>NC_143016.1:112993955-113297705 GCF_055824585.1 Amblyomma mixtum
GATACAAGCGTTCGCGTGATAGACTTGTTTCGACTAGAAGTGAGTTAGTTAGCCCATTGTTGTAAGCTAGGCCTATTCGCACGGCGTAACGCGATGCCTGCCCCGGCGCTACGCTTCGTTTCTGCTGCATATTTTGATGCTGGCGCGTGCGTCCGCAGACAGATGCAGTGAATGCTTTCTTTTTCTGTTCAGAGCAGTCAGACTCAGCTCATTAAGCCTTCTGTCGCACATGATTGCCGTTTGCGGTTTGCTGAGGTTGCTTTCCAGTGCGCCATTTTTACACTAATACGGGGCTAGCATTACAGGGAGGTTGCCACATTTTATCAGGTTAACATTGTGTTTCTGAAGCAGCCTTGATCGTGACTATGCGAAATGTTTGTTGGCGCATATCAGTGAACGCCTTTTGCAGATAGTCTACACGAAACTTTGTAGTTGCTTTCTTACCCTCAAGCTGAGAAATGTTTGTGCGGTAGATCGCTTCGCAGTTACTGAGCCAAATGTCTCGTTTTCGGACGCAACTGATCAGCTGCCAACGGGTAATCAATGCAACTTATGTACGAAAAGTACTCTAAACCCTGATAGACATTTCTTTCCAACTGCCATAAGTCGATACTTTCATGTCTAGACCGAGTGCCTTAATTAGGTCATCAGACATTTAAGAGGTGCCGAATCACCTTGAACGCACATGCCTGTGTCGCACAGGTCCTTTGTTGTCGGTGAAAAACGTCGCGCCCAACGAGCCCTCTAAGGCCCGCACTGGATCGTCGTCGTGGCTGCAGCTGATGATGGTGCTGTGGAAGAACATCTACCTGAAGCGCATCTGCCGCCACTACACCACGACGCTGCTCGAGATCGTGCTCATGGTGGTGCTGCTGCTGGGGATCCAAGAGGACTCTGTGGTCCGCGAGCCGTTCATTCGAAAAGGGGACACCATATTTATGCCCGTCCGCTCGAACACATTCTGGAACTCGCAACCCGACATGGCCCGTATCGAACAGGTGTGCCCCCTTTATGAATACGATGAGGACAGCGGGATTTTATGCTTTCAGCCTCTAGCGCAGTTGACGTAGCACAACAGTAGTGCGAATTAGGTGGCGCTGGAGATATTTTCAGGCGGATGTGGGTGACGGAGGAGCTTTACTGAGCATGCGCCGTTGCGAGGACAGTGAATGAGAAGTGGATGCACTCACAACCCAAGTTAGATTTTTCCAGAGCAGAGGCCCTGAAAGATGGAGTGTTACGACTCCATTGGGTTCAAAAGTACTCCTAATTTTGGTCCGTAGTAGGAGTTAAACCTTTTGGGGACCGAAAGATTGATAATTCACTGCGCGATCGCCGATTACCTTCAAAACTTACTTGCAAACACGTCGAGCCTCTAATGGCCGAAAGCTCATTTCTCCCTTTGCCGACACAGTACAGTAGGACGAATGTAGTGGCGTGTAAGCATGACTGGCCAAAATACTCCCATTAGCTTTCTTGCAATACAACTGCTTGGCAAGCAAGCTGTTCTCGAGACCGAAAATTAGCAGCCGATTTCTCATGTGTTTTTTTTTTTGTGAGTAGCCTCTGATTGGACCATAAAACGCTTCGCTATAGCACTTGCTGGGTAATGCAGGCTCGAGCTGTCCTTAAGTGCGAGGCGCTTTTCTATAGTTCGAATGGGCATATATCATGATAAAGCAAACCACCAAACATGCGCCGCAGTTTTGAGGCAGCATACAATTAAATAAGTGCGCTCGATACATTCCTGTAAGCAATTTGTTTTTAATATAAGGGGTGTTTATACCGTCTGAAATTCACAATGTATTTTGTGACGTACCACAATGCATTTAGCCTCACTGAACCGCGATTGGTAGTTACTACTGAGCTGTAGACTGGAGTTAAATGTGAACAGCACGTTTTCAGTAGCCCTTCACAGCTCTATAATTGATATATTCCTTTGGGGGTGTATTACCTTCGAGGAACCTTTTTCAATCAATTAAAAATTAAACTTTTTGACAAAAATTTCGCAGCTGGTGCCTTTCGCCCACTCTTTCTCTTATCTACAGTCTTTCATATATAAAGGCTTTGGTAAACTATAGCGCTATTTCGGCGTCAATCAACGCCTCTGATATCACAATTGGCATCGCTCTGCCACAGGTGTACTTTGCACCCGTCGCCAACAAGTACCTCGGCTGGCTGACACGCACCGCCATGAAAGAGCTGAGCGTGCCAAAGGTTACCGGGCTGGCGTCGAAAAAAGACCTTGTGGCTGCCATGCTGAAGCAGAACAAGACGCCCGTGAGTACCGTGGGACTGGCATACACGAACGTGGCTCCCAAAGACACCACCACCGTGCCTATCAGCTTGCGGGTTACGTTCTTCGGTGGACGCTTGCCTTTCGACGTGAAGGTAGGCGAACGTCACTTCGCTTTTCCATTGCGGCTGCGGCTGTTATGAATCTGTTTAGATGTGTCTAAAAAAGGGAGCAGTGAGATTGATAAGCCTGTTGAGAAACCACTGACGCTTGTGGAAGCTCGAACACCTTATTTGCTACGGGCCTATTCGCTTATTAGTACCAAGTTAGCTGCTCAATTTGATGGCGTAAAGCGAGTCTGTGTCCCAAGGCACAAACTGGAACATGATCGTCAAGGTGTTGGATGCGCTCGCTTTTAGCGTGGTATTTCTAGGGTAATATCATAAACACGAAACTGAACATGAACTGAATCGATCTCTGTCCAACATCCCCCTTTTTTCCTACAGTTTTTCTTGAGCCCTTAGGGTTTTTCCTGCATCGCGACGGATGCAGGCCTAAGCTGACCACTTTTATCGCGTGTTCTTTTTTCTATAGCTCCTGTACTCTCAGCGGATTCTGTCCCAGCCGGCGGGACCTGCAGCGGAAGAGCGCTTTCCAGAGATGAACACCCTGCTTCCAATCATGGGGGCATTGCAGCAGTTGCACCTAGAGAGGCAGGCGGGCCTGTTCAACTACACGCAGCAGTTGGAACCCGCGCTCATGCGGCGGTTCCCTTATCCGTCCTACATTGAACACCGGGACACAAAAAACTACGCTCTGGTGCTTACGCGTTTCTGCATCGGCATGCTCATACCGTTCGCTGTCTTCGTCGCCAGGCTTAGCGAAGAGAAATCCACAGGTAGGTACAGAATGTTTGTTTCTTGGTTGGTTTTCTCCGCTGAGTTAACACAGAGCACAAAAGCACAACCCGTGAAATAAAGGACAGCCGATCCTGATTCGTATGAAAGGGAGGAAAACAAAGAAACAGCGGGTGCAAATGAAAGGACACTGAAACTCATAAGCTTAGCAAGTTTTGTATTATGGCATTCAGTTACATTTTCTGCCAGAAATGATCAAGACTGTCGTTAGTTCTGCAGTCTCAGCATTAAACTACCCGAATACACTCAGCCTACTTCGTTTAACGAGCCATTCTCTCAATAAATACCGTATTAACTCGCATATCGCCTTTTATGTCGTATATGAAGACCCCGCCCCCCCCCCCCCCCCCCCCCCCCCCCCTCCCTCAACTTTGGGAGCCGAAAAAGAGAACAAGAGTTGAGTTGAGCAACTGAAGGTCCTAGCCGCGAGCGTGCTATTAAGGAGACCGGCAGAACACACTACATTCCGGAAATCTGGCTGCGCCGTTAGAAACACACCAGAGGGAAGCCGCTCCTCTGCTTTCCCAGTATCGGACGCAGCTGTCGGTGACATCGAAATCACTTTGTGTCCCTAAATTTGTCGGTGGTCCGCGGGTAAGATGATCGCACGCTTACATGTTGCGGAGAACTGTCAACGACATTCAGAAGGCCTGACTAGCCACGCAGGTCAGCCTCTTTGAAGAGCAGAAAGTTGGGCGTGTTGATGTATATGCATGACTGAAAAAAGCGCGAAGGAGACAGAACGACGAGAAGAAAGGGCGTCCGCGTCTTTACTTCTTTTCTTTTCTCGTCCTTTTCAGCCATGAGCCACTTTGAGAAGCTCCGTTTTTTTATGCGGCCTCTGAACACCACAGACGATGACATAATTATGCCGTGGGTGGAAATTCATCAAGGGGCTTTAGCAGTGGGGCTATGTGTTTACCTTAGTATCGGTATTATCTGAGAGCCGAATGCGCACCTGTTTTATAAAAGAAGCGGCGCGATTAGCGTTTGTAAAGTAACGCTGGCAGCAACTTCCGCGCTTCGCGAAGACTCAGCTGCGGCCAGAGCGCGGAACGTTCCACAATAAAATTTTTCTGCCATCCTTTCCTGGATCGGGAGAAGGCTTTGGCGCTTGCCTTGGACGCGATTTGCGTATTGGTTGACCCCTGGGTTTCGAAAGCATGGTTCTCTAAAAAAAAAAAAAATCAGATTGACCTACACCTGAGTTACTACAACGGGCTCTATAAAAAAAAAATTGAGGCCGTCTATTATGACTTGGGCCTCCATTCAGCCTTGCTGATACTATGTAGAGAAGGAAAGGTGAATTTTTACAAACCGCGCTTCTGCAGGTATGAAGGAGCTGCTTCGGATTGTTGGCGTGGATGACTGGGTCTACTGGGTGAGCCACTACATCAGCGGCTTCTTCATGCACCTCATCATCGTGACCCTCATGATGCTCTTTCTGTGCGTCAAGAGGAACGAAGAAGGCCGGGCATTCATCCAATTCAGCGACCCCCTGGTGCTCTTCTGCATCCTGATGTGCTTCTGCAGCTCTTGTCTCTGGCACGCCACGCTCCTGTCCATGTTCTTCCAGAGCCGTAAGTTAGAAGCTCAACAAGCAACATGTTTCGGCTCTATAGAATTTGCTGATTTCAACGCAGTTGCTATCGTTTAATTCGTAAATGCCATAAACAGGTGAAAGGAGGCTGTCATGATACACCGGATGTGAAGTCAATGAAAAATTTTAGAGTATTGCATTCCGTTTCCACGCGCCGGCGTGCTTGTAAGGAATATGGCCACCGTAGCCAGTGTTGCCAGAACAGCGAGCGCAAAACTTTGCAGGTTTTCATGGAGTAACGGCTCTCCAAAGCCTCCGAGTTCTCCTCTAGGTACTGCATTATTTCGAGTTTCTTCTGAGTGTCTTTCATGGTATCACTCGAGCTGCCTCTGCTAGCTACGCAGATTATTTTGAAATTTATAATACGACGCTACGAACGCAGAAATATAAAGCAACGCAGACATAATTTACTTGCTGGGAGGGAGAGAAAGCGGCTGCCATACCTCTTCCAGAACCATTGGCGGAAAGAGGGGGATTGCGGCACTGAAAATTTTTTCACCGATTCTAACCAAGAGCGGTTAATTTATTCTGATTATTTTACTGATAGCTGCTATCACCATCATTATCAGCCAGTCTTCGCCCCCTATCTATCCGACATCTTTCCAATTAAACCGTTCCTGTTCCAGCTACGGCCAACCTGTCCAGGCAAACTTCTTAATTTCATCCTCCCGTCCAACATTCTGCCGCTACATGCTACCCTTTTCTCGGAATCCGGTCTGTGATTCCCAATGAACATCGGTGTTCTTGCCTCCCCATCATATGCCCTACCCAAGCCCATTTCTTCCTCTTAATTTTGACTAGGATGTCATTAACTTAACTTTGATCCCTCACGCCCTCTTCCCTCTTCCTGTATCTTAATGTTACCCCACTCTTTTTTCTTTGCGCTGTTCTTAACTTAAACCTTTTTATTAGCCTCCAAGTTTCTGCCCCGTATGTATCTACCAGTAAGATACAGCTGTTTTATACTTTTTCCCTCATATGTATTTGATGGGTGTACTTGAAGCAAATTTACTAGGGGTGTGCGAATATCAAATTCTTCGAATACGAATCGAATACGAATACTTGGTTCCGAATATCGAATCGAATATCGAATAATCAAGGACAGACGCATTTTACCACTACAAAACATTTATTTGAGCACCCGAGAACATCACAGTTCAACTATCAATGATTAAATGAACACAAAAGGTGTGTGTATCAAAGTCTCCAACATTATTATTACAAGTGTGGAAATATCAGAGAAAATGGCTAGTACACAACATTGATTAAGGCTTGCTTGCCATAAGCACAAAAGCGCGTTGCTGGGATGAACATAAAAGGTTGTTGTGAAGGAAAATCAGCTGCTCCACATGGTCAGGCAGAAGTTGTTCCCTTCTAGCTGAAACGACTTCTCGAGCCACAGAAAATGCCCTCTCACTTGGCACTGAACTGACACGTATTGCGAGGTACTTCGTGCACAGCTCTAACTATACCAGCTTCGCAGGTATAGCCACAAAGAAGCTCACCAGCGCAGTCAGCTACGGCAAGGCCCAACGTTACGCATTGCTCTGGGCGCCGCCGTGTTGTTGTCTCTGTCGATATGACTTGCGGGCCGAAATGAACGGCGGTGCTCGCATAGAATATTCGGCAATATACGAATATTCGCGCCTGATCGAATATTCGAGACGACACGAATACTTGGATTTCGAGTCGAATTCGAATACTAAAATATAATATTCGAATTATATTCAAAACTTTCGAATATTCGCGCACCCCTAAAATTTACCAGTAGGTAACAATTGCGTCATGGTCCCTTTGTCGATGCTTGTGGATTCTGCGTTGTCTAAAGCGTTCGCGACAAATCGTATGAGAGCACGCCATAACTCTGAGACGACAGCAAACAATCAACTTTATCAGACATATCAGGACAGACTTGCGGATTGTCATGGTGCAGCCATTCACGGCCATTACTGTACTGTATCCGAGACCATCGTTATCATGTTGCGATTTATAAAACAAGCCGTGCTGTCAAAATTCTTATGGTGTTTGTTGCAGGTTATGGTTAGCATTTGTCCGCAAGGAAATTAACCACACAGTAGGAGCGGATAAACAGTGGATGGGCATAATGATCATAGGTAAACCTAACTACCGACTACCCTAACTACGGAAAGGAAAAAAGATTATCTCCGTCTAACTCAACTTGTGAGCACGATGTGGTGTTCATGATAAGCAGTGAAGGCAAATAAAGCATCCTGAGAACAAACCGCATCTAAAATAATACTTTTTTTTCTTATATTTTATTCCTACAATACCCGCAGAGTCATTAGGGCAATATAACTGCGACACAAAATTTTCTAAAACAATTGCACTGTGCTGCAGCAAACCACACCTTCTGGTATTACATCGTGTCGTTAACTGTATAAGGAATAAGTGAGTGTTTTAGCAAATATGGGCTGCAGTAGTGTCACGCCTTCAGTTCGTGACCATTTCGAGCAGAAACTTAATGCGCTTCCTGTAAGCAATTTGAGGCGGTTGTGCCTATTTGTTTTCGGCAGAACCATGAGAGCATTTTGTTAAACTTTTGTGACGTTCGTTGAATGGGCATCGGCTAAGTTCTCTTTTTACATTGGCAGTGGTGCGAAATCTGTCGACCTTCCTGTAACAAATTGTGCAGCGGCAGACTGCCGTGCAATATGGCGTGGAATAAAATATTTTTGTGCGTATAGTAACACACATCTACATGCAATGCCGAACGCTTAGTAACTGTTAGTACTGTTATTGTTTGATGAAGGTGCAAGAAATGATGTGAAAGAATAAACACAAACCTGCGGTGGAAAGTTGTCGATAGAAAATGCAGCAACTCCAAATTGCAATGTTCCATCTGGGAAGTGTCACTCCTATCACGCAGCGCACTCCGCGGTAGCCGGCGCCATGCTCTACTGGACGTTCAGCTGCCTCATGCCCTTCCTGGTGCTGGAGAACGCTGGCGGCCAGGGCTACCACTTCATCAAGCGGTGGCACAAGCTGGCCACATCAGTATTTCCTGGCATGAGCTTGCACTGGAGCTTCCGCGTACTTGAGCGCTTCGAAAAGTTTGGTGAGAACCGCTTGCTTCAGCATGGCACGCTGCGAACATCATTTTGTTGTTCGTTGCACCCATGCCCTGTAGCCAAAAAATTGGGCAGGCACATACTACTGCTTACGTGGGAGAATGCGAAAGTATTTAAGTGCGGAGTTGTGATACTTTGCAGAATGATTGCGAGACATCAGCATGACTACAAGGCATGACTATTCATTCTTTGTAAAAAACTTTATACGCCTTACATTACGTTGCTTTTTACTTTGCTGAGTCATGCGTTATAGCTATAACGGCGCGGTATGGCTATACTACTTGTAAAGTGCTGAGTCATGGTTTGTTCCAGAATGATTGAGTCATGACTATGTTTCGTGGCTACGTCTTTGTAAAAGCTCTATGGTCTTACATTGATTTCTAGTTAAGTACTGAGTCATTCGTGCCACGTTGCAGAAGTACAGTGCCGAGCCATGCGTCAATACTTGACTACGCGTCATAAAGTGGGTCATGTTAGGTTGTAGAATGAGTCATGACTATAATCCTGCGTCATAACTACGCGTACTTTGTACAAACTTATACACCTCCTCTAAGTGCTGGTCAAAAGATACTTTGCAGAATGACTTAGTCATGAGTCATGACTACTACTAAGAGTCGTGGTTACGCATGCTTTTTAAAAACTCTACACACATAATGTTACTCGTTAACTGCCGCAATGATACGTTGCACAATGACTATTAGTCACGCAACGACTGTGACTCGTAGTCATAGTCATTCATTACTCTAGATTCTACGACTACGATGAATGCGCATGATTTCTAAACACGCTTCAAACCTTACATTATGTTCCTTGCTAAGTATTGTTGAGTGGTATTATGATACGTTATAGAAAGAGTACGTGTTATGACTATGACTACGAGTCATGACTTTCATAGGTTAAAGTAGGTTACATTCCATTATTCATGATCGTACATGCTCGCTTATATGTGTTGCGACATCGTACAAGCGTTATAAGCTCACTTTTGGACTCTCAGGGGAGTTCGGTGCCAACTGGGCCAACTTTTATGACCGCGCTGCTACACCGGACAACGTGACCCTGGCTGAGATCGTGTTCATTGGCGTGATGTGTGACTGCTTCATCGCCATACTGGTGTGGTACCTCGACAACGTAATGCCCACCGGCCCGGGGATCGCCAAGCCATTACTGTTCCCGTTCAAGGTGCACAACCTAAACGCCCTTAAGAAGCAGAAACATTCTCCAAAATGTGTTCATTTTAACCAACGGGACTTTGTTGACGAGAAGTGCTGTCTATAAATTTATCGATTAACAGCTGCAACCGAGAGGCAGGTGAACAGGGCAGAGTAGGAAGTTTGCCGGGATAAGTTGGCCGCAACTGGCACTGGGCGAGGTTAATTTAGAGACATGGAGGGGGCTTGTTTCCTGAGTTGTTCGTAGTTTGAATGGTGATGGTGATAATGATGAGCTGCTCAAATCGATGTGCTAATTAAGGGAGGCGCATGTAGCACTACAGCACTGGAGCAAGCTTGGAGCCCAATAATTAGAGGATGGAAAAGGGCCCAATGCGCGAATTCGATTTACTGCCAGTGGTTTTTAAATTAATGGTCATTGCAAACCGCAATCTCAAAAGAGAATACGTTGGTAAAGAAGTTTGAGCTTCTTAGATACTCCCAAGACAACATAAAAGAGAGAACGAGGCACGCTCAGCAAAGCGCAACTTACAAATATCGGCTCCTCTCCGCCGCCGGCGGCGAAATTGTTGAACACATAAACAAAAATGTGCGATAAAGCGTCCGTTGTAATTGTATCAGCCAATGGCGGTCATCTGGAAAGGCATTTCTTTGCGAGGCTCTACGATTTTTTTTTTTCGCTTTGAGACAGGCGTTTCAATCTAGGATTTCCATCTTCTCATCCGTGAGGGCAGCTGAACATCCACTGACGTATGCGCCGTGTTTTGCTGGTCTCGTTCTACATACCTCTGATATTTCATTTGCGCTCGCAAGAGTGATTGCTTCATAAAACTTTGGAACACCCTTCTTTCATGTTTAACAATGATTCGTGAAAAGGTTCCAGTGCTGTTACCGACATGCTTGTTTTATGTTCTGGTATTCTTTCATTAGCGCATCTTGCACCAAGGTCGATGTTGGCCTTTCCTCAATAAAGTGTAATCTTATACGCGACTCTGATTTCTCAAGAGATAGACAAACTTGTGCTTAATGTTCCATGCCCTTGCGTGGCTTTTGCACCTTTTCTTGTTTGCCTCGTCTCATTGCACATCCGTTTCAGCTTTATCGGGGCTGACATCACGACTCTTACTTTATGGTTCCTGGCAACCTTCTTTAGTCCGTACGATACGCACTGTTCCATCTTCATTGTTTTGTCTTATAAATTCCTAGGCAGCGCACAAACTTCTCTAGCAATCCAATATTACACCAGCCAGCCCTAGTACAAGCACTGCTGAACAATAGACAACTCATTTCTTGAAACATCGCAGATGAGCTACTGGGTGCCCAGCATCACAATAATCCCACCACCGGTACTCAGCCCGGAAGAGGTGGAGAACTTTGAGGCGGATCCGAAGGACGAAGCGGTCGGAATTGACGTGTTCCACGCCACCAAAGTAAGTCCACTTTGCTCTGCGGGCTTACAAAAGGCAGTAAATTAAATGCCGTCGCGGCTTTAAACCTACCTGTTTAACACGCCGCTTCTTCATTTCCTTGCATGAGAGCGTTCCTTAATCTAATCGTACTAATGCGAATGAGGCAGGCCCAGCAAGTTGAGAAACATTTTTCGCATATCTTCTTAGCACGTTATATCAGCACTAATTTTTTTTCGGCGGCGTGTCATGCGGCGTTTTGTCATTCGCGCCGGAGAATCCAGCTGCCAATATCCTGATAATTTTAGTCGTTAACTTCGAAATCATCCTAAAAATTTGAATGACGATCTAACACTGCACAGCTACGCCATAGGGCCGTCGAAAGCACACCAGCTTGCTTTATCTCGCAGATGCGCATGTAGTACGGTACAGTACAATATAGTATATTGCAATACGTCGCCGTAGTGGCTGAGTGGTTATGGTGCTCGGCGCTGTCCCCGAAAGACATGTGTTCGATTCCGGCTGCGGCGGTCGCATTTCGATGGAGGCGAAATGCCAGAGGCCCGTCTACTGTGCGATGTCCGTGGACGTTAAAGAGCCCCTGGTGGTCACAATTTAGCGGAGATCTCGAATACGGCATCCTAAATAGCCTGAGTCAGTATGCGAGGTTAAAACACATAAAACATTATGTTGCAGGACATATACGTGACTTTGGCCGCCGCGGTGGCTCAGTGGTTATGGCGCTCGGCTGCTGACCCGAAAGACGCGGGTTCGATCCCGGCCGCGGCGGTTGAATTTCTTTGGTGGAGAAATTCTAGAGGCCCGTGTACTGTGCGATGTCAGTGCACGTTAAAAAACCCCAGGTGGTCGAAATTTCCGGAGCCCTCCACTAAGGCGTCTCTCATAGCCTTAGTCGCTTTGGGACGTTAAACCCCAAAAACCAAACCATATACGTGACTTTGCTTTGAGCCGAGCGAAGCTTTAATGGCCGGCCCGGCGTTCGCGTTGAAGTTCGCCACTAGGGTCAGCGAAGATAAAATACCTTTCCTACGTAGGAAGTAGTACTCATTGAATTAGTACTACTTCAATTAAAGTAATATTGGCTCTACCGTTCCCTTATCCCCTCCGCGATGCATGTTCAGGGGCGCTCAGTATTTAATTCATCACGGGGATTATCTGCAGGACTACGACGGCGTGCTGGCCGTCCAAGACGTGAGCATGCGGATCTTCGAAAACCAGATCACTGTGCTTCTCGGCCACAACGGAGCCGGCAAGACTACGCTGCTTAACATGGTCACCGGTGAGCCCAAAACATGTGGTCTAGCTGACTAGACAGTCATCGCTGTACCGCGCTTGCAATCCCTGTCTCGTTTTCCTTAGTTAATACCAATACGCCCACGACAAAGCAAATAGAATTCCACAAAGTTGCGAATCGTTAGCAGTGGGCTTTGAGATTTTTTTTTGCAAGATGAACGAATGAACCCATAATATTAAAATCAATTCATAAAAAGCTCAGAAGGCTTTATTTTTCTTTTTGGTGAGACTTTGACCCTCGCAGATATATTTTTTCTTCAGCCAGCAATCTCTGAGAATTACTGTTTTCGGTTCTCTAGGCCCTGCGAAAAGCTCAGAGCATTATATATATATAGGCTTATGGTCCACCTGTAATTCAAGGGCATTTTAGTGCCATAACGTACACAAATACTATTCTTGCTCACTGGCACTCTTAGCATAGAGTGAAGAACAGACGAACCAATTAAAGTAGATGGTCTCGTAGGCGTGTAGCTGTGTCATCAAGAACATACCTGTAGTTGATTGGGGTTGATTGCAATTGGTTGTATAAAATATGCATACGACTGTTATGATAAGGCCACGATAGATACTGTGTGTTTCACCTAGGATCTCCGATAATTTTTAAAAATGCGCTTTTTGAGTTTGAAGAGCGCCTTTTTCGGCATCGCATTGTGAGCCATGAAGGCCCGTTAACAATTATCATTTCATCAGCTTTTAACTATTATTGTCAGTCTTCTTATTTTTTGAGATACATGTAGCTCACCGTAAATAATTTCCATACAAGTTTGTAGAATTTTGAAAACGCAGTTACCCTTGGCGCTGTGGCGGAACAAATTCTCGCTACATAGTGCCAAAATGCATGCAAGAAGTATGCAGGAAAAGCAACCCCTCCAGAGCACGTAACACGTCGAAATATCCGAAATTTATTTGGCCACAGCGCGGAGGGTAACTGACTTTTCGAAACTGAAAAACATATCTAGAAGTATATTTCTTACGGCGGACTACACAACTCGCAGTAAATAAGGATGCATATTAGTTAACCAGCCTACTGTTTGTTATCCAAGCCTATAGTGAATCCATAGTCAATTCTTACTCAATGTTCTCGGCAAAGAGAAGAGGGTTAACCTTAAGCTAACCAATGACGCGCTTTGCGTGTAAATAGGGATGGAAGTGCTTGCTGCATCCAGCATTATCGCAAGTTTGGAACGAGTGTCTTAAACTTCCCCAACGAACCCTTCTCACTGCAGGATTCACCGGCGCCACTGCGGGCACCGTGGTGGTCGGGGGCTACGACATAATGAAATGCACCAAGGACGCTCGCGAGAGCATCGGATTCTGCGCCCAGCATAACATCCTTTTCGACGACCTTACAGTCGAGGAACACCTGCTCTTTTTTGCGGTCGTAAGTAAAGTTTGTTGTTCTTCTTGGATGACTTCATGATTGTAAGCACAGAGGCAGACTTTCTGTTGATGCACAATGCTGACAGTGTAAAGACAGAACTTATGCTCAAGTTTATTCAAACGAAATGAATGAATGAATGAATAAATGAATTTTATGAATGAATGAATGAATGAATGAATGAATGAATGAATGAATGAATGAATGAATGAATGAATGAATGAATGAATGAATGAATGAATGAATGAATGAAAGCAGTCCGTGTGACTGATTGCCGCTTAGACAATGTAAGTTGGTAGTTCCATAAAATCCGTTTCTGGGATAGTTTCCTTATAATTACTTATTTAGTAAAGTTTTCAATACCTAATGAAGTTGAATTACACCACTCCTCCTTTCAATTGTATGTCTCCGTCTTCGGCCTTCATTAGCGCAGTATAACTTTTTCATTTTAAAGGCAGTGGAGAGCGTCTCCATAGTTTGTCGAAGGCAAAGCATCATTAGACCTCTGCAAGTGTCAGGCTAACAAGCGATGCGATTATGGGGAGTGTGCATCGAATGCTGGAAATATTTTACTTTGCTGGTAAAAATTTACAATATAGAAACTGTTTTATCAAGTACATCTTCGAGCTTGTGAAAGGATACATCCAGCTTGAAGGTTAGTGCTTCAAAAATGTTCTCGTAGCTGGGTAGAAAATATTAATCTGTGATACTGAAAGAGAGCCTCAGGAAAAAAAAGTGCCGATAATGTTGGCTGCGAGTATTCTTCCACGCTAATAAAGCTCTAGCGCTAAAAGCGTAATCGCCGGCGGCACATGCAGTGTTGAAGCTGGTTTCCCATTCTCTACCACCGACGCCGTCACCTATTCTGTGCGCAGGTTAAGGGCACTCCTTACAACGCGGTGCGCCTGGAAGTGGTCACAATGCTCCACGACGTTGGTCTGATGCCCTTCCGCTCAGAGCTGGCAATCAACCTGTCCCTCGGTCAACAGCGGCGGCTCTGCACCGCTCTGGCAATTATTTCGAAGCCGAAGGTGAGTGCCCTTTGTAGTGCAAGAATTGCGTAGCATTAATCACATAAACCAAAGTAATGTCACATGTGTATCTTATTTATATAAAAAACTCGTCAGGACAAAGCTTCTGTTTAAGTTAGTTTAATATTAACTGAATTTGCACTTTATGGTCTTAAGCAGTTGTTTACCAAGGTCTAAATACCCGTACCGACGATACCGTGCCACATGGTATCACAACAATCACGATCATTAGAAATCGCCTCTAGAAAATGACGTTCAGTTTCTCCTACTCTCCTTATTTGGAAATGGATTAATGTCGCCAACGTTTTCCCATTTGAACGAATGTCCCTGAACGTTCTGCGATCTGTGTCAAAATGCAAAGCCGCGCACTGCATCGGTGCAGAGTCATATTCGTTACTGAAACCCACAAGGTCAGCGAATTTTGCCAAGCAACAACGGTGCATAACTAAACTCTAGTACGAAGCTAGCGGACCCCCGAGTAATTTGCTCAGGCCGCAGTGCGTACTTGCGTGTACATGACCGTTTGGTTAATCTTGTGGATGCAGCTTAAAAAGTACAGCCAGTACCGAAAGTTTCGGGGATGCGTGGGCTGGGAACCAATTTATTGCAGCCCCGACTTACTACCAAATCTCGACTTACACCAACGGTGGAGCATACCAGCCAACTCAAGACAGCCGGCGAATAATGTTTTCCCGCACACCTGCAACCTGTAAACTTTTGCTGCTCACTGAGCGTGTGATTTGACCTCCAAGAAATCAAACTGATGTTCTCTGCAGGTGATAATCTTGGACGAGCCGACAGCCAACATGGATCCCGAGGGCCGGCGCGAGATGTGGGAACTGCTCCTCAAGATCCGCCGTAGCTGCTCAATCTTCCTCACTACGCAGCACCTGGACGAAGCGGATGTGCTAGGAGACCGCATCGCCGTAATGGCCAGCGCTCGTATCCGGTGCGTGTCAGACCTCCAGCCTAAAGTCAGGCTTAAACGATGCCTATAGATTTAAGGTTTTAAGCATGAAATGCTTTTGGCGCCCGTTGTCGGCAGTGTGGTGACGTCACGCCGAGACCAAGAGCCATCAACCGGGCACTGAAACCCACTCATCCGGGCATTGAATTCCATTCATCCGGGCTCTGAAACGAGAACATCCGGGCACCGTACGAGACTTATCGAGATTCAACGAGACTCTCTAAGCCCTCCTACGGGACCAGCATACAAGCGCCGGTTGCTCTCCAAACGAGTCACAAAAAATAACTGCTGCCAGTGTCTTAATGTTTATCAAGATATCAGTCGAGCTGTGCATTTGATAATGCACGGAATTATAATTTCCGATTTCTAATAACGCGTGCAAAAAGCACATAGATGCCACAATACACTTCGTTGTCATACATGATCTGTTAGGGGCTTTGAGAGAAGGCTGCTTAGAGAAATTTAGCTCCCGTCGTCGGCAGTGTGGTGACGTCACACCGAGACCGAGAGCCGACATCCGGGCACTGAATTCCACTCATCCGGGCACTGAAACGAGAGCATCCGGGCACCGTGCGAGATTTAACGAGACTCTCTAAGCCCTCCTACAGAACCGGCATACAAGCGCCGGTAGCTTCGCGCCGAACGGGTGGTGGCGTTCCTCTCTTCCTGTACGGTGCGGTTTGGGTGTCCACCGAGATGACAGAGAACTACTGCGCCATTTCCTTCCCTCGAAAAGCGTTGCGTTCAAAGGTCAAGGCATCGCGCTGAACGGGTGGTGGCGTTCCTCTCTTCCTGTACGGTGCGGTTTGGGTGTCCACCGAGATGACAGAGAACTACTGCGCCATTTCCTTTCCTCAAAAAGCCTTGCGTTCAAAGGGCAAGGCATCGCGCCGAACGGGTGGTGGCGTTCCTCCCTTCCTATATCCACCGAGATGACGGAGAATTACTGCGTAATTTCCTTTCCTCAAAAAGCGTCACGTTCAGAGGTCAAGGCATCGCGCCGAACGGGTGGTGGCGTTCCGTGGACTGCCTGGCAGCGCTACAACACGCTGTCGCGTTTCACTCCTAAAGGCGAAGCTTAAGTCATCAATTAGCAGTTAATTAGTCATTATTCAGTAATTAGTCGCTTATTCGTTATTGATAAGTAATTTTCATTACTTCGTCATCAAATATGTGTGACATAATTCAGTGGTAACGCCACCAGTGTCACATAGGCAAAGTGGTGCGGAAAACGCTTTCGCCTCTACGTACTTTAGACAGTTTCGAACGCGTTGCATGTAGTACATTCATGTCAGGCCTGCGTCTCGTCGTGTCTGCGTAGGTGGTGGTGTAAAACATTTATTTATACTATATACAAGAGAGGTATTGCTTGGACCGTACCTGAAGGGCCCGGCCCTCACAATCACTAGGAGGGATCCCTAGTCCGGGACCCCTGTGGCCTCCGCGGCGGCCCGGGCTCTTGTCACCAGGGCTCGTTGGTCCTGGAGAGTTGAGCAGCCGAGCAGGGCAGCCTCCCAGTCCTCTCGGGTGGGGTGGGGGTGGGGTGAGAAAGCAGGATTGGCAGGGCATGCCCACACCATGTGATACGTGCCCGCAAACACTTCCCCACAGTGTGGACACTCGCCCGAAAAGGCCGAATTGAAATGTTTGAGCACTGCCGGGCACAGTACCGTGTTGGTGTAGAGGCGAAGTAGCCAACGCTCCTCTGCCTTATTGAGGCCTTTACAGGGGGGTGGGTATCGGCCGTGAGCGTTTTGATACAGGAGAGAGATCTCCCGAAAAGTAATAGCCGGATTAAAATCAGTAGCCGGATCAGGCGGCGAGAGAGGCGATGCCCGGTGGTTAAGCGCGCGGGCGGTAGTGTCCGCTACCTTATTTCCCTCTATCCCCGCATGTGCTGGGGCCCAGATGATGGTACGCCGGGTTGGGAAATCCCGGTACTCACAACTGTGTAAAATTTGGAAAGCACGATCTGGAATTTGGCCCTGTTCAAAATTGCGGCAAGCTTCTCTTGAGTCGGTGATAATGACTCGGGACGCTGGATCCGCAGCTGCAAGTGCAATAGCAACTTCCTCCGCGAATGTAATGTTGGGGGCACGGAAGGTGAGGCCCTGAACTGGGTTGTTTTGGTGGACAACGGCAGCCGTGTACCAACCCCCATGGTGTGGACCTGCCGCGTCCGTGTAAAATACCCCTGGTCGAGCACCATACTGCTTGGAAATGGCATCTGCTCGCGCGAGGCGGCGGCCATCATAGGCATCTTTTGTCATGTTATTGGGGAGGGGGCGAACCTTTAGTGCGAAGCGCCAGGCCTCGGGCATGGATACCCGCTTCTCCTCTTGGGTTTTGTAATTTATGTGGAGGCGGGTCAGTAGGCGGCTACCCGCACGTGTTTTGCTTAACCGCAAGTATTGATTGCTGAGATGAGCCTCGCGCAGCTCCCCAAAGGTGTTCGTCATCCCCAGGCCGAGGAGACGTTGGTTGGATGTTGCAATTGGGAGGTCGAGAGCTCTCTTATAGATTTTTCGCAGAATCACTTCGAAAGCGTTCTCATCGCATTTGCGCAGGTGGAGGTACGGTGCCGAATACAGGATTCGACTGGTTACGAATGCATTCGCCAGCCGCAGGGCGTCTTTGCATCGCAACCCCCCTGGTTTGTTTGATACCCGGCGGACCATACAGCCCACCTGATCCCCCACCTTGCGGAGTTTCTTCAGCGTGGTGTCAATCATGCGGTTCTTTTGTATGTAGAGTCCCAATACTCTGATTTCATCTTGTTCAGGTATCGGGCCACTAAGCAGGGGGAGGGCAATTTTGGTTGTGCACCTTGGATTGGGACGTATGTGCACGAATTCCGATTTCTTCGGGGAGCACTCAAGGCCGCAGCGGTGTGCATAATCGTCCACAATAGCCGCCGCTTGCTGCAGGTTGGCCTCGATTTCTCCAACCGAACCGTGTGTTGCCCAGAGGGTGATGTCGTCCGCGTACAGGGCATGCTGCACACCCGGGACCTCACCCAGCAGGGTAGGGAGCTTCATCATGGCCAGATTGAAGAGAAGAGGCGAGAGGACTGCTCCCTGTGGAGTCCCTCGCGTACCAAGTTGGTACGGGCCATGTTCACTGTCTTGGACTCGGATATATGTTTGCCGATCTGTGAGGAATTGCTTGATATATTGGAATGTGTTGTATCCACAGTTCATTTGGGACAGGTGGGAGAGGATATCATGAGTAACATTGTCGAAAGCCCCCCGCAAGTCCAATGCGAGGACCACCTTGTCATCGCTAGGGTGCTCGACGGGATCAAGAATCTCTCTATGAAGTTGCAGCAGCACATCTTGTGCGGACCGGTGTGGGCGGAACCCGTACATGGTGTCTGCAAAGGCGTTGTGCGTTTCTAGGTAGGTGTATAGTCTGTCACGGACCATGGTCTCCATCAACTTCCCCACACAAGAAGTGAGAGATATGGGCCGGAGGTTGTCAGTGTTGAGAGGTTTGCCTGGTTTGGGTATGAATGTGACGAGAGCCGTCTTCCAATCCACTGGGAGAGGCGTACCTCCCGTCCAGATGGCATTGACGTATTCGAGCAGCCGCTCGTAGGCCGGTTTGGGTAGGTTAGCGAGAAGTTTCACAGTTACCTTGTCCCTGCCCGGGGCTGTCCCTCGTTTCATTTTGGCCAGGGCCGCTTTGAGGTCGTGAAGCTGGAACGTTCGATCCAGCTCTGCGTTCTGAGAACCTGCATAAGAGTACGCCGGACCACGCGAATCCTGGTCTGTGTACAGATATTTGTCCCGGAGCGCGTCAGCCAGTTTAGCTGTGTCTCCGTTGAAGGTGTGAATTGCTCGTTGAAGATGTTTTTGTGTTTCGGTGCGGGTTTGGGTCGGATCAATGAGAGCGCGGAAAAGGCGCCACGTGCTCCGGCTCGACATTTGCCGAGCAGCGGTGTTGCATCGGTCTACCCAGTTCGAGTCGGCGAGTTGGGCCGCATACTCTGCCGCTTGTTGGGTGAGTTCCGCGATGCGGATTTTGAGTTGCCGATTGTACTTCTGCCGGCGCCACCGGCGGACGAGGCTGTGCCGGGCCTCCCAGAGGTGTCCGCGTACGCTTCGTGCTATGCCCGTAAACATTTCATGCTTGCTCTACACTCGGTTACAGGAGAGGTATTTTTTGTAGACTCTGGTGGTGACAGAAGCAATGATCTTCTCATGTACAACATTTTCGAACAGAATTTTTTTAAATTGGAAAATTGTAACATACTCTTAAGGAAATATTGTATAGCTAGGGGTCCGTTCTTCTGAAATGTAGCAAAATCTTTCTTTCAGAGTGTTCTCATATATGGCATCGGACAGTTATGTGTCGTCTTTTTCTTTCTTGTGCGTTGCGCTGCAGTATTTTAGTTACTACTGCCACAGACAACCAGTGGGGAATGTTTTTGACAAGTGGGGAATGTTTTGGCTGAGAAATAGAATAGATCGTAACAAAAGACAGCCGCGGGGCGACTGAGGTTTTTCAACGCTGAGTCTGTGGGCCGCAACAATGGATTTTTGAGCGCACTTCTCAAGCGCTCGTTCGTTGGCTGGGCCTCGTCGCCGCCTTAGACTAAACGAGCCACACCATAAATAAACAAAAAATAAGTATTGCAGCAAATAGGATTCGAACAAGCCGCGCCGTAAACACGTCAGCTTCGTTGGCCACTGCACGAGAGCACTTGGCTATCGCGCAGTTAATTATACATCGTGTTAAACTGCAACACACACTCGCACTGTGCATTGCACATCGTTATAGGCTTCAACTAATACTAATGTCGAGCTAATAACACGTCACCTGTTGTTCCGTCGGCCCAGCAAAGCAAAAGAATGAGCCTACATAGCCTGGGGCACCGACACAGCTGTGCTCGAATTTCTCATTAGGGAGAATCGTAAACAACTTTACAATTTTTTTCATCTTGTTTTAAAGTACTTTTAATAAAAACTGTTCACCCAGCTTCCTCTCACCAGCGATGTGCCCTGACCGCTAAGTAAAAATCGGTGACAAAGAGAGAAAAGTGGCCTAAATATGTTTCTAACCGAAGACTTAATATGGCTCCCATTATGTACGAAACATTATGGGCGAAATTTTTACCCATCTATAAAATTACTGCCACGTTGTGTCGGCATTGCTGGCGTTCAACCTGTACTAGCGAGTATTTCACACTGCGAAATGGGGTACCTGCCAGTTCTGCCAAGCGTTAAAAATTAGTCACGCGCAATAGACAGGGACATGCCTTTGTCTTTATGACGTTTGTTTCAATTTGCTAATCATCATGGTGCCTTCCACCCTAGCATCTGAGCTTTGTACCCTGAAGCTCCGTTATTTGGAATTTGAAGAGCTAATATACACATCACATGCTGGTTGGTGGCGCTTTCTCATTAATCTCTCTAGGTTTGTGTTCACCTGCTTGCTTATTAGCGGCCAGCACGAACTTAACACTACGCATTAGAGACGTGTGGTACGCGTACGCCTTTCTTTATAGAATTTTCCTGCGAGTTTCGTGTGCCAGTTAAATTCCGTACTGAATGGGCTACAAAAATGGGTGTGCGACCTCAGCGTTCTCCACTAATAGATTCCTGCAGCCGAAGAATAGGAATATTCTGTCGCTTCCTGTTGAAGAGGTATAAAGAAGAATCCTGTACCGTTTCTATTTTTCTCGAAGGCAGTAAATAACTTATAATGTCAGACCTGCGCTCAGAACACTTACATATGTTTAGAAAGAAGAATGTTACTCGATCCGGCGGTGGCCTTCATTCTGGCCTATTGCATAAAGCAGGTCCTAAACCGCTTGCTTTTTCATGGCTTGTTTGGGCTTTTAATGTTGCTGGATGTTTGTTGCATGCCATATAGGGTCTTTCACCTAAGTCTTCACACAATTTTTAAAAATGGGCTTTTGAGTTACAAGAGCGCTTTTTTTCGGTCGCATTGACACGAGTGTTGCTCATCCGAATACGGCTAAGGCGTGCTAACTAGCCGGATGGTTAACAAATACGGAACAGTAACTTTAACTATATTTATTAGGCTCCTTAATTACTGGCAGGCGTGTAGCACACCGTAAGTGACATCTACATCAGTTTTCAGAATTTTGAAAACGCGGTTACCCTCGGCACTGCGGCCTAACTAACTTGTCTACATCCCGACAAAATATATGCACTTTCAAAAAGCATGCAGCAAAGAAACTTCTACACCGCACGTAACTTGCCAAATAAGCAGAATTTTTGGGGCCGCAGCGCCGAGGGTAACCACGTTTTAGAAATTCTTAAAATGGATATGCATACACCTTAGGGTGGGTTACACGGCTCTCAATAACTAAGGAACACAACACTAGTAGTTAACACCTCTTTTTGGGATAGTTAGTGCCTACTTGAAATAGCGCCAAACTATCCAAACCACAAGGAATAAAGAGGACAAGACTCAATATTAGTTAATCAATATTACTAAATATTAGGTAATGATTCTGCTAGTTTTTATGTCGTAGCTGCATTATCATGTACTACAACGCTGTCAACAGCATGCGTGTATTGATTGTGACAGAAGACATTGCTTTCTTCCACCATTTGGTTAGGTTAGGTTTGGGTATTGGGGTTTAACGTCCAAATGCAACTCATGCTATGAGGGACGCCGTAGTTAAGGTCTCCGGAAATTTCGACCACCTGGGGTTCTTTAACGTGCACTGACATCGCACAGCACACGGGCCTCTAGAATTTCACCTTCAACAATTTGTTGAATTAGTAAACACCATGGGAGTGAGTCAAACGTGGGCAACGTTGCATTATAAAATGATATTTCCAGTAATTTGCTGAGTCCACAGAGGTTACTTTACCAAAGATATTTTGGTTTCTCCCTGGATGTACAAACAAAAGGCGTGAAGCACCGCTCAAGGCCTCAATGCCTCATGCCTTGCTATTACTCAGCAGAAGACCGCAATTAAAATGTTAAACTTTGTCTTTGCCGCTGGAAATCTGCGTGTTGTTGACATGCTCCTGGCTTTTCGATTGTTACTTGGTTGCGAAAGTTCAACTGCTTTTCTGAATGTGCTGTCAGGCTATAGTTGTCTTTTACCAAACATCGAGCTCCACGGATAACATTTTTCTCTTTGCAGATGCATTGGCTCCCCGACATTCCTCAAGCAGCGTTTCGGCACGGGCTACCACATGGTCATCAACAAGGTGCCCAACGGGTGCAAAGTGCCTGAAATCGAGGGCCTCCTGCGCAAGTACGCGCCAAGGGTGAGGCTGCAGACCGACTCTGAGAACAAGGCCGTCTTCATTTTGGGCCAGATCGTTGCCACGCGGCGCATCATCACCATGTTCAAGGTAACGAACCTCACTTGGTGTGTTCATGCTATAAAGGTCATGTCTTGTCGGAACACTGAAAATGGCGTCATCGTAGGTAAGGATTTTTTCATTAGTACGAAAGCACTCAGTCATACAGCTCACCCATGCGACCAAGAATCTTGTCATCGTATGCACGACCTTATGCCGTTGCCTAGCAACCCGAGTTTACCCGAGTAACTCGCGTAAGCTGGCAGGAGCATCGCGCCAGCTGCGCAAGAGGTTGCTCGGGAACAGCAAAATGGTTCGCACAATCCTTAAAGGTGACTCTGATAGCCATCTGCCAGTGCAGTGGGGCACCTCTTAACCGCTGCGCCACTGCGCTGGTAGTGGTATCAGGACTCACCACCATCTATGAATGTTATCTAGGGAATGACCAATTCTGCATACATGGGCATCAACCCACTAAAGATAGCACGTCATGTCCTTAAGGCGGAGATTAAGTGCCTCCTCCTTATATAATGAACACCTGCTTTCGCATGCCTACTCGGTTTAACTATGTTGAACCCTAATTTTGGCAGCTCGTACTTACTAAAGGAATAAAAGAGAATCCTTAACTAGCCTGTGCTGCAGAATGGATCGATTTAAGGAAGCAAGAATACTAAATGCGACACAGTTGTACTCACTACGTTCCCGCGCGTTGTCTCAGCTTTTTTGCAAATGCGAATTTTTTCCAAGTTCCCGTGTTTTCTGTACTTTTCTAAATGCTAAATAACCAATTACAGGAATTGTACGACTGTTTTTATGTGGTCTGAGGAGTGCGATGAAGATTACCTATCTGCACTAATAACATGTCACTCCACTTGCTCTGAATAAAGATGAGGTACCTGACCAGCTGAAAAACTCATAGGTCTGAGGAGTAACTCCTTATGGCTGTGTTGAGAAAGCTCGGAAATGCCGCCGCGGTGGCTCAGCGGTTATTGTGCTCGGCTGCTGACCCAAAAGACACGGGTTCGATCCCGGCCGCGGCGGCTAGAATTTCTTTGCAGGAGAAATTCTAGAGGCCCGTGTACTGTGCGATGTCAGTGCACGTTAAAGAACCCCAGGTGGTCGAAATTTCCGGAGCCCTTCACTACGGCGTCTCTCATAGCCTCAGTCGCTTTGGGACGTTAAACTCGATAAACCAAACCAAACCAGAAAGGTCAGAAATAGGTTTTTAGTTGAAGTATAGTAGCTGACGGAAACCCGTCTGGTGGGGATGGTACATGACGAAAATAGAAGGTGCCGACCCAAAGAAAGGATGGGATGACGTTTCGGCTCCCCCACGGGAGCCTTGTTCACAATGAGGCATAACGTAGCTGCGTCGTTTATTTTTACACGGCGCATAAGCGAATCCAGGCACCTGGCTTAGATTGGAGTCAACTTTTAAGGATGTACCGGTCAGGCAGATTCACGGAGCCGCCATGGGTGCACCGATTTTCTTGACAGTCGCTAATATGGCCATGGAAGAAATCGAAGGCCGCCCTCTTGCGTCCTTCACGCCTGCCCCAAAATTGTTCCTGAGGCACGTGCACGACTGCTTGTGCATCCGGACGAAAGAGGCATTACTTGACTTTACTACTCACCTTAACAGTTCTGAGGCTAGCATACAGTTCACCGTTGAAGAAGAAGTCGACGGCCGCCTACCGTTTTTAGATATTCTCGTTTCCAGACAGCCCTCACGTCTAAATTTCACCGTTTACAGAAAACCCACGCACACCGGCCGTTACCTCCATTTTGAATCCGTTCACCCTGATTGCCAGAAACGTGTGGTGTCATCGCTCCTCCGACGCAAAGAAATGTGTTCCAGAGGAGAACACCGGATTGCTGAAGATGTGCGTGTACGGTGTGACTTTTCCAAATGTGGCTATCCTGTACACGTCATGGACTCTGTACAGCGCCAAATGAGACGTCCGAGGCTCGAATCTGATACCGCTACCAAGAAACGAGCCGCGATTCCCTATGTTCCCCGCATCAACGAACGTCGGGCGCGCATATTACGGTCCTACGATGTAATGACCGAGCATGTGCCAGCTCGAAAACTGAAGAGCCAGATTGTGCAAATCAAAGACAAGCTGAAGAAGGAAAAGTTCCCAAGTGTTGTGTATTCGATTCCATGTGCAAACTGCCCGTCTGTGTACACGACGAGTCGGGTGACTTTGAGCGAAGAATACATGATCACCAGAGTGACGTCAGGAAACCAGCGCGCAGATCAAAATGCTTGCCGAGCACTCGACGTCTGCTGCACACAACATAAACTGGGCATAAGCACGTGTGATCGCAAAAGAAAGGGTCAAGAAATCAAGGCTCTGTGTGGAATCGCTGATTGTTCAGACGACAGCGCACAGTTTAACCGGAATGACAGAAACTTGCCGCCAATCTATGCCAGGTGCCTTGGTTCGCTCATGCGCCGTGTATAAATAAACGACGCAGTTACTTTATGCCTTATTCTGAACAAGGCTCCCGTGGGGGAGCCGAAACGTCATCGCATCTATTCTTTTGGTTGGCGCCTTCTATTTTCGTCAAGTTCCTTTTTAAAGGCCTAAAGTCTATCCCTCCATATTGTTTCCCCGTGCTAGCCTTATGTAAAAAGTATATTCGCATACTACCATAAAGCCCATGCATATCACTATCTCCACTGAAGCTTAAATCTTGACGGATGGCGCCTAACAGGCCTGAAAATTCTGATACATTTGGCGCCTTTAGATTACCTTCATTTGTCCTGTCCTCAACTCCGAACTTGGGTTGTCGAGTGCCTGCCTGTCGCACATTTTTCAGCAGGAAGTCTTTAATCATAAGATCTATTTCTGCAGCTTTTTTGAGCATATTCAGCGTCATGCTCCCACTTTGTTTGCTGTAGATTCAGAACATATTCGCAGGTTTGTAAAGGCTTCAGCAGTGTATCTTTATCTACCGCACTGCGGTGAACTGCAGCGCATTTTTCATGTGTTTCTGTTTAGTCCTCTGCGGTGGTTTAGCTTATCGTCAATAATAATTACGTTTCCAGCTGAATTTCCAGTTGAACATAAAAGTTCAATAACTGAAGCAGATACCTGAATCTACATGACGAAATGTGACTGTGCTTAGTCTTCAGGATAGTTGCACACCTTTTTCTCCAGAGCAAACGCTGTCTGCTTTGCGCATCCCTACCGGGAAAAAACTTGTGACTTCACCAGGCATCGAGAAACGTAAGCTGTAAGTAAACCTGAGGCCCATTATGACTGGTAGTTATTGAAGCTAGTCATTTACAGCAGCAGCTGCATTATATTCGTGCGGATACGTGTCCTCCGAGGCAGCCCTGTACAAACCCCTTCCTGCGATTCGATGTTCCAGGGCCTGGAGCAGCAGAGTGAGGAGCTTGGCATCGAGTCCGTGGGCATGACGCTGACCTCGCTCGAGGATGTGCTTATTCGCGTTGGTGAGGAGCACCACTTGCACAACCTGCAGCAGCAGCAGCAGCTAGACGTCGCCAAGAACGAGCAGTCCGTCATTGAAGTCAAAGGTATAGTTCTGCTGGATAAAACTTCCAGTGTGCTTGATGCAAAGGAGCAAGCCCGCCACCACTCGCACGTGTTCGGCAACAGCGGGCAGAAGGACAGTTCGCTAATGCTAGTGTTGTGAATCTGTAAAGCTACCCCGCGGCATGAGGATTTAACCAATTTAACGCTCCGCTTTTATCAGTTTTCAAAAATAGTAAGGAAGTGCTATTCTATCTTACTCTCATGAAGTTTTGAATCCCATTACATTTTGAAACAACAATAACCTACTTAATGCACGCAAGTCAAAGGACAAAAACAAACTGGTCCCCCATCCCCCGCCGACATTCCTCGGAGGTTCCTTCCCTCACTTCCCTGCTTGAATGGAGTCTTTCTCTTTACAAGAAGCCTGAATCCATGATCTCCCTCGAGGCAGTCGTGTCGAGTGGGGGAGGCTTATTACAAAACCTTCCACAAGGAACCTCCTCTGAGCATCCAAGGTCTTCGCCTAGAGATGGAGACGCGCAGCAGTTTTTTTTTTTGCGCGACAGCGTTAAAGTCCTCGTTCAACAGAAATTTCGTTGTAAAAAATCGCTGGCATGGTTCTGGCAAGTGTTTACCACAAAGCAACTCAGGAACCAGGTTGACCACCTAGGTCATGTCACCTTGCGGCGCCACCACAATCTCCCCACCGGATACTGAGCAAACTGCCCATCCACCGTGGCAGGTGGAAGTTAAAATAATGATTCGTCGTTTGGGAGGAGCAACCTGGGCTACTCGCCATCGCAGTGCAGTAGCGCATCGCTTAACAGCTGCAGCACTGGGCAGGGAATGGTATGAGTTCTATCAGGGATCTATGAATGTAAAGCAGAGAATGACCTTCTGCTTAAATACGGCAATTAACTGATTACGCTATCGCGTCGTACACTTCAGGTGGAGTTTAATCGTCTCCTTCAATTTTTTCTTAATGCTTCTCCACGTTTTGTCGGCTCCGTTGGCTCCGTCGTCGACCAAGTGCAAGCTTCAGATTCACACCCTCTGACATTGCCAAAACCATAGCACTGCCTCCATTTTTTGCTGGTGGCATGCGGAAAACGAAAATGACAATGTGGACTATGACACACTGTTTGAAGTCAAAAGTCCGAACGGAAATTGCGAGTGAGGTCAGTTCAAGGATAACCACATCTGCAGGTTCCAGTGCAGCGTAGACCAGCACAGTGGTCGCAGTGATATGTCGTTCTCAGCTTTCTTTTCGGAAGGCTTTCTATATGGGGCATTAGGTTGGTACGGACCATTAATATAGAACATATGGTCAATTCTCTTTGATGGGAACACTGCGCAACGTAGTTGAGTTGTTTTTCACGGGCATCAAGGCGCCGAAATGTTCGCGTCTAGCCCTCGACAAGTTCCCCGCCGTGCAGTATGTGTTACTTTTAATTTGCAGCCTGCATTCGGCGCCTGAACGTGGTATTTCATGGAATGAAACAGAATGGTCAACCCAGTTCTCATGATATGCACGTGTTGAATATTGAACTTAAGAGTTGAGAAAGCTGGCTGCACAATATCCCTTCTTTTTCAATCCCGGGAAAAGATTCATCCATATGAAATTAAACGGCTGCGCGCCTGAAATATATATGACAATTTGAGAGTATTGAATTTCGTTTAGCGTGTATATGCCCATCCGCTGATATGTTGCCGGTTGGACTGTGCAGAACAAATACTCGGTAGTTCTTAGCAGAGGTTTGCCCAAAATTTGCAAGTACACGCCTTCTAGTTGGCCATCACCACAGGAGTGCTGCGTTCCCTCGTGGGGTGGTTTCACCCTATGACAGAAGTGATGTCATGGGCACGCCAGACCCACAAGACCCTGACTACCTCGTTATGAGCAGCAAATGTCAGCTAGACTCAATAATTAGTGCAGTAGGTTCTGTTTTGTTTGCAGGTTGTAATGTATACAACTCCTGGCAGGATTCCCTGGCTTATTAAGGAAGCGGCCGTGTACACCAAGCCTTGTCATTTCTTACCTTTCGTATTCAACACTTCCATACCATGAGAAGTAGATACACATTCACCTGGATACTAGAGAAACGACTATTTCGATCGTTGCCTTTGATACGCGCGCTCGTCATCCGTATTACCGGCCTAGGACAAGGGACTGGTCACTTAAAACAAGCGAATTAAGGCAGGTGACGAGCAATGCAGATTCTGTGTTTTATTCAGCCCGTGCGTTCATTCCGTCGTGATTTCTTGTACAAAAATCAACTTGGCATTCGGTGCTCAAATCTCACAAAAGGCGAAGTATATAATTATAATAAATTGCATCAATAATCAGCAGGACAATGTAGTGTTAGTATGTTCGGCCGTTCGTTTTCAGGCATGTACATCTGATAAGGTTTCAGGGTTGAGGGAAAGGCCAAGGTCGTGCGTGGCCTGCTTTCTCCACCTATAAACTTCTAATCCATAACACTTCTTCACAAGAGAAGATCTGGGTTACGCGCTGTTTTTCATTTCGCTAAAAAACCATGAAATCCTGTTTCTCCCTGTGTGGGGTCTCTCCTGCGCTGTCCCTTCGCCGAGGCCCGAGCCGGCGGTCCAGGGGCGCGGAGCGCTGGAAAAAAAAAACGCACTGCATCTGTGCCACTAGGCAACCGACTGCGCATGCTCAGGTTTCTTATGAAAGATACAGCAATAATCAGCCAGCTCCCCTGTCGCACAGACCGGCGGCCACTTGTTGCCGAAGTAAAGCGCTACCGGCCGTTCTGTTTTGTACGGTTGTGTTGGCGCACTCACTCTCTGCGAGCGTTTCAACAGTAATCGAGCCATTGTCAAAGCTCTTGCATCACAGTGCCTATGAATTGTTCGTTTCAGGTTAGAGGACACCAGTTAAGGCAAAAAAGCAAGAAAGCAAACATTCAGTTATACATAATACTCTGGTCACAACATCGACGCCTCAATTATGAGGCGTGGATGTTATGTTGGTGTTTTTTCGTAGAGTTAGGATTCTCGCTCGCCCATGCTTGAAGCACTGTCGGTGACAATATTGTCCGTGGAAGTGTTTCTTGACAACGGGGACCTGGGTCTTGGTGTTTCGGGCAGAGTCCGTGGTGAAGATAATGGCGACCACCGTGTCCGCGGAGCCTGGCGTCATGGGTCGCGTGTGGGCCCTTTTGGCCAAGCGGGCCACCTGCGTCTGGCGCCAGAAGAAGCAGCCGCTCTTCAGCTGGCTGCTCCCACCACTCCTGCTCACGCTGCTCTTTCTGCTCGAGATCCAGGCTATGCGGCGCACCGAGAGGATCGTCTCCAACGTCGGCGACTCCTTCCTCTACACGTACGGAGAACTGGGACAGAGGCCACAGGTGAGGCGCCGCCGTAGTTTTCTAGAACACTCCAGAATTATATGTTTGTTCGTGTCTTAATGATGACGACCGTGGGGTCTGTCCCTTTGAGACCGGCGGCCACTAGAGAGGCCCTCGCCTTATCTGTTTTCCTCACACCTTCCAGAGATAAGGCTGACTGTTCATAAATTTACCTTTTTTCAGGCGTTCGCAAATTCAGTAGTCTCCCCATGGTTATGGAGAGCATTGCTGCACCACCGTTGTCCCCGAACAGTCTCTGTGGCGTTATGATGCTCTCTCATGTTTGTACAAGGACACACTGATAAAAACGCGGTGTAAGATGCCATGGAGGAATGAACGGCTTCAAGATCGCCAGATTCGTGTCCGTTAATGATAGCGACTTAGGTGTAAATAACCTCCGTCCGTTTGTTAAAGAATGTGAAACGCGTTGTGTATACATGATAACAAACCGCTTACATGCAAATTACTGTAAGCATTGTCTGTATGCAAGACAGCTACAGGTGACAGTGAACTACCGGAGCGGGCAGGCACGGGCGGTTTTAAATTTCTGCGTGCGAAAAACAATAACGATCTCATTTTCTTTAAAACCAGGCGCGCGGTTAAATTCAGTTCTTGTTCATTCCACGCAAAACGTACCAAAACCTGAAAAGCTATCACTGCCGATTGTTTTGTAAAAAACTGCCTTGTTGATGATTGCATGCATGTAATGTCTCCAAAGTATATTTCTCTAAAAAAAATTTTTAATCAGGTGGCCGCTCTTTTACGCTTCCGCCAAGGACCAAAACAAGGTTGGAGTTAAAATTTAGTGAATGATGTATGAAACAATGCAATGAAAAGTCATGTTTTCAGATATTTCACTCCCGAAAGATGCGGGTGGGATCCCGGCCGCGGCGGCCGAATTTCGATGGAAGCGAAATTCAAGAGGGCCGTGTACTGTGCGATCTCAGTGCACGATAAAGAACCCCACGTGGTCAAAATTTCCGGAGCCCTTCACTACGGCGTCCCTCATAGCCTTAGTCGCTTTGGGACGTTAAGCCCCAATAAACCGAATCAAACCAAACTTCAGTTATTTCATGAGTTATGAGGATTTAGCGTCCAAAAGCGACTCAGGCTATGGGGACGCCGTAGTGAAGGGCTCCGAAAATTTCGACCACTTGGGGTTCTTTAACGTGCACTGACATCGCACAGCGTACGGGCCTCTAGCGTTTGACCTCCATCGAAATGCGACCGCCGCGGCCGAGGTCGGACTCGCGTCTTTCCGGTCAGCAACCAAACGTTGTAACCACTGAGCCACCGCGGCGGCTCGTTTTTCTTTCATGTAAATTCATTATTGAGGCCTTGAAAAAATTTTCCGTGTTGCTTGGCTCAGTAAATAAGACGTATGTTGAGTTTTCAGAATTTTTTCACATAAACATCAATAACGCTTCAACCTTAAGCTACACGATTTTTTCTCGCTTTTACTTGTGTGGTTTATGCTGAGAATAATTGGAAATTTTTAAACGAAGTACTTTAAAGAAATGTTGTTCGAAAGCTCGCAAAAAGAGTGGTTGATCTATTGTGGTTAGTCCAAATGTTAATCAGCTGCGCCAGCACATCGGTCGTCAATTCGATTTTAGTTTGAGATTCAGTTTTTTTTTATAAGGTCAAGCAAGCTTCAGACAAAGATAGGCGAAATCGGACTTCACTTCCTCTTTAAGAGAATAACACGACAGATTTAATGGGGTAACGCCCCTACAGGCGGATTCGGTGCTTCTCTAGTTTACACAGATCGCTCGGAGTCCATATACTACCCCTGGCACAGTGGAGCAGCTGTCAAGCAATGCGCTACTTCCCTGTGAAGACAAATGCTGCGACCGGGGGGGTTTGTGTGACCCAGATTTCTCTTCCCGAGCAACATCAAAGTCACAGAGAGACTTCGGACAAACAAAGATCGGCGAAATTTGACGCTTTGGGTTATATACCTAGCTCAAAAATTAGTTCTTTTTGAGATAAAAACCTTAATTAAGGCTTACGGTTCTCCAAAGAAAAATACTTGAGATGACTCGTTATATACACCAAGTCCAGAATATTTATTTCCAGCATACTCTGTTTGAGGCCGGGGAACACATTTCAAGATCATTACCAGCCACACCGACAGGCATTGCCTTAATGCGTCTCCACTTCAAATCTCCTATTATCATCATCAATAGGAGCTACAGGGCAAGATATGGTTAAAGCTAAGTTCATAAAGCAGTACGAAACCAATGGTGCTTGAAATTGGCGTAGTTAGCCATCGGTACAAACCACAATGTACAGTCGTCGTCAAAAGTAAATGGAAGGCGACTTTGTCAAAAAATTTAATTTCTTTAAATCTAAAGCATAATGGTCCATGTTTCTTGGTGCACAGTGCAATTCGCACAATCACAATTAGTCTGCACATATGCATTCAAGGATGCATGAATTGAGCGGGCAATGATTAAATATTTTCGCTAATATTGCCTTCCATTTACTTTGGCGGCACCTGTACACTCAATGTTTGTGCAAGATAAGTGCTCGTTGTAAATGGGCTTTGATTTACTATACTAAAGCGAGCTTGGAAGAACGCTAGCATTATCTTAATTCATAACAAGGTAGACGTCAAGGACTTGAACAATTCCAGACTGATGACCTTACTGTCAGTTGCCTGCAAGGTATATACTAAGGTAATCGCCAATAGAGTCAGGACAACCCTAGACTTGCATCATACAAATGATCAGGCAGGCTTTCATAAAGAATACTCGACAACACACCATATTCACGCTATCTGGTGATAGAGAAATGCGCAGACTATAACCAACCCCTATATATAGCCTTCATTGATTACGAGAAAGCATTTGACTCACTGGAAACCCCAGCTGTCATGCAGGCATTGTGGAATCAGGGTGTACAAGAGTGTTATGTGAAAATATTTTCAAGATATTTATAACTATTGCACAGCTACCCTAGTCCTCTATAAAGACAGCAATAAAATTCCAATAAGGAAAGGTGTCAGGCAGGGAGACAGGATCTTGCCAATGCTATTCACCGCCATTTTACAGGAAGTATTCCGGAGCCTGAAATGGCGACAGTTGGGGATACGAGTTAATAGAGAATATCTAAGAACTTGTGATTCGCTGATGACATTGCATTGCTACGTCACTCAGGACATGAACTGCAAAGCATGATCAATGAGTTAAACAGGCAGAGCAGAACGGTGTGGTTAAAAATTAACATGCAGATAACCAAAGTAATGTTCAACAGTTTAGGCAACAGTAGTTCGCAATTGGTAGCGAGCTGCTGGAAGTAGTAAGAGATTATGTCTACTTATGGCAGGTAGTGACCGCTGATCTGGATCATGAGAGAAAAGTAACTAGAAGAATAAGAATGAGGTGGAGCGCATATGGCAGCTTCGCTCAGATCATAAATGGCAGTTTACCAATATCTCTGAAGAAAAAAGTACAGAACAGCTGTATCTTCGGTACTCACCTACGGGGCAAAAACGTGGAAGGTAACGCAGTGGGTTCAGCTTAAGTTAAGAACAGCGCAGCGAGCTATGGAAAGAAAAATGATAGGTGTAACGTTAAGAGATCAGAAGTGGGCAGAGTGGGCGAGGGAACAAACGCGGGTTAACGTCATCCTAGTCTAAATCAAGAGGAAGAAATGGGCTTGGGCAGGGCATGTAATGCGAAGGCAAGATAACCGGTGTTCCTTAAGGGCATTGTGAAAAATCCAGGCGCTAACAAAAAAACGACACAGAGGGAACACAGCGCTTACTCGCAACTACAAAAATTATTTATTCGGAAGCTTCTATATATACAACAAAAACCAAAACAAAACCCAGAGTAATCACAGGCCACACGCCGACCGATGTGCAAGAAAAGATTACCTCGCTGTTTTCAATCGCTTTTGCAAAAAACCTATCTCTCTGCTAGACAAGCCAACCGACGGGTCACTAACGCATATATGCCCCATTTCCGCGATATGATAGGCTTCCACAATCTCTTGCGTTACACGATCTCGGTGACAAAACAGAACACCCGTTTTGGAAAAAATGGGCAAAGTGGGCACAGTGTACAAGGTCCCCCTGTCGTGCGGAAAAGTGTACGTAGGCCAGAGTGGTCGATGTTTGAATGTGCGGTTGATGGAACATGCCGGAGATATGGAAAAAGGTGACACTTCAAACAATATGGGTAAGCATTGTCGAAGCTGCAGCAAGAACAAGAAGAAATGTTCTCCCATTTTTTTTTCAAAACGGGTGTTCTGTTTCGTCACCGAGATCGTGTCGCCACCTATTCCGGTCCGAATATGCATTGGGCCTGATGCATCACTTGACATCCGTATCAATGCATAGTAGAAGACGTGTCTGCATCAGTTCACCACGTCTTAATTTAGGTACTATGGTGGGTCAGGCATGCCCAGACAACATCGATGTGCAAGTTTTTTAGCGAGTGGCAGTGAGTGGCCAACTTTAATTGTGTCCGACGCGGAGGCAGGAAAATCACCGCGGCATTGTTCTCTCTTGTTTCACACCGGAACGAAAAGCGCCCTTGAACTGGCCCACGGATGCACAGCAAAGTTGAAATTTTCACAGTTGTTTCCTTTACCTTCAGTTTTCTCACTTAGTCATGTTCAACTTTACAACGGTGATTTTTTAGGATTACGCCAGCCATACTTATTTTCTTTCCCAATATACTCGACCCAGGCAAATAGATGCTTTGGTGATTTAATCTCTTCATGATATGACCTATGTAGGATCGCCTCTGCTGCCGCAGAAGTTTAACCATGCCGCCTTCACCGACCCGACGACTTTTGCGGTGTGAAGTGGAGAAGAAATTTCACTCCGCCAATAAATTGTAGTCCTCTGTCATCCTCAAGCAGGCAAAGAGTGAAAAATCTTTCATTTTGTGAGAAAGGTCCGCAATAGAACTAATGAGCTTTGTTTTCTTCTGCCAGATGTTGCTTCACCATCTCGAGCTTTGCTGAATGCCGCCTCTTTATAATAAACGTAGAAAATGGGTTAATGCAGCCCAAAAGCAGCCTTTCATGCAAGCGTCTTTATCTGTCGGTTCATCACATGCACAAGAAGGCTTTGAATGTGCCCGATAGTATAAATGCAGACGCTGTCCATTTACGCAAGCCCGACGTGACCACAGTTTACTTTGAAAAAGTTGCGACGGTTGGCGCGGAGTGCCGATAAACCAGGTTCTTCCATACCTCGTAATTTTCTGATCTGCCGTATACTCATAAAAGACAGAAGCTTTGCAGGGCACAATGTCTCGTCTCTGATAACTCTCCGGTCCAGACGACGGCTTCAAAGCAGCCATGGTTTGTTTTCATCGCACAATCGTATTACCGTAAAATAGGGTTGCGGGGGCATCAGCGTGCGAGCCGCAAAAACGGGGAATGTAACACCATTTACCCCCAGAACCCCCCCCCCCCCCCTTATATAATGAAACCAGTGTTCATGTACGTGCCAAAAAAAAGCAGTCGATGGACCACGTGTCTTCTGCAGTGTAGGCACAGCTCGGCAATATGTACTGGAGAGGATGGTTCTGGACATCAAATTCTCTCGCCTGAAAGTTTACCCGAATTAAAATTTCTAGATTACAAGGAGAGAAGTTTGTATAATGACCCAAGGCAGGTATTTTTGTCTGGAGGGCCGTGATCCAGATTTTAGTCTGAACCTCACAAATACCTACTTTCTCGTAACTAACAAATTATTGAAAGGCGCTCTGGTTAACAATTTTGGAATTATTTTTAGCACAAACTACGGCAACAACTTCAAGGTGAGAAAAATTAATGTGGCGGAAATGTTAAGTGTTCGTGTAAAAAAAAGATATAAATAGCAATTTTTTTGTTTCGTTGAAGAACCAAAAAATACGCGTAAATTCTTTCAACGATCAATCAAGTCCCGTGAAACAACAGCACTAGCGAAATATTTTAAATTACTATTTTTCATTGTATCCTGTTTCACAATTAATAAATCTTCAACTCCATCCAACCTTTGCTTCATCGCTGAAACTTCAAAGAGCGCTCACGTGCGGAAAAGTATTTTCTGGCGAAATACGTCGTTCAGACTACAACGAGGCCATTTTTTCTTTTCTTTTTTCAATGTAAACAGTTATGGTCGTTATTGGTGTCTGGGACGTTCCGCGAAATAGTTTCATCAATGAAATTCGGATACAAAATACTTTGAAAAGATGACTCACTTTCCTGCCATACCTAAAAGTACTGACTATTATATCTGCCCTAAATCGCCGCGGTTTTCGAGCGAGGAGGCTGCTCGTGTTACGAACTGGACCGGCAGGCCTATAGGAGTATCCGCTTCACATCACTGGAGTCTGCACACGGCGCCTTCCGCTTGAATTAACGCTGGAGAGATACATTCCACGTGTTAAGAAATAAGTCGTGAATCAACTTTTTCAACATTTCCAACATTCTCTAACAAAAAAAAAATGAATATTGGAAAACCATCAGGTACTGGAACAGAAATATTCAAGGTTATGGTTCATGCTCCTGATATGTAGCAAAATCTTCCTTCTATAGTGTTTCCATCGCTGGTATCGAGCACTTAAGACTGCCATAGAAAATCAATGGGGAAAGCTTTTGATGGCAGAAAAAACATTAAGAGCAAAAAAGGCAAAACCTGCCGATGGGAGACGTGCGGATGTATTGATTGTTACAGTGAAATCTTACAATATGTACAAAATTAATGTCATCGACTATTTCCGTTCAAAATTTTTTCTCCGCTATGTGTAATATACAGCCTCAACCGCCAGTTTTCTTAAGGAAACTGCGGAGTTTCATTAACGTTATCTTCATTGCAGATACGTGTGACCAACCTACAGCGCAAATCACACTCGCAAACTGTTATCATGCATAACTTTCTACGTTTGACGTACTGAGTTTCAACCGAGAGCCGAACAAACGTACCTATAAAGAGCCATTGAATCTGTTTTTACTGAAACCAAAATTTGGATGCAGTTCTTTCACAAGTGCAAGATGCCGGGCTAGTTGGTAATCCATGATGAAATAACAGCGCAAGGAACGGGACGAAAACACGAAGGAAGAAGACACAGACACGGGCGCTGACTAACAACTGAAATTTTATTTCGAAGCAGGACACATATATAAAGTACAAAGAGGGGGGTGTGTCCAAGGCGATCCCGCACAATCACCGAAACAGTGTAGTCACGTCCAAGGGTAAAAACGATAAAAAGGTGAAAAAGCCGAAAGAAAGACAAAAAGCGATAAAACCACGGTGTAAGAGGCCGGGACGGAAGTCTTTTGGCTATGTGCATATCCGTTTTCATCGTTTTCATCGCTTTTACTTCCGTCCCGGCCTCTTACACCGTGGTTTTATCGCTTTTTGTCTTTCTTTCGGCTTTTTCACCTTTTTATCGTTTTTACCCTTGGACGTGACTACACTGTTTCGGTGATTGTGCGGGATCGCCTTGGACACACCCCCCTCTTTGTACTTTATATATGTGTCCTGCTTCGAAATAAAATTTCAGTTGTTAGTCAGCGCCCGTGTCTGTGTCTTCTTCCTTCGTGTTTTCGTCCCGTTCCTTGCGCTGTTATTTCATCAAGTTCTTTCACTTTCCAGTAACTTCTACAGGGCCCGACGCAGAAGGAACGAAAGATGGTTACTTGAGATTATGCAGGTGGCAATGTGCCGTTGTCCAAACACTTGCCTAGAGCGCTCGATCCGCGAGCTCTGTTCTGCAATTATGATAATCGCCGTGAGATGGCCATCCCGATACAGCATTAAAAGACATTGGGAGTTAATTATGTTCATGGAAATGTGCATGCTCGATAAAGTCATGTTTTGCAACATAGTCCACTTGTGAATGACCAAATGGTATACTACGCGGTGCGTCGTTCGAGTGTTTGAGAGGTGCCTGTGGACGACTGTGCACCCTTCTAAAGAAACCCATCAATAAATAAAGACCTTTTGAAGCGTTTCACACACACAAAAAAAAACAACTTTTTAATTTACTATGGAATTCTTTTCATGCCTGCGAAGGCCGACAATTTCTAAACTTTTGCATCAGAGATGCACGTGGCAAACTTACCGAAGAAACGGCGTCACCACAGTGTGCCGTGTGCTGTGGTTAGGCCAGGGTACTTGAGCCAGGGATGAGAATGTTATGTCTGCAGGGCGCTTCAGACAATGTGGGCCTAATGGTACTGTCGTCGAGGTTGTTTTAGCACGTTGTTCGCTTCGGTGGATCAGCTCTCTTAGGGTGGTAGCGAGCTGTACTGTTACTGACGTCAGCAGGCCAAAAATAGTTTGTATTATTTTCTAGAATGTTTGATGTTCACTAAAACCGCACGCGGTTCGGAGATCTTCTCAGATCATCTTTTACTCTCCTTTCCTGTGTAGGTATCGTCTAGTCCAACGACAGATTACGTGTGAAATATGTCTGAATGTCTGCTTAGGCTTTTGGCCGTTCGTTTCCAAGAAAGCAAACACTGAAATGCCCTGTCCACGTTTCTCTTAGTCGCTTTTGGAATGTCACAGCGGCCAGTGTTCATTATTTGGCCAGAAACTGTGCCGAAAAAAAATCAAATAAGAATAAATCGACGAGCCTCTACTTATCACTTGTGCAACAGGGATTCACACAGCTGAAGGACAAGAGCTTCTACCTTAAATACATGAAGCCCAAGCTGCCCGACCCCTACTTGATGGACATCTCGCCCGATGCGGACCTGGTGGCAGGTCAGCTGTCGTTCGCCAAGGAGCACTTGCGTTTTTTCGTCTTCGGCGTGCTGTTTGGACTTGAGATGGTCAACGAAACAAGGTACAGTATGTCTCTTAACCAAGCGTTTGAATGCCTCGTTTCTAGCCCTTTCGCCGAGAAAATTACCAAACTAAAACATTTCAGGATTAGTCATTCTAGACTGCTTTCAGTATGGGCAATTCCGAGTAGTACGAGTATCCGTGTCGGTGAATTCCCGTACCAAGGAACCTTTTATGCTACTGAGGCGCAACCCACGTCATCTCTTTCCTTGGTGTCTAGGTAGTCGTTTCACTATTCTTTTTTCAACTTCCTTGGCTACTGAGTGCGAAATCGAAATATGAAATATGAGACTTCGATGCATGTTGAAAGTGTTGAGATGTATAATTTGAGCGGGAGCACTCCACTACGGCGTTCTTCATAGCTGCACGCTCCCTGACATTGGAGAATACTTACGAGCCCGTGGCGGCTTCTTTGTCTGAGGATGGGCAGTTTTTTTAGTAAACATGGCAACAGCGTGGCGGTGCCAAGAACAAATGAACACAGCAGCAACAGCCATGTACTACTACTGTAGTTTTGTGAGCAGAATATACTAGAAACTGAGAAATTCCTGGACCGTTTTCGTTTGTGCTTAACAAGAAGGAAGCCAGCGCTGAGCCACTGTGCAGGCATCGCGTTACTAACACCGCTCTGGAGGAGGTTAGCTCTGAAAGATCTACATACGCGACCCCATGGGCGCCGCGCAACACAGCATGGAAAGGTCTTAACTTATTTGTAGGCCGTGAATTTTTATCATAGTGCAAGCCGAGCATAGTGCATGTAGTGAAGAGGGCTCCAACAATTGTCTTTCACAATGAAAACATCACTCTTTATCCATTACGCCGCTAGCAGTTTCCAAGAAGTGTTCTGTTTATGCTATTTTGTGCTTCGTCGTAAGTGGAAATTTAGGGGCGGGGGGGGGGGGGGGGGGGGGGCTTAACAAATAGAAACGGGTGGTATCGACATGCTAATCCATCAAGGACCGTATTGACAATAAAATTAGCTGGTGAAGGGCATGTGAGGCTGTCAGGGCCAGTGAAAGCAAAAAAAAACATGAGAAATATGAGCAGCATTTTTAGGAACCGGTCATATTTGCATAGTGTACAAGGACCGTCAAATAAAATCCTTTATTCAGCAGTTTAGAGGTAACGATAAAGTTAATTGAGTGATAATAATGATGACATCGAAGATCTATATAGACGGGCAGACAGAAACCAGAAGCCAGCAATAAATGCCCGTGACCAGCACGGCCTAATTATTATGAATAGAGAATCTAGATCTGAACAAAAAATCCCCAAAAAAAACCTAGATCATACTAATCGAATAAGCGCCGACTGTCAGTGGCGGATAACAACTAAAAGTTTTGCCAGTAAGTGCGCAATAAAGCAGAATTCGGCAATAGGCAATTTTATACTTATAGGCACGGGCACGGCTTGCAATGCGAACGCAATATCACAGAAGGCAACAATGTGGCTTCCTCGAGAACAACCTAGCAAAGGGCGCAAGATTGTAGTATGGTCAGGTGGGATCAGGAAGTCTACGAGAGCAGTTTGGTCGTGGCTGCCTCAGGACAGGGTCAATTCGAAAATAGTGAGAGAGGCCTTTATCTTGCAACAGTATAATGAAAGGTGGTCTGAATGAGGGAGAGGCCTTAGACTGGGTTAATGTTATAAGAAAGAAGTCGACAATGGTCCGCAATATAAAACAAAAAATGAAATCAAAAAGGAAGTATTTTGACAGAACCCGCCGCCACACTGTTTCGGGCGGGAAGCCCCTTTTCGTCCGTCCATGCGTCTGTCCGCCGTTCAGTTCATTCATCCATTGACTGTTGCATACAACCACAATCCCTACACTGGAAAATATCAAACCCTGGGAGACAACTATCTCCGCCTCAATACGATAGCTACTGTACGACTCAATACGATGGCTACTGAAAAAACTGTACAGACGAGTCTGCCGTTGGTACATATGCTTTCGAAAGAAGTCAATGGACATGCGCTCATTCGCAGCGGCACGCTCTGGTACAACGGGGAGATCCGGCATGGGGCGGCCCTCCTGATGACGTTGTACAACGAGGCCCGCCTGCAGTACGTCACCGGGCTGGACGACGCCGTGTTCCGCTTCGAAGTAAAGGAGCTGGACTACGGTGCCCAGGCCCCCGAGGACGAGAATACCGTCAAGCAGAGCGTGTACCGGGAGGTGATGCCTAAGGTTCTGCGCTCCATCTTCCTGCCTATGGTGTCCAGCCTGATGTGCAGCAACTTTGTGCTCTTTCCGATCACCGAGCGAGCGCTGCAGGTGTGCCTACCCGCAAGGGGATCTTGGGACACTGGGCTCTGTTCACGCAGACAGCTTCCCACCCTTGGTGTCTGTGTGACAAGTTCGCCGAGCTTGTCTGCTCAGTTTACACAAATGGCGAAGTCTTGAGGGAGCGAAACTTCTAGCCTAGTCAGAGTTGTGGTACCCACAACAACACAGAAAAATTTCACTGGAGTGAGGCACGAAAACTCTTCTGCAGTTATGCATGGGTGGATGTTAGAAACATCCCAGGCGGATCACATATCTGCCACTGCCCCGTTTAAGCCCCGTTATGTAATTAATTTTTTCTTTCTGGTTTCACCCAACTTTTTCTGATGGAGCATAACTCAGAGAGCGTGTCAGAAGTATTGACTTTCAAGCCAGGACGTCAACAATATGAGGCGCGTCGTCGTCAGGCATGCCTGCTTTTACCGACTAGCGGCCCAGTGCCGTTGGTAGGAGCTTATACTTTTCGAATGGCACACTGCATGTTTTCCTGCACCAACAATGTTCCCAGTGCGCAATAATCTGCATAAGCCTTCATCTCGTTCAGAAACGTGTCCGCGAGCATGTCTCTTCAAGAAGAGGTGGCAAAATTAGTCAGACAACCGCGCAAGGGCAGCATAGCGAGTTTGCTCCTGATGTGCCGCGCATTAGCTGCACAGTTTCCATTTTAAACGGAATCGCGACTGTTGTCTACGCTTCAGTGTAACACTGAGTGGCATGAGTAATCACACATGAGGCGAATGAGTAGTATAAAGGGAATCTCGCAAACTCTTTCTTCCATGACACGGATAACATGAACAGTTTTCCTTCGGTTTTGTTCGGAAATTTCGGAGGGGCAGAGCATTAATGCAAGTGTAATATTTAGGTCCTGTATGTATGCATCGTCATTATTTGTACTAGTCTGGTGAAATTTTGGCATTTGAGTTTGATTATGTACAAACCTATTGTTTCTCCCTAGTTCCCATAAATATGTACCTGTTTTCTTCTTGTCAATAACGTTATTAAATTTCAGAAACGCCGATTCCCAAGAAAACGATTCGACTCTTTACTCTTACAGTCATTCCGCGCAATTATAAAACCTGCGAACCACCAATACAAATGCCTTTACGCAAATTATGATATATTACCGCCTTTCAATGGCTTTCTTCTGGCAATTCAACTTATGATTCACTCCTTTACTAAATTAACCTTTTCAGGCAGTGGGTAAAATAGTTTCTATTGAACAAACGACTTCTCTGTAACGACAGTTGCGGGACTTGCTGAGGTGTTAGTTCCTGGTTTAAACCGCCTGAGCAAGATCGTTCTTAAGGTCTTATGAGACTGTGCGCTTTGAAAAACATTTTTTTTTCATCACCGGTCATATTATGTACAAAGGAATTGTTTTCGAGCATTCTTAGTCCGATTTAGATGTAGGGAACGGTATTAGCTCTGTATTCATATTGAGTCGACTCCACTGCCTGCAGCACCGCATACACGATACAGGTTACAGGGTAGCGTCGGTTCCGCGCCGTGGAAGAGAACCAGGACTGACGCGCTCTTCTCTGCAGGTTAAACACCTCCATGTGGTGGCAGGCGTGGGTCCGATCCTTTACTGGGCCACCAGTTTCCTTTGGGACTTCATGTTTTACATGGGAACCGCCATATTTGTCCTCCCACCAATCGCGTATTTCCAATCGAAAACGCTGGACTTCAGCCACATACGTAAGTAGACACAGTGCAATGTCAGCGCACTATCTGCACGGCGTGAAGTGCAATAAATACCTCGAACCGAATATTTGACACGACACCTTCCTTTCAGTAGTTCTCGAACACAACAAAAATTTAGAACGGCCATATATCACCGGTGAACTACAATTCTCGATGTTGCATTTGGGAAGAGAAATTTAAGGGGAGACTGAGGATCCGTCTAAGATCATGAAGCTTTAACTTTCATTGGGTAATGCCCATATAACCGTAATCGGTCATTCTCTACTTGAAATTCAATGTATCGTTGGGGGTGCTTACACTACTGCCCTAGTAGTGCTGCAGCTGTCAACCGATGCGCCGCTGCCCTGCGATGGCAGGTGCTGCCCCCAGCAGGGCTTTTGAGAACCAGGTTGCTCTTCCCGAGCAACTTCTCGCGACCAATCTTTAACTCAGCTGCCACCTGCCGCGGTGGACAGGTAGCTCACAATACCGTGGGCAGGTTGCCATCTGCCCCACAGGCAACTTCTCTGAGTTTTGCATGGATTTGTCGCTCGTGGCAAAGGCGCCGACGACGGACGCCGGCTTTCCTCCGACACGGGATCCTTAACGCGGTCACGTTTAAAAATTCACACTTGGCAGCTTTCTGCACATTAAGCCCTCCCCGAGTACACTTTCTTCCGATCTTGCGGTCTCTTATTCGCTAGTCTATGCCTGCTAAGCAAGTACGATGAGGAGGAGGGAGCATTCTAAAAAACATTTCACGAGATATTCGCGAAGAAATTCTTAACGGATAGCATTAAAGGCCCCCTTCACCTGAAAATTCGATGTCGACGTTGTCGGCATCGGTGTGGGCGTTGTGAGCGAAAAACCACGGTGATGGCTTTGGCAGCTGGTCCCAAAGAGCAACGTAAAAGGCAGGCGGGCCACATAGGTCCCGTGACATTGTGGCGTCATCACAACCTGCCCACCGCATAATGAGCCAGCTTCTCACCATAACATGTGGCAGTTAAACCTGGGCCGTAAAAGGCCCACCACTGGCAGCACCTGCCACCGCAGGGCAGTGACCTGTTGCTAACCGCTGCGCCATTGCGTCAGAAGGGGTATCAGTGCTGCAAGGGATCTATAAATGTAGAGAATGACCTTCTGCATATAAGGAAACTAACTCATTAAGCAATCGCGTCATGGCTTTAAAGGTGAGCTGAAGTGTCCCCTCGTATTTTTTTCTCCTGGGTTTCACACAAAGTAAGCTGCCGCTAAACATATGTGGCGTTACATTTCGACGAGTGGCTAACCGGGGCGTCCAGATGGGCCCCATTTCGCCTCATTTCGAAACGAACTGTATAGCTAATAGCTAGGTAGAAGAGGGAGTGTTGCAAACCGCCAATGAAATAATGGTGCGAAACTTTAGTGACGCAAGAACGACAGCTAAAACTAATTGGAATACTTCCTCTCCTCTTCGTATGGCGCACTTTCTAAAATAGCTTTTTGTTGCTTAACAAACGCTGATAAATATTCGCGCAGCTAAGTCCCAGGGAAACGACTTGAAATTAATTTCTTCACTAGAATAAAATATGACCTCTGTGATATTTAGTATGGAATAAGGGTGGTTGGTTAGAAGCGAGATTATGGATTAAGTACTCTCGGGAACTTTCAATGCTAAGAAGAGCTCGGGCAACGCTACTCAAATTGTGGCCGCGGTCGGGCACTACTCCATGAACTACGGAGAAGAGACGTAAGTTGTTTTGGTTGGTTTGGTTCGTTTATGGGGTTTAACGTCCCAAAGCGACTAAGGCTATGAGAGACGCCGTAGTGGAGGGCTCCGGAAATTTCGACCACCTGGGGTTCTTTAACGTGCACTGGCATCGCACAGTACACGGACCTCTGGAATTTCTCCTGCAAAGAAATTCAACCGCCGCGGCCGGGTTGCTGTTTTAGGCATTCACATCATTATGAATGAAAATGCTTCTTCACGAGTTTGAGCCAATTGAGTGAATGGCTCCAAAAGCGAAATCAATATTTTATTGCAGCTTACCGCCCATGTTGCTGGTCCCGGACCAAGGCCGCAGTGGTTGTGCGGCCGCCTTTAAATATCGAACGTCCATTAGTTTTATGATTTCACCTAACCTTATACATTCTAGTCAGAATCTGTTCTCCATGTTCAGATGTACGCTCTTTTTGCACAGGTGTTAACATTAAGTCCTTTTTTTCCAGAACAAATATTTATAATGAACATTCTACACGGCTTCGCCGCTCTACCGTTCATCTACGTATGCTCCTTCTGTTTTGACAACCCGGGCTTTGGATTCTCCACGCTTGCAATCGCAACATTTATTATTTGTAAGTGTATAGGTCTTCCATGGACCGTGTACTGAGAGATACAGTATGCTTATTTGATCCCGCAATGTAATCGAGGGGGCAGGGGCCGGAACTATGGGATTACTTTTTTAACGCAATCGACAAGGACATACAATCGCAAGAGAACCGCGTCGCAAGCCATGGATGAAATTATGCTGGATAGAAGTATAATCCTGTTTGATATGAAATAACAGCACACGCTTTATTCTTCTGCGTTTTTAAGTAAACATGCTTTTATAATGTAATAAATTAGTTTCCCGGCCTATGACCACATTTTTGATTCGCGCTTTATGGCCTGAGCTGCCGCGGCGCCATCAACCACCGCATAGAAAAGAGTGCCGCAGTTATAGTCAAGACAGTAGAATTTTCACTGCAGAGCCTTGTGGGCAGACTGCCTGTAATCAGCGCTTTCTTGGGCGGAGAAAGCTCCAATCTACTACGTGCTTTGGTACTGGGCCATTCTATGTGCAGTTCATGAACGCCGCAGTCCTGTGCTTGCTCGCTACCGAGGTATTGAGTACCAATTCTACCCCAAAACTTAACAGTTGTTTGGTAGGGATTATAAACGAGTTCTTTGCAAATCTTCAGGCCTTTAGGGCTGCCAAAGTATAGACGAGAGCATATTAGCGTATATGACTTGTAGAGCGAGGACGTGTACCGTGTGGGAGTATCATATAATAGCCCTGTCACACGGTACATGCAACGTCATTCACTGCGAATGACATTTACACCGAATGTCATTGCGATCTGGCGTTTCCAGTCTACACAGGCGTACATACAGAATGGCATTCGCAACTGGCTGCTATGATAAAAAAAATTTGAAGTAATCACTTTTATAAACATGTTTGGTGTTTATTATTAGTAATGCAGTAAAAAACATCCCAAAACTATTTAGAAATATTGCTCCGCCATACGACAGCATAAATTGGCAAAGAATTTGCTTAAATATCCAAAGCAAGCCAAGATCAAAGAAGCCAGCGATTCCTTCCTCGCCCGTCCAAACCTTTGAGTGCGCGCGTTTTTTCGTCGCTCCAGTACACCTTCTGCTTTTCACACTGCGCTTTAGAAGCTGAACAGTCGTCGTCCATGACGAAAAACGCTGCTGGAGAATGATTCACGACCGCGCTCCTACGCCATCTTCGCTTCGCCAACGACTGCATACAAACATGGCCGACAGTAGCCGTCGGTGACTGGGAAGAATATAGTTCCGTACATTGTTTCAAATATCGTGCTGTGCATGAAAATATAATTAAATGTTAATTTTATCAATTAATTACAACGTTTACTTTATTTATGTCTTCTACTTATTGATTTTGCAAAATTACGCAAGTTGCGTACTTGCGTACGCAAAAGTACGCAAGTTGAATGAATTTGGGCAGCACATTGACTAGGCGAATGTTATCGCCTGTAAATGTCATTGGCTGCGCACATATAGCAGCAAAAAAAAGTCATTAGCACGTAATGTCATTCGCTGCGAATAACTTTACATGTAACGAGTGACAGGGGCATTTTCTTAGAGCATTTTATGTTCTCAGGGCAAGAGTGTTTTCTAAGCGCATTTTATGAAACATATCATAAAAGCCCTGTCATCAAACGTTTCATTTCAGGGACTTTTTTTTCATGTTGAGTGATAGAACATCATGAAAAGACGTATGCCTTCCTGTGTGCGCTTTGATGCGAACGATGGCGTATTTCTCGTGATAAAATGTAGACTGAGTCTGAAGGAGTGACCGCACTTTTCTCGTGAACACTTGACGCTTCTCTAAAGAGGTTCTATGGTCTTGCGGCCACCGTTCTGAGAATGTTGTGGATCACTTGAGAGTTTAACTTCGCTATAATAATAAAAGAAATGCGTGCCACATTAGGCACAATTTTCTTGTAAAAGTAAAGATACGGTTTAACGGGCTCAAACAGTGTATGCGAAACTTAGAAATGATTTAAAATTTGTACTAATATACCTCGTTACCTTTTAGACAGTCTAGCGTACGCGGCGTGGTTAGATTATCTCATTCAGCATTAGCAAGTCCTGCGATTGGACAATAAAAACGGACTGCACTATTACTGCACCAGGTTCAAGGGCATCGCAGAAAACTGGCTGACGTTTCAGAACATCGACGTCCATGTGGCCAAACAGCTGCTCTATTTTTATGGATATGTAGTACATCAGAAAAAGGATTCACAGTATTGCCATAAAAATTGACGTTCTTTTTAAAGGTCAAAGGTATTACTGAGAACTGGTACCTCAAAGAGAAGCCAATGGTGCGACCGAATTGTGAATAAATCTACGCCTACACTGTAGCCGCGTTGAAAAATTTAAAATATTTTAAGGTGTTTACTTTTGGCTGTTTGGTTACCTTGATGGCGAAAGAAATATTTGTCTGAGCAACGAAATTGCTTTCCTGACCTGGCAAAAAGCGGTACCAATCCTAATTAATAGGATTCACATCTTTTCCACCTCATGGTCGACTTCGCTGCAAGGCTTTTTGGACCCACATTCACGCATTGGAAATTAGGAAATAGATTATGGAGAATTTCAGTTTTCCGCTGTGGACTTCTCATTTCGGTCGGTGCAAGCGCCACAGTGCCCAATAGCGCTTTTGCTAACCATAACGAAATCAGCGTGCAGCGTACCGCAAGGCCACATAAGAAGCACTGATTGCCTTTTGAAAACATCTCGAAGATTCCATCTAAAGCCGTTCAATTTAGATTATCTTTCTTTTTACGTTAAAAGACGGTGTATACGAGACTCTAAAAACTACCTGCCCCAGAGCCAAGGAGCCAAGGTTGCATTATCGATGCTTTAAACATTTTTCTAATGACGTATGTATCATGTGTTGACTATGGACCCAGAACAAGCCAATTGATATGGGTCAAGCAATTTTATAATTTCTACGATATGACCAAAATAACTGAGAATGAAAGAAAGCCTGAAGTCCTAGGGTGCCTGTCTTGGCTGAAGACTCTGGCAAAGCTTTCAGTCACCATTACTTAGCACAAATCTTCCAGGATGGGTCCAAGAAAAAGCTGAATTCTAAAGTTGAGTAAATTATTTCGGAATCAGCTCCTGACTCTATTGCTGTAGCACATCTGTTCTCATTTCCTGCATCCTTCGCAGCGTCGCTGTGCTGCCTGGGCTCAGTGTTCATGGAACACTATGCTGCCACGCTCGAAAGCTTCCCCCTGACGGTGCTCCTCGAGTTGGTGCTGCAGATCGCGCGGCTGCTGCCCAACTACTCGTACTCGCGCGGTATGATGAAGCTGATGCAGCTGGCTGCCGAGAACGCCATCTGTCAGGCTGGCGGAGAGGCGCTGATTTCTGAATGCCAAGCCAGGACCATCGAGGCGAAGAAGTCGGTGAAACAGTGCTGTCAGCGTGAGTGTCGGCTTGTCGTCCTCCGTCGACGCTTGCGCCGGTGCTCTCCGCTGAGTGAAGAAAGCAGCAAGGAGAATAGCATCCTGTTTTTTACTGTACTGACAGTATAATCCTTTTTCGACAAAATACGATATGCGGGTTTGTGTGTGTGTGTGTGTGCGTGCGTGCGTGTGTGTGTGTGTGTGTGTGTGCGTGCGTGCGTGCGTGCGTGCGTGTGTGTGTGTGTGTGTGTGTGTGCGCGTGCGTGCGTGCGTGTGTGTGCGTGTGTGTGCGTGCGTGCGTGTGCGTACGCGCGCGCGAAATTAAAGCGAGGCGAAGTTAAATTTTAATACACAGTTTGGAGGCGGTGAATGGAAAACCGGGATGTACAAATGTACAAATCATACTGATGACACAGACCTGTCGCATCATTTTATGACTCCTGCATATCTTTTTTTTCTTCCAGCGATTCATGCACATTATCGACAAAGCCCTTGAGAGGCCTTCCCTGTGTTCATGCACAGTTACATGTGTTCTTTAAAGATATAAGTTGCACAAAGGACACAAAACTGGCTGTGAGCCAAATCTGGCTGTGACACTGTAAGGGATTGTTAGTGTACGCGGGGTCATCGGAACGCGGCTGGGAGCGCTCAAAGCGAAGCGTCACCTTTCTCGGAACGCGGTCGCTCGCGAACGCGCCAGGAAGTACGGGTCTCCCCCGCCCGCGGTACCGATTCGCGCACGTACTGGCACGAATGTGTATTTGTGTTTCTTTTATATTTATTTAGTGGTAGAGAGGGTGGTTTACCTTGTTGAAGGAAGAACCAATCATGTTAAGAGCACAACATGATTGGAAGCTACGAAATGTGGGCCGGGCCTTTAGGGCTTTAAAACCGGTCCCCGGAGCCAGAAAAAGGGTTCTGCGCTAAGGTCAGGTGCTATGCATCTTCGGCTATGCCGAGTAGGGGCCTCCTCTAGTGTTAGCCAGTTCCACCTTTTTGTTGTTTGTCCTTTGCTGTTTAATTTGTCTCTAGTGCCTGAACTTGTATGCAATGTAAATAGCTGTACATAAACTTCAAGTATTCGCCTTACCCCTGCATCTCAACTGTTCACAAGACCGTCTCTGACGGGGCACCCCTGGTGCGAAGATCAAGCTTCAGTCTTCGAGTGAACGCACCCCTCTCTGGCGGGGCACCTCTGGTGCGAGGAAGGAAAGAAGAGAACCTGTGATCTTTATACTGACATAATCTAGCACACAAATATTGAATTGTGAGAAGGGGCTTCCGCTCAGTGCACAAAAAATATGAAGTTCGTGCTCAAAGGTGAAAAATTTATTCTCATTAGGCAACGCACGTGACCCTGACCTAATCCAAAACAATCCGGAAACAGCTGCTAAGTTTTTGTTACGAAGTTATTTCGGCTAAGATGGTTTAGAAAACAATCATTTCGAACAATTCTGAACACCTCCGTTTTTAGAAACGTCGTGAAAGTATTGTACGCTGCAAGGCCTACGCGCCTAATAAACATATTTCCTGATATAGCGATGCCTCGGCGTGGGTAGTAAGTCATTTCTTAGTTTCCTGAGAATGTAGTAAACATCAAGCATTAGGGCAAAATGCCACTATATTTTCTTGGAAAATAACGTTACGGAGTCTGAGCTTGCCAAAAACGAACAACCAAATAATACACCATGTTCCTTGAAATCATCAGGAGCGGTGTTTCAAAAATCCGGGATACTCCGAGAGAGGGGCACTCGGTGCACTGTGTGCACTATGAGAGAGGGTGAACGCCTCGATTTCAAAGTAGACGGCTTCAATATATCGAACCGCTTCCTGTTACCCTTTATTCCGCTCTCTGATTCGCTCGTCTTTGCACCCTCTGCGCGTTCGCAGTGATTGGGAAATGGTGTCCCATCAGTAGCAATATACTGCGGAAAAGGGACAAATAATTTTATTTTCTCTTGGGAGCATTTGGCAGTCATATCAGCAGATCGCGCTGTAACGGAAGCTACTCTTCCATATAGGCGACGGCTTTTAGCGAGACGTAAACGATCGGAACCATTCAAACGAATGCAACTTGAGGAATGGGATCTGTTTGAACGTCAAGTAATGTGGCTGGCACAGAAAAGAAGCAGGTGTTGTACAAGGTTTCTCCATTTTCCCTTCAGGCGCCATTGCTAATTACTGCGCTAGCACTCGATGCCACCCAAGCGAAAAAGCCGTCCAGCTTGCAGATGAAACCTTCATCTACCACCTGCCGCGTTTGGCAGGTGGAGTACGCTAGCACTAGGTGGTCACTAGCGAAAAGGCCGTTGTGTGTCCTACTTACGGCGTCACCTGCCAGCTACCACCTGCCATGGTTGGCAGGTTGCAATGTGTATATAGAGAAAATCCCCCTCTCAACTTCAGAGAAGCGGAAAATGCAAGTGGTAGAAGAAACACGAAGACTGACAAGCGGCGGGTTGCGTGTAGCAAAGTAGCGAGAGGAAAATCCTCCAGTTCTTTTCGTGCGCTAGCACTCGGTGGGTCACGAGCGAAAAGGCCGTTATGCATGCTGGTAAAGCCTGGTGAAGTCTTTGAAGTCTTGTTGGTTCAGCAAAACGGGTTAAGTGGCAGGTGCAGCCAAGCGGAAGGGTTGAAATCATGTCGCGCCAGCTGCCTCATACATTGCCTGTAAAACTGTCCTAACCGTGCAAACCACTCCGCTCTTTATGTTGCAAGAGTGGCGCCATCCTGAAAGGATGCTCTGGTCTCTCCGCAGACCAAACAGAACCCGATCCGTCGATATACGCGATCGGCCCGCTGGACGTGCACCCCTACTCTGTCTTCTTCGAGGTGGTCACGCTAGTTGTGGAGGGCCCGCTTCTCTTCATTCTCATTCTCGTTGGGGAACGCTACTGGCTGCGCCAGCTGTACCGGTATTTGACTGAGCCGCTACCAGAAGACCAGTTCCAGCTTGAACCCCAACCCGTGGTTCATGGACTCAGAGTGGGAAAAGCCACCAAGGTAGGTTCACATCGTCCCCACGCAGGGAATTTCAAGTTGGTCTAAAAATAGCTAGTCAGTTTTATTTTCCTTTAATTTTGAGTCATCATGCAATTTGGAAACTCCCGGCTCCTTTCGAATAATCTCATCTCTCGAGTGTTTCTTCCTTTGTGGCAGTAATGATTTCGTACGAAAGGAATGTAGGCTTACAGTGAGAAGTGGTAAAGTGTACGCTATGAGTATTGTTACGTGTAGTCATTTTCGACAGAATTAAATTACGAAGAAGAAACAACAAGATCTGATGCTCATCACTGCATTAATAATGATTCTACCACATGTCCACTTAATACTGTAAGCTAATTATAAAAATAGGCGTTATAAGTTCGGCATAGCAATTTTTCATTTGCAGCTAAGTCGCGAAACTAACAGGCTGGTTAACTGGCAGTGAATAATTAACTATTTTAACTTCTACTCTCAGACTTTTTGCTTATTGAGAGGGTCGTAGCCTAGTGTAACATCTATATCAGTTTTTATAATTTTGTTATTTTCGCTCCCGTCGCCGCTGCAATGTAATTAATTTTCGTGGTCGCATATGGGTGAGGCCGAAACTATGCGACGAGAAAGAGCGCCAGCCACGCATACGAACACGCGTCATACAGCGGCGCAGTTATCAAGTGCTCTTTTCGCATCGCCCGACTGGGAGCAGCAAGCGGGCTGAGCAGTGACGTTTTCGATATCGTTGCTCATCGCAGCAGACTTATATCTTAACAGTTCACGCGGATTTGTGATAAGGCGAACTCTCTCCACAGCTCAGTGCAATGTGGTGTGTGTGCATGTGACCGCTGGTTTCATGTCCAAGTTTTTACTTAGTGTTGTTCGTCAGTCAGCCTTCGCAGTGTGTCACCATTTAAAGTTAGTGAGCTCAAATTACAAGCAACTGAGTTACAAGTTACTGAGGTCAATGTTCTCTTTCTTTAGGCAGCCAAGCACGAGGACACGGACGTGGTTAAAGAGGACAAGGTGGTGGCGGCCATGGTCTACCAGCAGCAGCCGGCGCCCGAGAATATGAAACCGGCCATGATTGTGTGTCGCCTGAAGAAGGCCTATGGCTACACCGAAACCAACTTAGTTCTACAGGCAAGCCCAGATGGCGAACATGCCTGCAAAAGACGTCCGAACGAAACAGCTTATAATTGCTTCATAATGGGGAGCCATTTTCTTAATGCCGCTTAACGAATGCGCAGTTCTGTTCAGCATTATTTCGTAGAACATTGTCACGCGTCCATCTCTGCATCGTTGTATCCGTTGGTAACAGCGCGTATATAATGGTGAAAGCCTTTAATCGTAATAGCGGGGATATTGATCTCATAACTATTTTAACCACAGTATTATTTGGAAATGCGTTAACAAATTGAAGTGCTACGGCTCTTCAGTTCCAAATACAGATCGCATCATTCGTTTATTGACGACACTAGTACAGACAAAATTGTTAATAAGGGGAGCGGTTAGAAAACAGAGATTGAAAATGTGCAGCATGCGTGAATACAAACAAGTGTCTTCTAGTTATACAATAAGAACTGTGCGTTGTTTGAAGTGCCATGTGTTCCTCCTCCCATCCTAGTCTTCTGCTCGTCCTGCTTGCGGCGTACAGAGATATGGCTAGAAAAGATTCTAAAACGACGCTAGCAACGTACGACATTTGGCACATTCGCACTTAGCATTCAACTTAGACATACGAATACTGAATCTTCAGCTCAACACAGTGGCGGCGCCATTTGGTTCTTAAGACGGCAAGCATTTTGGTCAACAAAGAAACACTTCCTTTTAGGGCTGTGACGGCGCTGAGACGAAGCGAAAGCGTGGTTCTCAATTTATAGCCAATGAACCTACTGAAAACGGCAGTAACAGCGACGAATTCAGTCCAAAGCGAGGGATCCTTCAAGGGCGCCGCCATCTTCAAAACTATCTCAGAGCACGCAAGAACCGCGCTTACAAACACGGGAAATAGCCTAGGTAACGCGAGCATACGTTAATGGTCGATGTGAAAGAGGGTTAGGCGCGCACTAAAGAATACTATCCCATGTTCCCATGCCCTTATTTTATGCTGGCACAACATTCCGCGGCGTCGGAATGCTGCCTGTGCACCCATCGAAGTTCTGGTAGTGCTGCGAGTAACTACTGTGATGGAGTATAGATGTGGTTGTGTGAGGTCTTTCTAGCTGTGACAGCAAAATCAAGCATTTGACATAATAACAAGTGCCAAAGTGTACTTAGTATTTAGTATTTACTGGTAGTAATATAAAGGTACTTAAAAGTGCGGCGCAGAAAAAGGTCAGCATTGGTGACAAGCATGTCACGAATGCTGTACATGCCACGAAGTGCTGACTATTCAGTACGAGTCCCAGTAAGCTAGGAAGAAAGTCAGTATTAACGTGTCCTGTTCGGCTGAATACTAGGTGTCGGTGTGATTGGAAAATCCTGATTGGTCGAGAGGCTTGTGGTGCAGAAAATCAGTTTTTGTGAAACTAGCAAAATTGGTTATGAATAATCGAACCGCTATTCTTTGGGCCAGGAGCCAGGCATGATTCCTCAACATTTCCGAGGCACATTAGTTTAGAAGGATTAATGGGGGCTTTGTATAAGCACTTCACGCCGCGCAGTAGAATTCCATTACCAAAACACTTAGATTATGCCGGATAGTAATTAGTGTCACCGATAATATGGACGATGATGTTTAATTTAGCGCCGCCAATAATATGAACGATGATGTGTAATAAAGCACTATATGATGGCAATAACCGTGTCGGTGTATGCGGAAGCACGAGCCAAGGGGCCGCCAAGCGGCTATGGGGACGCATTAAAGGCCGGGATACTTGCGACTTTTTTATTGCGAAAGCAATACTAGTTGCACTTTCAGCCCGTCGCGTAGCGAGGCCGGTAGCTACCAATGACCTTTAGCCTGACCCCCTGCTGTGACGTCATGCCATCTGCCGCAAAAACCAGGGGCCCAACTCGCGCCGTCGCGTAGCGAGGCCGCAGCTACAAAGCGCGGCCTAACTCCTGCTCCAGCCACGCGCGGCGCGCTTAGCGGTCTGACGTCACAGCTGCAAGAGCGGGGCTCCAACTTGAGCCGTCGCGTAGCGAGGACGCAGCTACCAAGCGCGGCCTAACTCCCGCTCCTGCCGCGCGCGGCGCGCTTAGCGGTCTGATGTCATGCCATCTGCCGCGAAACCGGGCGCGCAGCGCGCCGGCGGCCTTACGTTGCAATGCCGCCTACCGCGAAGGCATCGCGCTGAACAGGTGGTGGCGTTCCTGTCTTCCTGTAAGGTGCGGTTCGGGTGTCCACCGAGATGACAGAGAATTACTGCGTAATTTCCTTTCCTCAAAAACCGTCGCGTTGAAAGGGCAAGGCACCGCGCCGAACGGGTGGTGGCGTTCCGTGGACTGCCTGGCAGCGCTACAACACGCCGTCGCGTTCCGCTCCTAAAGGCGACCCTTAAGCGTCATTAACTAACTTTGATAACATAATCCTTACTAAGAGCACCACCAAGACACACCACCAGCCAACCTAGGCGCAGCCAGGGGAAATTCCTTTCGCAATTACCGAGCATAACCCAGCTAGGTCTCAGCCAATTTTTTTTTTGACGAAGTTCGCACGGCAGAAAACTTCGCAACGGTGCGATGCCCGTCCACAAATATATGGAACCAAGAAGCGGCAGTGCGCCGCCGTGTATCCCTCGACGCGGAAGCAATTGTGACCAGGACATAAATACCACAAGTGAGCAGGTCATTGAGAGCAGCGACTCTGACCCTTCTGTTAAAATCACGAAGTGTTCATTTCGACACCACTGCAGCAATTTTAGCCCGTGCGCATAGATGTAAGGATTCCCCTTCTCGAATGCATGAGGAAGGGTGCTTTGGGATGCCCGCTCAGCTGCGGATGCCATCGGCGCGGTTTTCTTCGACCCCCTTCGCTTAAGGGGGAAGCGCTGGCATTAAGATCTAAGATAAGGTCGCGTTCTATCCAAAAAGCGACATTTAATGCTTGATCAAGCGTTTATTTTCAAGATCATAGCATTTCCTCGCCAAAATCACTGCGTAGCTTGTCGGTCAAGGCAGCACGTTAGCGGCGGTAGGCGCAAGCAGCAAAACCAGAAAAGCGGGCTTCCTGCACTGCTATTGGTAGCGGGAGCCGCCGCTTCCAGTCTCACCGGACGCCGCGTGTCAAATATCTGGCGGGTCCATTTTGGCGGCGGCCGGCGTAAAATCGCTCCATGTATCCCGGCCCTAGCAGTATATCTTCGTAATTTTGTCTAACCTAAACGCTGCCAAGTGACATGCATGTCATGACTAGCTGTTACTCAGCACAAGTTCCAGCTGGTCACACGAACGGGTCAGTATTCCTGACAACCTGTCACAAGTATCTGGCAATTCAGTACCGGTCACTGTAGGTCAGGGGAGAAAATAGAGTGCTGGAACCAGGAACGCGATGAGACAAATGTCTTCGGAATTAAGTACCCTGTTGGAGTTTTGCGGCCTTGATCTGCGCACTGAGGCAATCCGTCACTGATCGGTAGGCTCCAGCTCCTAGCCAAACGGCGTCGTATGGAGTAGCGTTTCGTGCACAGCCTTGTAACCGGCGAAGGGCTTTTGCATGATGAAATAAAATATCGCGTTGCATGTAAGCACAGTGGCACTTTCAGAAACGTAACGATCAACTGTCAACACGAAACCATGCACAAATGGCACGAAACCATTATGTTCTAGCTTCCGTGACGGCTAAGCAGCACTTCCATTGCTGCTTTTAGGATACGGGCCAAATGATGCGCGGTCCCCTCGTTCGACTCAGTGTGAAACCAAAACAGAACAAAGTCGTGAACTTACGTTCTTGACTTTCGGCCCGATCAATTCACTTCAATATTTGTGCTTCTTGTTAAAGCTACAAGACTTCCTGCTGCATATATAGCGCTTGCTACGTCCATTTGCTTGTTAATTAGCGCCACATACGTTACAAAAGTCTGGGTTAAACAAGACATGCTCATGGTTAAAGCATGAGCATGTCTTGTTTGTTAACCCAGAACAAAAAATTATTGATTTCTTTCAGAACTTTTTGTAGCTAACATAACTGAAAGCCTCGGAGTAGCATATAAACGAGATATTAGGCATATCGCGGACATATAGCCATACTTTAGGCAAATGATTGTAAGAATGGAGTTAAATGAAAAAAAACCTTTAAAAGAAGCCATAACGAGAACAGGAACCTTGGCAAGCTGGAACGGATTCATATCAAAGCAGCGCGAAACACAGGACTACGTCCTGTGTTTCGCGCTGCTTTAAGAAGAAAGAAGGCATGCTCATTTTAACAAATTCATCTTATTGTAATAATGACGTTTTAAAGGAAAATGCGGTCAAGGTGTTTGCTGTCCATATTCGGATCTTGCCTAGAGATTCATGGAGCAATTTCTTTCACAATCAAAAAGTGAGCGATGAACTTTTGGAGTAAATTAGTGGTTTTCTAAACAAGGAAATGGCATAGTCTCACTTCTCGGTGGACACCTCAAGAGCGCCGTGAGGGAAGGCGGGAGCGAAGGAGACAATAGGTGCCATGGTGGAAAGCTTCGGAATAATTTCGACAACCTTGGATTTTTAACATGCACTGACATTGCACAGAACATGGGCGCCTTTTGCGTTTCACGTCCACTGAAATGCGGAGGACGCAGGCCTTTTTGTATAATGCGTGCCTTGAATTTTTCCGGCGTAGGGAGGGGCAACAATCATAAAACAACCGCAGGAAATACCAAAGCCGTCGAGACGTCCGTATTCCTGGCGACGAATAGCACTGTCTGCCGGTGTACAGGGTTTCTTAATCAGTTTTTTGCGCGAGAATTGGTAATTCCGGAAACTATTTTTGAAAATCGCTGCTGTATTAAAACAGCGATGTGGTCACGAGCATCGGGCTTTATGTAAGTGTAAGGCAGCCGCCTACTTCTGCAGCGTGGTTACTTTTTATTCAGTGCAGACTCTGCATACATGCAAGGAAATATTTTACTTCGTATAGAGAACATGGCTCCAACGCGATCACTGCTCAATAATTGGGCAAACACTGCATGACGAGCTTTAACGCTAAGTGTGCTCTTTACTGCACTCACGCGAGCATCTTTGTGATTTCTGAGTGGTCCTCTCTACGCTGTATGCCCGTTGTCAATGAACACATTGTGAAAAAAAAAAAATTCTACCTCGAGTACCACGCTGATGCACTACACCAATTGTGTCATCTTCGTTCCTCTTCGAAACAGCATGAAATCTTTCTCCATGTCTCTAATGTATTCTCTTTAGGGCACGGTACGACGGCATAGGTCAGCAGGAAGTGCATAACGTGATTTGAGGATGTCTTCACCGACGCAGGGCTTGAGCTTCACGCTTCGTTCAGGAGAGTGCTTTGGCCTCCTGGGCGTGAACGGAGCCGGGAAGACGACCACGTTCAAAATACTCACGGGACAGATCCTTCCACACGACGGAGACGCATTCTGTGGCGGATTCTCTGTTGTGCACGAAGGGAAGGAGGTCAGCGAGCGCATCTCTCCAGCGGCCCTTTTTGTCTTGTCCCCTGCGCAGCCAGGGAGCACGTGGTCTGATGGTTTAATAGAGACGGTGGTAGGAGGCAAAGAATAACTCGTAGTTTTTATTGATACCTTTCAGTATTGCTTTAAAAGGGGCTAGTGTGTTATGCGTATTAATGTAAAGAATACGCTAACTTCAAGAAGTGACTAGACTGTGTAAAATAAATGAAAAATCACATGAAACTGTCGTTTGTGCTGTTCTACGGTTTGTGGCCTCGTCCTGAAGTCAGCACATTAATTTTTGGTATTGATATCTGTACGACTATTTCATTCCAGTAAATGATTTGAATGTCATCCTGTGGTGATGAAGTCGAACGCAAGCTGCGATTACGACCTCTGGCTATGCAAACATGCAGCATGAACGTTGCACAGGCAGAAGAGTACTCACGCCGCCACCGGCGCATAGTGCGATGTGTTGTGTATTATACATGGCCCGCCAGATCAATTATTTAGTCTTCGAAGTACTTTCGAGCAAAGACGGTGCGAATTGTTCGTAATCTGCATGAGGCTGTGTGCCCCCCAACGGAGCAGACAATTCCTTCGAAATTTACGGAATCGGTCAAGTGGACAAACAGCCAATAAGGTGGCGAACTGCGCTGAAGAGGCCACTGAATTCCAAGTAACTGCCTTAGCCAACTTTGAAGCGGGGAAATGAGTGCAATTTCTGACGAATGGCATTAATCTGAGCTTATATACTTTCTTGCCTCGTTCTCACTTGCCTAAGTCTGTAATGTCATTTAAAGTGATTTCAGTGAGCATTCACTCAATGAGAGAGAGCTTTAAGCTCAGCGGCAGCGTGTCGCTGTGCGTGCTGCAGAAACCCGAAACCCATATCCGCCTCCGTTTAGCACTACGTGTTCTGTATACGGTCGCCTATGGTTCAGATTCCGCAGCAGCTGCCCTCACAATCGCAATACCAAGAAGCGTAATGTCGGCCAACTCTTTTCCGAATTATAATTTCAAGATGAAAGGCTGTTGTATTAACTTAACAACCGAAATTAATTTTTGGAGAGAGGTACACACGCGCTACTGATATGTGGAAAAAATGGGAGTTTTCAAAATCACACCCGCAAGCGCAAAGTCGTTCGTTCCCAACAAGGCAGATGTCTATTTCTTCGGCATAAAGTAAGGGATAATAAAGTCGTCCTTCCTGTGCAGCTTAGTGTCTTCATAATAAACTTCGGTTGCCGCCACGCGCTTCGCAGTTCCGACGGTACTTGGGCTATTGCCCACAGCGAGAAGGTCTCCTGGACATGCTCACGGGCGTGGAGACCATCTTGCTCTACACGAGGCTTCGCGGAATTCCGCTTACCATGCAGTACCTCGACACGCTCATGGACATCTTTCACCTGGATGAGATCAGGGACCACCTCGTGTCCACTTACAGGTGCGTTCTAACGTGAAACTGTATGTGCGGCGCGTCTTTGAGCGCTGGAGAAGACTGTGTGGCCGACTGCACTCCCTCCCAGGTGTATGGTGCGCACTGAGGTCGTAGCTTCCGAGCTGCCTCGACGACAGCGCGTCCCTTCAAGGTGACGGCCGTTGTTTGGCTGCGCGACGCCATTTCTTCTCTTAAAGAGAAGCGTTAATGACTTTTCAGAATTCAGTGTAATTCAAGGAGTGGAACGTATAATGCTTTCAGGTAAAGCACGCCAAGTAGTTTTGCTGTAGCACTTAAAATGTTGACGAAATCGCCGATTAAAACCGCGACATTGTTCTGTCTTCTCCTTATTGCGCTGAGGAAGTGCGGAGAACCTTGTGATGACGTCATCATCAGCAAAATTTTAGTTGTCCGCTGCCTTCGCCCACATGATTCCGTGCGTCGTCCGGTGCCACCAAACAATGCTTCGTGGGTTACCTTCCGCGAAGTTGATTTTCTTCCTTGAATAAATCGTTTCTGGAAACGTAGCGCTGCCGTACGTAATGAAATTACCGTGGACTGTAACCGTTGCTGTGTACTGCAGAGAAGTATGAAAGCCGACGGGCCTTTAATCGGCGATTACGTGTTAGCACAGACTTCGCATGCTTTGCCGGCAAGTTTCACACATTCCATCCCTTAAAACTCGTCGAATTCTAAAACATACTTAGCTGCTCCTTAAGGAACTGCATGCACATTTCGCGTAAAAATGAAGGGAGTAAATTTCTGCCTGAAGTTTTATCTTTATGCCAAGTAGATGGATTAGACAATTTCCTGATGTAGTCCGAAAATGTGGCATTTCGAAATAATATTGTGGCGCCTCAAAATTGACTCTCTCAAATAAAATGAAGTAAATTTCACCAATCCCAACGATCAAGCCACTAATCAAGGTTCCCATTAGCACAGGATTATGAGCTCATCCGGGGAGGGCGCAAAATGTCTCCGAAGTAGTGGTGAACGGCCATGGTTGTGATTTGTATCCCTCCCGTAACCTGGCTCCATGGTTATCGGCTTGCACACAGCACAGGCAGCGGACATGATAGGTGTTCTCTGGGATCACAGCGGCTACGTTATTACTATTGAAAAGAAAGAAAAAAACTCGTAGATGCATGCTCAACACGCCGGCTTCAGCCGCTGCAAATGCATTCCTAGGAATACCCGCAAAATCTCCTGTGATTTCTCAAATTTTCCTTCGATAAATTTCTTCATCTTCCTTTTCAGCCGGACTTACGTGCATGTCAAAATCAGCTATCATCCTACCTATGTGTACCTATGTCTACGCAGTGTACTTGTTTAAAGACATGGGTGGTCTTCACTGTTTCTTAGGTTAGCTAGAACCTGAAGTTCATTTTGTGCCGGTTCATTTCGGTTTCGCTTGACAATTTTTTAAAAGGTCTCCAATCAGTCAGTCACAACGAAAAAAAAGCAAAGCCGTGAACAGGAGCAGCGCCCTTCCTGTCCTCGGTTTTTTGTGTGCCATCTTAACACTAAGTCCTTTGCTCAAGCAGATATTTCTGACATGCTGACCCCACTTTGTTAATGAACGATAAACTGCCGAACATTTGCTGTTGCATCTGTCCGAGTGGTCACCTCAATCGTGTATTGTGCTTCTTATGTTTTTTTCTTTCTAACCCACTGGCTTGCTCTCACAGGCAGCGTGTGCGCATCTTGTTTACTACTTAACTCTAGGCATGTTATGTAGCTAACCTTTTGCAAAAATAAATCAAAGCGTGGCATTAGGTACGCAACGTCGGGGCACAGGAATAGAATTTTGTGGCGGAGCCAAGAGTAGCGACCTCTTTCCGATGGGCAGTAAAGCCCTTAAAGATTTTGCATCTTCATAGACCCAGTAAGCGCTAAAATATCTGGCGGAATTTTTTTTTTAATATCATGCCATTTTTTTATTCTGCCTCAGATATTTGACTGATTTCACAAATATTATGGTGAGATTAGGCGAATGAGTGGAAGGATACCCGTCTCGCTCGCTCGTGCGGTCTCTATATAATGCTATGTTTCGGATGGAGAGTGGGGACGAAGGGGGGGAGAGGGGGGGGGGGGGGGGGCGGGGATGCTGTTACTTCTAGCCCCTCTTTTTCCGGTTTTCAAGTTTTTACTTAACAACGCTGTTGAGATATTCATTCTTTATGAACGACATAGTCCACTAATTTTTCGGGCACAGCGAAATTGGCAGAAACAATCTTTCTTTGCCTCTTTTACCTATATTCTGCCACTAATCCATCAACCGCTTTTTACTCGTGTCTTGCGCAGATACGCTCACATTACCTAAGCAACTCCTAAAGCCACGCAATCCCCTCTCCACTACCCCCTTTGTTTTTCCTAGGCTTAATACACGCTCCATACCATACGCTAGAAGACTTTCGCCGGAGTATTAAAACGCCTTCGAAGGGCACCGCTTCTAGGACAAGGCGCATATTTAAAGGCTTCGACTTGGGTCATCGCAGAATCCCCTCAGCGCACTAGTCTCGCTTAACGAAAAGTTGTTCGTCCTGCGTTTAACAGGCAAGGAAGCAAAAAGACATTGCATGTGCACTAGATGGAAGCAAACTACGCATTGGTTGATTGCTAAATTTGAGTTGCGCGTTACTGTTTAATGAATTCAACATAAAAAATTCAAAGGCTTTGCCTTCGTTCTGAATGTTCTCATAAAACTGTGCTCGAGTGTATTAATTCTTTCTATGTGCTTTTTCGCAGCGCGGGGAACAAGCGCAAGTTGTCTTTGTGCATCGCAATGATAGGAATGCCGAAGGTGGTTCTGCTGGACGAGCCTTACGCCAGCATCGGAACCACGTCACGGAAGCGCATCGTCAACTACATCAGCGCCCTACAGCGCGCTGCCAAGTTTTCTATTATTCTCACCTCCCACAGGTCAGTTCTTGTTTTATACGATTTCTATGCAGGGCGCTTAGCAGATGTTCACCGTGTTCTCATTCATGTCACGTATCCACCTTTAATGCTCTTCACGAGGACGAAGAAGTGCGGGCCATCGTGAATAGATTTGCCGTGTCGCAGTTGTGTGTACAATCTCTCGGGAACCTTCATCACTAATGGAAGTACACTGGGCACCGATAGCTAGCATCATTACGATGTAATTCCACCATTGCAGACAGCGTTGTTTTTTCACTCGTGTTACTGCGATTGGAAGGTTGTCCATTGTTTAGCTTAGCCCTCGTATTCTATGCCTCGTGTTTTACGAACGACTCTAGAATAGTCGTATACCGACCGGGGTTTCAGCGAACTTTTTAAAAAACTGCCAAATATACAGAGTTAGAATCAGCAAGATCTTTGAAGAAACAAACAGTATCCAAACTCAATTGCTGCAAAACTGAAATTCATTAACTTTTAAATTAACGTAGGATGGTGGATAGTGGTAATGGGGAGTTGGGAATGGTAAGCCACGGACAACACTCTGCCACATTAGTTACTTAAAGGAAGAAAAAGTGCTCCTGTAAAGCTGTAAAGTGCGAGGAGAGCCGGCGCATTTTCCTGCACAAAACCGAAACTGAGTGCTCAAAGCGTGCAGGGAGCTAGACGCAAAAGCAACCTCCACTGACGACGTTCCACTAATGAGTCCAAAATTTAAACTCCCTTCTCAAGAGCACCATCGCATGAACTACCTTCCGCTTAGCGGCTATGCACTCTGCGACGACTTTATTTTTCTTTGTAAGAAGTAGTAAACCAAAAAATTTGCATGACGTCGTACAACAGCGCAGGCAGTTAGAATCGGGCATTGCATGGAGTTAAAAGACGTGATCAGCGGTCACTGCATTTGCTCCGAGCTTCCTTCGCACCTCGTTCGCTCATGGCCGATTTTATGCGGAAAAAAGCGCCGAGATTCCTCGTTGAGCCGAACTTAGAGAATGACGTTGCAAAAACAAAAACTGATCTGCCATCGCATGGCCCATGGCTTTGAAATTCTCATGGCACTGACCATGGTACTGTGCCAATAAAATTTTAATTAGTTAATTAGCTCCCTATCTACACTGATTTTTAAAATAACTGACTTCCGCTGCGGCTTACAGCTTGCTCCTGAAAAAAATTTAATTCTATTTGAAGCTCCTTAAAACGCACCCTTTTCGTTTCGTTACGACCTACCTCCTTGTATTTTGCAATGAGATGGTCTCTGAAATCAGAAACTTGGCATTTTTCTCGCTTCTCTTAACATTTTCCTGTAACGCGTGCAGCATGTCGGATGTGGAGTTTCTGTGCAACCGGATCGCTATCCTGGGAGGAGGCAAACTCCAGTGCCTCGGCTCCCTGGCGCACCTGAAGGACAAGTTCGGCAAGGGCTACACCATCACGGTGAAGACGTACCCGGACCGGAAGGAGGACCTCGACTACCAACGCGAAGTGGCGCAGACTGTGCGCAAGGTCTTCCGCCGGGCGGAGCTCGTGCACAGCTACGAGGTGAGGATTCGGAAGTCGAGCACCACGTGCCGGTTGGTATAAGGCGGCAATTGCGGCCACGGAAAATATTTTTAATGAGGGTGGCGGACAGACCGGTAAGTGTTGATAGGATCTTTCTTTAAGTTGTCCTAACAATCCTAAACCTTAATCTATTTATGGGGTTCTCTGTATCCTAACCAAAAATGTTATTTACAATAAGGCAATCACAAATTTTGAAGAAAATATTGTTAAAAATTGCGAATGTTTGGACATGGTCATTCGCAATCGCCAAGTGAAGAAACGAAAGACATAAATGGAAGCCGACTAAACTCGCATTTTTTTATTTAGTTAGAATTTTCGGGTACGGTCGTCTTGCGTAGAAAACTGCATAACTACTTTTTTTTGCTAGCCGTGTAGGCAAGCAATGGTATGAGTGCCGAGCCTAAGTGTTCGTGAATTCCTTTGGGTTCTTGTCTCCAATGATTCATTTATAATTTCTAAACACTGTTTCTCACTCTCTCTGCGTTCGCTAAGCGCCTTTGGGCTGCGTGAAGAATAGAAACTTAAAACAATTTGACGCCTTTATGTAGTCACCTTTTTACGTGAGGAAAACAATGAACGCTTTGTCGCCAGGAATGAAGAAAAAAATGTTGACCGCAGCTGAAAATTACACGTAAGCAATGTGCTCCTTTCTGGGCAGTCTGCGGGTTACAGTTGAAATAGTTACTAAAGTACCGAAACGAACGTTGGTTTTGAGGTGCGGGAAGTGCGTTGTCGTATCTAGCTGGAAAAAGAACAGCAAGCTGCGTTTTGCCAGCTTGTTAACGAATTTTCTTCCTCTCGCCTGCACTGAATCCTGCTTCGTGGAAATATAGGCAGGAGCTTATATGTGAACATTTAAAGAAAAAAATTTGAAATTTAGAACAGGGCGGTAAAAACATGTTTCAGAGAGCAAAGCGCAGCGAATGCCGGAGTCAGTAGAAGATGACAAAAATGACAAAACGTTATAGACAACGTTACAGGTCATAAAATAACGCACGGATAGCAATGCACGCCACATTTTACCGTTGTAACAGCTATTACTCACATGACTACCCGATGTCTGAGCATATAAGCAGAGAATTTTAGCCTGCCTGCCTGTACGCAAGAGAGCCTCCTCTGCTCTCCCAGAAAAGTTTCTCGGGGAAAGCGCTGCTGGTACTTCAAAGCAACAGCCAGATGCCAGACGTCTCTCAAAACGTCTCTTTTCGCACGCAGGGCTTGTTGGAGTTTAGAATGTCCCGAGTGCGCATGCTTTGGAGCGACATGTTCATGGGCATGGCGCAGATCAAGAAGAAGTTCAAGCTGCAGGACTTCTTCATCACGGACACCTCGCTCGAGCAGATCTTCCTCAGCGTAACGCGCAAGGAGGCCAGCGAGGCAGCCGCTGCCGCTGCGGCAGAGCCGCCCAAGACAGGTGTCACCACGCTGGGACTATGAAGGCAGCGGGGACTAGTAAACCGGTGCCCACAAGAATATATGCTGCACGCTCCCATCTGACCTCAATGCTTTGAGTCACCGCATACCGAAAGGGGGGTGGGGGAGTTAACAGGAGTTATTAAATTAAAGAACGTCTTCAAAATGGCATTGTTGCGAAGGTGTCGTTGGCGTTGCTATCTCTAAGGGGACAAGCAGCAAGTTTTGTCATGAAAGCACCGCACGCAAGAGGAAATACCTTCTACATCACAACTGGTGCCTCTTAATACGGTTTGTTACCTACATGACTTGGCACATGAGCACACAACTGGTGCCTTGCTAATATGCAATACATTGAGGTTCCTTTCATGCCCTGTCAGGTTACTCTCCTGATGTTTACATGCCGTTCTGAGCAAGAAAGGCGCCGATAATATGCAGTGCTTTAGGTTGGAGTGGGACTATTGTTTTTTCATGCAGAAACAAAAGCTTTTCTGAAGCTGAAAGATCCCTGCTATGTTTACTGCCGACCGCACTCTGTACACTGCTGTTTTTGTGGTAGCGTAGCCCATAGTCCACGTAAATGCTCTACCGGTGAGAATCACTCATAATGCCCGGATTTTTTTTTTCAGCTCGAGACATGGGTGCTAACATCCTGAGGTGTGTTGTGGTTCGCTTGCTATAAGTTTATATTCGCGTATTTTATTGTTGAACATGTGTGTTTGGTAAGCGAAATTTACTATCGGTCTAAATTGAAAATGCTTCTTCTGCTGTAACTTGCAACGTACTCCAAGCCCTGCCCCTGAATGTGGCTGGGTCTTAGAAAATAAATAAAAGTCATATCTACGTTTCTCACGATCCGTGTGTTGAAAAATTTTCTCTTCTTACTTTTAACGCTAGGTCCGTGGACAGCTTTGCGTAGCGCAAGCAATGTTTAGCGATTGTCATGTTTGATGCTGTCTACTGGAGCGGCAAAGCTGATTAAGCTGTGTGGTTAAGAGCAGCGCAGCACCTAGGGGCCCCAGATACAACCTGTAGTGCTGCGTTGCTTACGACGCTGTTTCATTGTGCACTCGTTGTAGGATACTCTATCCGGAAAATGCGTGCCTCTCTCTCGATGCCGTTTGTTGGGCACCTCAGTAGCGAAGTAGTAGTTTGAAGTCAAACTCGTCTTGTCGAGGACCAAGGGTAAGTAAGCTGACGTTCGGGCTTTGTAGCACACCACAACCCATAGCGGATTGATATACCAGCCTGTTTATTTCTGTGTTCAGTATAAGCATAGCGAATAGTAGCGTGTCAACCGGGCATCATGTTTCCGTCATTTAGCGATGGAGTTGAGAATGCCAGAACCAACTTAAAGGGCTTCTGAAAAACTTTCTGAGGTAAGTACATAAACTCGCTCAATTTATACTTTATATTCTCTCGTCATGAACACATGAGCCAAGTAACACACTTCAACACGAAGCACAGAACTCGCAAGGTCGCGCCAAACTTTGCCAGCTCTTTCCGTTGAATTTTTCATGCTCGCGCTCTCCTATGTAGCGGGCTGCTGCGTAATTTAGTTCAGAGGCCTCTATTGGTTTAGCAGTGTAGTTTGTTGGGCGAGTTGGTTTGCCATATTACGCAGCTCCCGTGGTTAGTCAGCAGCGTTGCCCTGGCGGGTCATGAAGGTCCGCCCACAGGGAAGTCCCGTGGTGGTGCCATCAAGGAGGGCCGACCTTTGAGCGTGCAATAATTGATTGAAGAGAAGGAAAGACGCGAAGATGCTGAAACTCGGCTTTTGACTACACACAACTCAGCTTCTACAAAAAGCGTTAAGAAAATTCTTGCTGAGCATATTTCTGAAGCGCAGTCCTTTGACGTCCCAGGAATACCGCACCTTAGTTGACAGCCCCTCTGAGAATATCTTTCCTTTGAGAACATCCAGTGCCCATGGAGAAATATCTGCATTCAGGGTATGACCAAATCGTCTTGTACTATACAACTTCCTTTGCCTCGGCAGGGAAAGCTTAATAGTGACAAATAACATAAGAAAACCATTGACGGAAGCATAACACCGATGCACATCGTTTTTAAATCAAGGAACAGCACCAATAATTGCCCCAACGATAAAGCTCCAATTGTCGAGAATTACCCCATAACTTACGTGCCCGTATCCAGCGAGCAGGTCGCATAATCTCCGCACATTTCCTGCCATGCACATGCACATGCACATTCTATGTCGGGCGTGGTTTGCTTTCAGTGTGGTTTTTCTTGTGTATCATATGTGAAGGTTTGTTAACCACTTCCAATATTGCCTTCGTGCTTGGCCCTGTATCATTATCATTAGCATAACTGCATCCACTGCACGACGAAGGCCTCTTAAGCATCTCGTCAGCAAACCCTGTCCTGTGCCAGCTCTTGCCGAAGACACCTGATCTCAACGCTCCCACCTACGTCCCTTTGCAAGTCTTTCCTTCTTTCGAAATCCACTCCGTTACCCTTTAAATTCATCGCTTTTCTGGGATATATGTGGTTCAGATATGTGGTTCCGCATCCCAGATATATAGTTCAGCGTCCCAAATTTGCATTTTGAGTTCGAGGGATTAACTTCATGAAGGGTGAGGATTAATTTCGGTTACCGTACTTAGTTTCTTGGTGTCGTCAAGTGAGGACAAAGAAATAAAAAAAGTTTGAAACATTCTACTTAGAGAAATCGTTGTGGCCAAAAATGGAATAAATACAATAAGCCCGCCTGAATTATGTGGGCTTTAATTCGTACTGTTCCCCTTTTCATGGCGGTTGGAAAAAAAAAACAGACTGCAAAAGACTTGCAGTAAGAAGGCTGTTAGATGTGCACGCTATGACGTTTTTAAAGCGAAAAGCGCTGTTATAAGCAGCTTCTCGATGGCGATTGCCTCAACCTTCAAAGCTACCTACCATAAGGCAGCGGATGTGCCCGTTGCTGCTTCGTAGCCTTTGCGGAAGAAAGCGGGCGTCTTGCGGATCATGCATCTCCTCACAGTATCAGCAAAGGTAACCCTTGCTTACTTAAGGTGTTCCTTGCTTACTTTTATTATTTTTATTTTATTCTTCCAGTATTTATTGGAGCAATGCAATAAACCGTCACCTGTTAGCGTTTGTTCCTTCACCCACTCTGGGTAAGGGAACAAACAACATCCTAATCGAAATCAAGAGGAAGAAATGGGCTTGGGCAGGGCATGTAATGCAATGCACGATAACCGCTGGTCCTTAAGGGGAACGGAGTTGATTCCAGGAGAAGACAGGCGTAGCAGGAGGCGGCAGATGTTAGGCGGGCAGGTGAGATTAAGAAGTTTCCGGGGATACGGTGGCCGCAGCAGCCAAAGGATAGGGTTAATTGCAGATACATGTTACAGACCGTTGCCCTCCAGTGGACGCAGTCAGGCTGATGATGCTGGTAATGTTAGTTTTCACGGGCCGCTTTTGTTGAAATGCGGTCCTCTACCAAATGAGACGTATGAGAAATTCTTGTAAATAGTTCTGAAAACACTAACTTTACCAGCACGTCCTTCAAAATAAATTTCTATATAGATTCTTCCTCTCCCACGTAATATTTTCCTGGGTTTTCTGGCGTCATATGCAACCTCGAAAATATGTGATGCCGTACCCGACGAATATAGTCGAGCCTACATAAAACGGCCACAGATATAACGAACGCTCGCATATTACGAACGAGTGCGGTGCTACCGTCAAAAATATGCATATGCATTGCAATTACGCAACTCGTCCCAGATGCCAGCAAAGCTAAAAAAGGGGCAATCTGTTCCTGTATCATGGTCTGCTGCGCTCTACTAGAAAACACTACAAACAACGAGACAAAGCACAACTGTGGCCGTGCTATACGGTTAGAGCGAATGAGGAGGTGCCGTAAACTCGCCCCAGCAATTAAGGAACTCGCGCTTGCAGCTCAGCGCAGATGACGAAGAACCTATCGCAGTCACAGCGACACAGCCCAGAAAGAGAATATTGACCCATAAAAGCAAAAACAAAAGGCGGCATTGAAAGTGCAGGTAACCAATGCCAAGCGCGCGCTGTTGTCTTACGCCTAATTTTGGCGGCATGCTTTCTTCTTTATAATGATGTCGAAAACACTACTATGCGTGAATCTCCATGAGGTATTCGCCTGCGGCAGCTAAATAATTTATCATAGAATTTTATAGCGAAAGCTACACTAGGCTAACAAAAGCGAATTTCGCGGTGCCTGGCACCGGCCACTATGACCGTTACCATGGCAACCATGGCACCGCGCGGACTGACAGTCATAAGGAAACAAAACTGGCGATTATGTGGGAATGGAAGCCGGGCCGCCGGCGCGCGAGATGGGGACGCTGCCGCTCTGCCACGACACTTGTTTGTTTTCTTTCATGGTAATAATTCTACATGGTTATGTACAGAAAGGATATATATATATATATAGATATGTGTGTGTGTGTGTGTGTGTGTGTGTGTGTGTGTGTGTGTGTGTGTGTGTGTGTGTGTGTGTGTGTGTGTACGGACAAACGCTTGATGGTGAATAACGGCGCGTGTAGCGAATGCACAGTTATTAAAAATATATCTTCGAGATATGTATTAAGTCCTACATGAGTAATTATGGTCATGTTAATTGCAGACGTCACAATCATGCGAGTACCAAACTTACTACGTTTCCTATCAATTTCCTCCATGCTTGGCGTGTAGTAGAAGCGCCATCATACGGCACCCCTCACGCAATGTTCAGCGCTGGCCCAGCAGATGGCGCAGGTGGTTCACCACGCACAGCTTCTGCGGCGCGTCAGAAAGGCTAAGCGGGTGGGCGAGACACCCGAAGAATGAGAGAAACGTCTCGCGAAGAGACCCCCCCCCAAGCTGCTGAACGACGACGACGGGACGCTACCGAAATGTCGGTAGACGGAACTGCTTTCGCCACGCATATCCTGGCCTAGCTCAGCTAAGCTACTGCCAAATTTTTTCTGTCATACCCTTTTGAACAGCATGAGGAACAAATTCGTTTATAAATTATATAGCGGTCGTAGGAGGATACCACGTGGTAATCCGTGTATAAGAGTGCATTATGTCTCAAACACCCACCCGAAGGTAAGGTGTCTATACTTCTTTAAAAGCACAATCTTTGCTTGGGTGTGCGGCTGCTGAGAGAAGAATCCCGAATGGAAGCAGAAGCACACTAGGCACAAGACAGTCGTAAGTGAGGCTAATGCGCGTCGCCAGTAATCAACTAGAGAGAGAGAGAAAAAAAATTACCGACGATTACGTTACTTCCTAATGCGAAATTTGAGCGCAGCAAATAAGCTGTTTCACCTTTTCGATAGATTGAGGCAAAGAAATCGAGCAACACATGTATGCGCTACCACAGAATTTTTTTTTATTTTTCGCAGGAAGAGGGGGGAGGGGGGCGGCGTGTACACCCAGCGGCAAACGATGGGGGCAGAAGCGCGCGCAGCAAGCGGACAACACGATAAAGGGAGGAGGGAAGAGATAGCAGCGACTGACTGATGCCGCTGACGCCGATAGTGAGTCAACCCCAGCTGCGGAGTTGGTTTCAGGGACAACGCCGCCGATGCCGACACAAACAATATGATACCCTCGCTTCCGCAGCGCTAAGAACCAGGTCTAGCCGTGGGAAGGTGGTCACGTATTCGTCGACGTGCCGGGGCTTACGTGAAATAACCGGCGCGTCGGCAACTGAAGAGCACCCTATAGCCACACAAGAACAGGGGGGGGGGGGGACCCTTTCCTCCTCTTTCTGCATGGCGGCGACGGTGTTCTATGCAGTCACGTTATCTTGACTCTCTAGCGGCGTCAGCGGCATCCAGCGGTATCAGTCGGTCGCTGCTAGCGCTGGGGGGATGAAAGGGGGGCGGAGCTGGTTACGAGGCCGACGACAACGCCGACGACGACGCGAAACCCAGGAACGGACGCCAAAGAGCTGCGCTCTAAAACGTTTAATGCATTAGATGGCTGGGTGGGCCCGCATTCCAGGAGCCCATTGCCTTTTGCCGCCGCTTTGGCCCGGTTCACCAGCGAAAGCTGGTCTTCTGAATGTGAGCTGGGCCGCGCCGCCTCCCAGTACTCAGTTGTTGGGTCATTGATTCTTGGCATGGCTGAAATTTTCTGGCAGGCCCATACCATATGGTATAAATCAGCCACTTCAACGCAGAAGGCGCAATGCGGATCATACGAATTTGTGAACATGTAGCTGAATTTGACAGAATATATATAAGTATTCGATTGTAATTTCCTTAAAATAATCCTTTTCTCCCTTTTTAGATTTTTTTTCGATTCGGCGTATGCTTTGCTCGTTATTGTTAAACTAAAATGTTGGAGTAAATGCCTAATGCTTAATAAGGGTTCAGAACAGTTAGAGATAACTGCGGGGACCCGCACTGGGAGAATGCGAAAGCATTCACGCCTTCTCCGCACTTCTCGCGTCTTTTTGCCTCTCTTTATCATTTTCTTTTTGTTTGTTAATTTAACTCCTGAATTAGCGTAATTATCCTATGCTTTAATTAAAGATCGATATATTAAGAGTAATTACACCATTTTTATCTCAATAAACCATTTTGGTTTTTGAAATTTGGCGCCGTGATCGCTTTCCCATCTACTTACTATATCCGCGTCCAGCCTACTGAACCTTCCAATGGTTATTGCTAATAAATAATTAATCTATGTCAATAAAACTTTTTGTTCCACTAATTATCACTCAGCACATTTCAATTCATTTCAAACGTTATTTTCACTCCTTTGCCTATTTTTGCACTATTTTGCCACCCACGGCTGTTTTCCGGTCCGCTCAAAGTATATCGATGGACACGCAACTTCGACGTTTTCTCGACATTTTTAGCCATAATTAATGAACTAATCTTCCTATCGACGTAATATTTTTTGCGCAACATCGTCACATCATTCTCTTTCGATTACAGCCACTCGCTTATGCTACCTTTTCTGACAACGTCACAACTGCCGCGGACACGTTTCGCAGAGACGTTTTGCGGACACGGTTTGGTGGCACTACCCCGCCGACATAGCCTAAAAAGGTTTTCGCATTATTAATTATGTTCCTGCGAATGTTTGGGGACGAGAGGTAATAGCGCGCGAGGGATCAACTAGCACCACGCAATTGAAAAGTGTAATGCCTTGCCGCCATGCTGGTCACTTGTATGCGCCTCTTACCCTGTATGGATGGATGGATGGAAAACTTTATTAAGCAAGTGAGTTTGGACCGTACAAGGTCTCAGGGCCACCGCACAGCCCTCACATTACGCGCATGTGTCCAGGCCTCGTAGGGCCATGGCACTGGCACCACGGTTCACACAGCGAAGTTGCGCGTCTGGGTCCTGTGACGCAAGGAGGGCCTCCCATTCCTCCCATGTACCGATGGCGGGCTGTCCCTGCGGGGGAGGATCGGTAGGGCAGCCGAAGAGGATGTGGTCCAGGGTGGCGTGCGGTTCTCTGCAGAGAGTCCACTCTGGGGAAACATGGCGGAAGTAGGATAGAAGCTGAGGGGTATGAAGAGTTCGAGTCTGGAGTCGCCTCCAGAGGATTTGTTGGGAGTGGGATATGCGGGGGTGGGGAGGGGGATAGAGTCGACGGGCAAGGCGTGCTTGTTGAGTTAGTTCTGAGAACGTGTGTGCCCGCTCCCTCGAGAAATCCCGGCTGGGGTCGCCATTTGCCCGGCAAATAAGTCCTCGGGCTATGTTATCGGCGGCCTCATTTCCGGGATTGCCAGAGTGAGCCGGCACCCACACGAGCTCAATACGCCTATCGGGATTTAGGGTGCACATTTTCAATATCTGCCACGCGGGGGGATGGACGCGTCCGCGGGCGAAGTTAAGAATGGCGGTTTTGGAATCGCTTAGTATATAAGCCGCATTGGTTTGGGCAATGGCTATTGCTATAGCTGCTTCCTCTGCTTCTTCCGGGGTACAAGGTGGGTCTATGAAATGGGTAAATAGGGGGGCTGCTGGATGGTAAGCCACAGCTACCGAACGGTCTGGACCACACGCGGCGTCCACCCAGCGCACATCCTCTGAAGTGCCATATTCTTTATGGAGAGCTTTGGCTCGAACGACTCGGCGGGATTGATGGTATTCAGGGTGGACATTCTTAGGAAGGGGTTTCAGAATAAGCGCGGTGTGTATGGCGCGAGGGAGACGCAAACATTTACAAAGGGACACTACGGTTAAAAGTACGGCAAGCGATTTCAGTTTCGATATAAAGACCAGTTTTGACTGCGCATCGTCCAATATTATCTACATGCTCCAGTGCTCCTTCTGCCAGAAACAATATATCGGAGAAACCGGGCAAACAATGAGTGCCAGATTAAACGGGCACCGGGCTGACACAACACGGAATGAACAGAAGGCAGTGTCGACCCATTTTAATCAACGCCATCACAAATTCGACGAACTCAAATTGTTCATTCTTCAGTCAGGCTTCAAATCGACTATGGACAGAAAATACAGAGAAGCATTCCTAATCCACAAATTTAAAACACTGCAACCAACAGGGATTAACATGTCCAGAGCAAACCTGGAATCTCTCAGGTACATTTCAGGGTTAGCGTCATTTTAAATTGTAGTGTGCCAAGTGTGACAGGTTCCGCTACCACCATGCGCCGACACTGCGCTGCGCCTGACGACGACGAAGTTCCCCCGCTCTCTTCTCTCTTGGTGCTGGCTACGCCCGTCTACGCTGCCAGACCCTGCACAGCGGTTCGGTCTCTTGAGGACGCCTAATAAACGCACCCCTACAATTGGTGGAGGTGCTGGGTTCGTCCCCTACCAACCTGGAACTCCGGAGCCGTACGCTGCCGCCTGTGTCAACCATGCCAAATGAGACTGCCCCAACACCGGCGGCCAGTTCAACCACCGTCATTTGTTCTGGCGCCATCCGGCAGCGTGACCCTGCCCTCTTCAGTGGCACTGCCGACCAAGATGTTGACGACTGGTTGTCATCGTATGAGCGAGTGAGCAGCTACAACAAATGGGATGACACTATCAAGCTGAGTAACGTAATCTTTTATCTCACGGACGTGGCGAACCTCTGGTTTCGAAACCATGAGGCGGACCTACCCACTTGGCCCGTATTTAAGAAGAGTTTTGCGGAAGTATTCGGCCGCCCTGCGGTGCGCAAGCTCCGTGCCGAACAGCGCTTACGGGACCGCGCTCAACACACCGACGAGACCTTCACAAGTTACATTGAGGACATCGTTGACCTCTGCAAACGTGTCAACGCCGCCATGCCAGAAGCGGACAAGATCCACCACATCCTCAAAGGCATCGCTGACGACGCATTTCAGATGCTCCTCGCGAAAAATCCTACCACCGTCAGTGAGGTTATTAAGCTTTGCCAGAGCTACGACGAGCTCCGCAAGCAGCGCGCTTCCACACGGCGTGCCGGTGTCTGCGACGAGGCCCTCTCTACACTGGCCCTGGGCGGTACTTCTCCTGAGGACTCCCCTCTTCCCAACCAAATCAAAGCCTTCGTTCGTGAAGAGGTCGCTCGCCAGCTGTCCCTCATATCACATTTTCAAGACCCCGCCCGCCAAGTTCCTGACTCGACCCGGTCTTTGGCTCCTACCATTCGCCGTGTCGTGCAAGATCAAGTCGCTGACCTGCTACCGTCAAGCCCTGTGCTCCCGCCTGTGACAGCACCCCTGACGTACGCCCAAGCAGTGGCCAGGCCACGACATACGCCGGCACCCGATTCCTACCAGGCCGCCCCTTCTTTCCGTCCGCCGCCGCCGTCTGAGCCCCCGTCTCAAGCTCCGTTCTCAAGAGTTCGCCCACATCCTACGAATCCCTGGCGTACTGCGGACAACCGACCCATCTGTTACGCCTGTGGTCGGCCCGGCCATGTCGCGCGGCTTTGCCGCCAGCGCCTTCCGCCTTCTCGACCTGATCTGCGCTCCTACCCGTACGATGCCGAACTATCCTCGCCGAGAAGTCCACCTGGTCCCCCCTTTGTTTCCCCTGATCGCCAAATTTACACCACTCGCCGATCGTCTTCCCCTCGACGCCGTTCCCCTTCTCCGATGCTGCGACGTTCTAGCTCCGCACTTGAGGGAAACTAACAGCCGCAGTTCCGGGGGCAAGAACTGCGCTTGTTTCGAACTCCTCAAGTCCTCCGTGTCGTCCCGCTAATGTAATCGTAGTGTTCGTGGAAGGTGCCAAGGTTCTCGCCCTCGTCGACACGGGCGCTGCAGTATCTGTTATAAGTGAAGCTCTCTGCCGCCGACTCCGCAAAGTGACTACCCCACTTTCTGACTTTTCGCTTCGCACCGCCTCATCACAGCGCATTCATCCCTCAGCCGCATGTACGGCCCGTGTCCTCATTCAAGATGTTTTGTACACCATCGAGTTTATTGTGCTGTCTCACTGCTCACACGACATCATCCTGGGATGTGACTTCCTTTCGGCCCATCATGCCGTTATTGACTGCGCTCGAGCTGAAATCGCCTTTTCTCCGCTGTGTGACGCTCCCTTTTGCGACGTACCTACGCATTCTGCCAAACTTGTGGTCGCGACTGATACCGACATTCCTCCGTTTTCTGCTGCCCTCGTACCCCTCTCCTGTGCCGGCGTCACTCATTCAACTGTTTTCTTCACGCCTTCCGAAACCGCTTCCCGCCATCCCTGCCTCCTGCTTCCCTTTGCTGTTCTGACGATCGACCATGGACAAAGTGCAATTTACGTCTCGAACCCATCTTCGTGCCCGTCAGCAGTGCTCCGAGGTGAATGCCTCGGGCCTATTGAAGAACTTGATTCCTGCCCTCCCTACCCTATTCTTGATACCACCGCTTCCTTCGATGTCGATGTGCTCAGCTCCTGTGATGTTAAGAATGATCCACCGCCCTCCGACGTCTTCCACCGTGCCATTGACGCTGACCTTCCACCCGCGCTACGTGATCAACTCGTCGCCCTCCTCCAGCGCTTCAGGTCTTCTTTCGATCTTCCTCAGACTGCCTTGGGCCGTACGTCTGTCGTTACGCACACCATCGACACCGGTACACACGCCCCTCTTCGCCAGCGCCCCTATCGTGTCTCGGCTTCTGAGCGCCGCGTCATTTCTGATCACGTGGACGACATGCTCCGTCGGGGTGTCATACAGCCCTCTCACAGTCCCTGGGCGTCTCCTGTTGTGTTGGTAAAAAAGAAAGATGGTTCCATCAGGTTCTGTGTTGATTACCGCCGGCTCAACAACATCACACGCAAGGACGTCTATCCCCTGCCACGAATCGATGACGCCCTGGACTGCTTGCAAGGAGCTGAGTATTTCTCCTCGCTGGATTTGAGGTCAGGTTACTGGCAGGTGCCTATGGCTGACACTGATCGCTCAAAAACTGCCTTCATAACACCTGACGGCTTATATGAGTTCAACGTCATGCCGTTTGGCCTTTGCAACGCCCCGGCAACTTTCGAACGCCTGATGGACACCATCCTTAGTGGACTCAAGTGGGAGAGTTGTCTTTGCTATCTCGATGACATCGCCGTCTTTTCTGCGGACTTTTCTTCTCATCTCATCCGCCTGGAGCGCGTTCTGACTTGTCTTACTGACGCTGGGCTCCAGATGAATTTGAAAAAGTGCCGCTTTGCTGCCCGACAACTCACCATTTTAGGACATGTAGTCTCTAAAGACGGCATTCTTCCGGACCCCGCCAAACTTCGTGCAGTTGCCGAATTTCCGAAGCCCACCTCACTGAAGCAGCTCCGTAGCTTCGTTGGCCTTTGCTCGTACTTCCGTCGCTTCGTCTTAAATTTCGCCTCGATCATCGCTCCTCTGACCCAGCTACTCGCAGGCAGCTCCAACCTCTCCGCTTGGACGCCTGCTTGCGATGACGTCTTCGACACCTTGCGCCGCCTTTTGGTTTCGCCTCCTATCCTGCGCCACTTTGACCCGACTGCGCCTACTGAGATCCACACTGACGCCAGCGGTATTGGACTGGGTGCCGTTCTCACCCAACGCAAACCTGGCTTCCGTGAATATGTGGTCGCCTACGCCAGTCGGACCTTGAGCAAAGCGGAGGCCAACTATTCTGTTACCGAACGAGAATGTTTGGCCATCATTTGGGCCATTGGAAAATTTCGTCCCTATGTCTACGGTCGCCCGTTCTGTATAGTAACCGACCACCATGCCCTGTGCTGGCTGGCCTCTCTCAAAGACCCGTCAGGCCGCCTAGCTCGCTGGGCTCTGCGATTGCAGGAGTATGACATTCATGTCATTTACCGCTCCGGCCTCAAGCATAATGACGCGGACGCTCTTTCCCGCTCGCCGCTACCTAGTGCTTCATCGCCTGCTCCTGTGTCTGCTTACGACTTGTCCTCGCTTGCCACTGCCGACATATCAACCGAGCAGCAGAAAGACCCTTGGATCGCCAGTCTTATTAACTTCCTTTCGAGTCCTACGACTGATAATTCGTCCCGTTCTCTCTTACATCAAGCCCGTCACTTTTCTATTCGGGACGGTCTCCTCTACCGTCGCAATTACCTGTTCGACGGACGCAAATGGCTCCTAGTGATCCCCCGCCATCTACGCACCGACATTTGCGCCGCTTTTCATGCGGACCCACAGTGTGCCCACGGCGGCGTGTTGAAAACCTACACGCGTCTGCGTCTTCGATTCTACTGGCGTGGCATGTACCGCTTTGTTCGCCACTTTGTGCGATCTTGCCCATCCTGTCAACGGCGTAAATGTCCGCCTCACACCTCGCCTGCTCCACTGCAACCGTTACCCTGCCCTGCCCGCCCGTTTGACCGCGTTGGCATAGACCTCTACGGCCCCCTCCCTCCCACTCCCGCTGGTCACCGCTGGATTATCGTGGCCGTGGATCATCTCACACGTTATGCTGAAACGTCTCCATTACCATCTGCCTCCGCCCGCGACGTGGCTTCCTTTCTTCTAAAGAACCTGATTCTTCGCCATGGTGCTCCTCAAGAACTGCTCAGCGACCGTGGACGCGTATTCCTGTCTGACGCTCTTGAGGCCCTCCTCAAGGAATGCCGCATTATCCATCGAACCGCTTCGTCTTACCACCCTCAGACCAACGGCCTGACCGAGCGTTTCAACCGAACCCTCAGTGACATGCTGTCCATGTACGTCGACGCCAACCACTCCAACTGGGACCAAGTTCTTCCCTTCGTCACCTACGCATATAACACTGCGACACAAACCACCACTGGATTATCTCCCTTCTTTCTTCTGTATGGCCGCGAGCCCCCCTGCACGATGGATACTCTTCTTCGCTACCGACCCGACATTTCCGAGTCCACGCCACTGTCCGACGCTGCCAGGTACGCCGAAGAATGCCGCCAGCTTGCTCGCTCGTTTACCACGCAGACCCAGTGGCAGCAAAAACATGACCGCGACACTTCCGCGGCCTCTACCTCCTACCCTGCCGACTCCCTTGTGTGGCTCTGGGTGCCTCCCACACCTCCCGGCCTTTCGCGGAAACTGCTGCATCGGTATCGTGGTCCCTACCGGGTTCTCAAGCAAACATCTCCGGTCAATTATATTGTTGAGCCTGTTGCACCCGCTGCGGACTTGCGTCGCCGTGGCCGCGAAACCGTCCACGTCGACCGACTGAAGCCGTACTACGACCCCTCTGTTCTTCCTTCCCCTTAAGACGCCAGGATGGCTCCTTTTCACCCGGGGGAAACTGTAGTGTGCCAAGTGTGACAGGTTCCGCTACCACCATGCGCCGACACTGCGCTGCGCCTGACGACGACGAAGTTCCCCCGCTCTCTTCTCTCTTGGTGCTGGCTACGCCCGTCTACGCTGCCAGACCCTGCACAGCGGTTCGGTCTCTTGAGGACGCCTAATAAATGCACCCCAACAAAATTAACAAATGTCTTGCACGTGGTCAGACCATTTCCTAGAACCTCGCATAAGTATATTATCTTTTCAGGAGGACACAGGGGCGCGATGGGGGGCGCGGACGTGGAGGTAGACAGGGACAAGCCCTTGCCCCTGTCTGCTTCTATGTCCGTGTCTTTTGTTGCGCCCCTGTGTCGTCCTGAAAAGTTATGAACCAACACGCCCAAATACAAGTACTTCTGAGTATACTATCGCTCTTTGCACCCTTCCCACGTCATATCTTCTACCACATTTCCGGCTTTTCTCTTCCAAACCCCTAGTATCAGTTCTCGGAAACCATGACATTCCTGTTACCCCCTCTGCCCCCTACTTTTGGCTTTCTCTGAACTCGAGCCATCCCCCCCCCCCTGCCTTGTCCTTCCTTAGAAATGTCCCCCCTCTCGTTCTCCTTCCAGTGCCAGCCTATTTTGTTTGCCTTGTTCTCATTTCCCTGTACCACGCTGAATAATCATCTTATCTGAGTTTTTCAGGTCCACCCAGCGCCAACCCCCCGTCGCAGCCCCTTCAAAGCCTTTGTTCATTACACACCCTCGGGATATAAGTTTTTCCACTATTGCAGCTTAACGAATCAAGATTCACCTCCCTCCCCTTCCTGACACGCATCCCCTCTCACACCACTTTCCTTCCCCACCCCCGGGCCCTTCCTCCTCGGAGCGAAGGCCCTATTTAATCCCTGCCAATGATGAACGCTTTGCCCAGACGAAGACAAGTCCCCTTGCCGAAACGTTGGCTCAAGCAACCTGAGGTTTTCCCCTCCCTTGTTCATTTTGTGACGATCAATATAGGTATATTAGCAAGGAAACAAAGGCTACAAGGGCAGCTGCACAGCATGTGACTATACCATTTCACCGTTATCAATGAACAGCTTTTGCATCGACAAACTATTATTACGACTTTTGAAATGTACAGCGCTAAAGAGGACAATTTCTCTTGTACAAGAGAGAGAAAAACAAACAGAGCGACCTCCCTTCTTCGTCTAAAAAATTGTCATCTTTAGCGCTGCCCAACTGAGCGTGTCCTACCAATCAGGACAGCAGCTTGGGCAGCAGCTTGGACAAGCGTTGCGCTTCTCTCTTTTTCTGGTGTTTTGCGCTCTTCCGTCAAAAAATCGCCCCAATTGTCAGTGTTTTCACTGTTACAGTTGCTTGCATTGTTCGTTCACTCGTGTCCATCGCCAACCACACCAAACTGGATATTTGTTTTCGAATATTCACTCTCTCAAATCATCATTCTCTCCCGTATATATGCGATGAAGGACATTGGGTTCTTACCCAGTACCTTCTTGTCGAAGAACATCTGCTTCATGAGCGGCATTCGACCTAGTGGAAATTTCTCTGGTACAAACTCGATGTCGGGCACAAACGATAGCAGGCTGTATTCGAGGCTCCCGCCACCTGACGCGTCCTGGAACAGGATGCACGGTAGGCGTGGTTCGCTCGAAGCAGCCGCCTCGCACGCTTCCAACACGGCAAACTTGTCCACTTTCCCGGTGTAGAAGTCACCTGGACGCTGTGCCGCTTTGAACTGTTCTGTGGAAGTGTTGGTCGCTTGTGCTCCTAGAAAATTAGAAGTGGAATATCGAAGAAACATTTAGTTTTCTGTTTCCATTTCTCTGAGTTCTTTCTAGACGTGCAGACAAATAGCGCACAAAATCTATTAAGATAGGCGCCGGAATATAAAGTTGAACTGTGAGGCTTGAAAAAAAAAAATCTAGTGGAAGCGTTTTGGAGAAATTATGCTGATGCTCACACCAAGTTTCATATGACTTACTGAAGCACGTTAACTACATTCTACATTAATCTGCATTAACTGAAGCGCAATTAGTTGGGGTGTATTATCAGCAGATCACCGGTGGCGCTATAGGTGTGGTAGCAACCGGAAGATGAAAGCGTATTTCCGAATAAAGTGTGCAAACTGGCGAGTGTGGATACTGATGTGTTTAATGCAGCAACGAATCGAAGTTTACACTAGTATTACTGCTCAAAAACTTACAAATCCCAAGATATAACCGGCTGTTCTTGCACGGAAAAGGTGCCTTAAAATTCATTTGTTTCCCGCCAATTGTTCTTATCGAAATTCAGAGATTATCGGTGAATTTTCTACGGCTGATCATTATACCATTCGACCGACGCTGCTTGGCCTTCATGCAACTCAGTATGACACAACTCCTCAAAAATCAACGAGCTGAGCTGTTTTTCTTTAATGTAACTGAATGCGTCCTCACAAAGAGCACACAGCGTGCAATGATTTTCATTGCACATTGTTTTTGTCAGCGTTGTCATTGTTTTTGTTTTGTTAAGCTCCTAGCGCATAATGTGCGTTGCAGCTTACACTGAGTGCGATAATGCGTCTAGAAGTATACCTGGTTTGTCATGCAGCATTCACAGGAGAATGGTATTCGCAGGTATACGAATATATCAGCGTACATCTCGGTGTCACACAAAATTAAATTTGCGCACCTTTCAGCTGGCGTCTTCCCTTCTGGACGGCGTTTTTCTTCAGTCTGACGTAAGGGTCGTCGACGGAGGCGAAAGCCCTCCTAACTAGCTCATCGGAGTAATCAGTGGTAGGGGTGTAGAGTACGCGGTGTACAGACGCGTATCCCAATGCCACGCTGGCAGACTCCATCCTCTTGAGGTCAGCCAGGGACCGCGGCTCCGGAACGTCGGCTTCCAGCGTCGCGTAGAAGCAGAGGGTCACGTAGCCGACCTCCAGCAACGTGAGGAGCCAATGACGCCAAATTCTTTGGAGTAGAAGCGTGCGACACGCCACTGCCACCACGCTCCTCCACGACATGGAACGCGGGGCCGCAGAGGCACCTTTTAGGATAAACTAGGGCCACTGCAGAAAACAAAGAAACCACCATGTGAGTGTTTTTTTTTACGAACAAGGCAGATGCGAAAGTACAAAAAGTGGGCTAGGCAGGATGTTGGGTGTTATTACTTCGCTGCAGAGTTCATTAGAACGGACATCACAAGAGAACCTGCAGGTATGAGTGACGCTGTTTTATGACTTGCCGTGCATTTTCCTGTACGCACAAGCCCCACCGGTGGCAGCACCTCCCATCGCAGGGCAGTGGCGCATCACTCAATCTATGCACCACTATGAATGCAAAGTCAATAATTATTAACTCCGTATATATAGGATTAAACCCATTAACTCAATCGGGTCAACCCCTTAAGGCGGAGCCCACTTGTTCTCTCCAGGTTTTTCTTTTTGACTTACTGCTTCCTTGTCCTGAATTTAGCCTCATTTTTGAAGAGGAAAACCAGCCACGGCTCCCGATCGACTTGATATTTAAGGCACCAGTAAATCATGATACTCTTATTCATTTGCTGTCCAAGGATGATAGAATGCATCCAAATAATTGTGTTTAGTGTTATATTTTTAGAGGCCGCTGCTGAGCGGCACCTCAAGCAGATTCGTTTACTTTGGTCAAAGCACCTACTTTAAATTATTTGCCGTGCAGAACACATTGCAAACTTTCATTATTCACTCCTCTACAAAACGTACAGCACTGCTTTACGTTTCCATGAGAGACAGCCCATAAATAATGATAATTATGATGAATTTTTATGGCGCAAAGGGCATCTGTGGCCAAAGAACCCAATAATGAAAGGTTCTTCCCTTGTGCTCAAGGTGGAGAGGTCAAAGACCCATTTTCCAAGCATTTCACCCTGAAAAAGCATCTGTGGCCAAAGAACCCAATAACGAAAGGTTGTTTCCTTCTGCTCAAGGTGGAGAGATCAAAGACCCATTTCCGAAGCATTTCACCCTGAAGAAGCCGAGCACCAGGCTGAGGAAAGCTTGTACTCATTTTGTAACTGATGGGGACCAGGCGGAACTGGGAATCGAACCCCCCACCTTCAATATTCCAGCCGGATGCTCACGTACTCATGGTAACAACTCATTGAACTGCAAATTATTCTTGGAAGACCAAAAAGCAGATCAAACAAGACCATACTCGTTTGAGTCTGATGTTCTGCCTATCAGATTCGGCGATAACACTTCATGTGCCCTTTTGAAGGAGGCAGGGCCATAGGGAAATTCATAAAGGAGTTTTCTTCATGCTGAATGCGTGTAAAACTGCGCAAGGTGTGTAAAATGTAAGCACTGACTGAGAGTTAACGCTAATTAACTTGCGCAACATAGTGTGCGACTTGGGAAGAGGAACGGGCCGCTTGGACACATAGTCACTTGCTGCACAAAGCAACTTGGTCAACTTGTAAGCAGGCAGTGGCAAAAGCGCAAAGAAATGCGATGCTTAAAGGGCAACTGCATAGGTTCAGATAATCGACAAGCTTAAAGGGGCCGAATGTGCGAAACTTGTATGCAAGTAATGCATGCGAAGTCCTTCTCGGCTACCATTTTAGCATTTGATATGCTGGCGTACGATACGATTAAAATCGCGACGGCCTTCAAACTTCTCCACAGCGCCCAACACAAAATGGCGGAAGGGGGGACGCCTGATGGCGTAGTCGACTGTACCGAGACCTACATAGTATGTTGTAAGACATGGAGGCATTCGTGCATCTGAAGCATATTAATGATTGACAATTGCTTCTGAGTGGTCCAGAAGCAACTTTCGGGACAGTAAGCTATTACCTTTCTCTATCGAGTGAAGCCATTTAACAGTTCTGAAAGAATTCTCACAAGCATTTTTTTCTTCTGATCGTTATCAAAAATTATTCAGAAAAATACTCCTCTGTGGGCACGTGAAACTGCAAGGCTAGGAGTGGGCCAGGATCCCTTGGGAGATGGGGCATGCCTGTGCTTCATTGATCACTTCTTTCTGCTTATCTGGGTCATAGCTGAGCATCGGAGCCTCCCATGTTTCTACATTTCTAATGGTCCCTGAATATTGGCCAAGTGTGTGCACGTTCATAGGATGTGGCTCTTGTTTGCCTTTCCTTTGCAAAGTTTGTATTTACCGTCGTATTGCCCGGATACAATTTGCTTCACATGTGCGGATTCGGGTATGTGCCCCTCTGTACATGACTCCCGATTTTTACTCCTTTTTGCACAGCTTGCGATCAGCTTCCGGGTAGAGCTTCGGGTTTAGTCTATAGTACTGAACTATATCCTTGCATCCCATCAGGCTGTCTTTGCCCGAGTTGTGTGCGTGTGAAGGTGGATTGGAGCCAGACGCAAAGTGCAACTTCGAACCAGCTCGTTTTCCCCTTCACTCCATGCCCACGGCCGCTCAATGGAGGCGCACTTGCGCTCAGCGGCCATGCCATGCCAATGCCTGGTGCGCGGGGGCCCAGATATTTATAATTTCGCCCTCGACTCAATTTTAGAGCGATAGCTCCACTCTTCCCGTACAAAGTTGAAGGTCAGGTGGCTTTGCAATTTGACCTTTCACACCAGGAGGAGCAGAGGCTTGGCTCTGACGTCATTCCACGTGACTCGCAGCACCTCGCCGCAGCTGCGGATCCGGAGCCGACGGCACACTCGTAAGTGCCGGAAATCGCGTGACGCGCCGTTCGCTATGTAAAAGCGTGTGGCGTGTACTTCTCCACCGAGTCCCAGGGGGATTTCAGCTTGCGGCATCTGTTACAGCCGGCGTCGTCGCATCGGCGGACGCGGTTGTTGCCACGCGCCTTTTTCGTTTCATTCTGTCCTCTCACATTTTCATCTGCATGTGGCAGCGACTGTGACTCAGCCCGAGCCAGTGGGCAGGCCCGTGCACTTTCCTTTCCATTCTTCCTACAGTCGCAACAACAACAACTTCACCATCGCTTACTATGGAGTCTCTTACTATGGACCTTGGCGAGTTTCGAGGTAGTTGCTACTTCAAGGGCCACTTCTGCCAAAATTTAAAATTGAAAATTAGCTACTTTTTTGACAGTCTCAATTTTCAAATTACGATAGGTTTTAAGTGTCGATCAAACAGTCAGACAGTTACTGCGCAACTTCCTTTCTGCAGAAAAAGAAAAAAAAATTGGTAGGGGCTTAGCTTTGGTTAAGCCTGGTAGGTTATGAAAGCAAAAGCGCAGCGCCTCCAACAGAAGGAACGCAGTGCGCCGCGACTACAGGTCACGCGTGGCTACCGGCCGCCGCTGCGCGATGACTAGACTTGGTAGCCCATCTCTCACCCTGGTATGACGTCAGAGGTAATTCTAAAGGTGAAATGTGGCTACCGTCCGCCACTACGCAAAAGGCGCCGTTCATGAGCGTAGTCTTTCGCAATGAACTTAAACGTATCCGATTCGCTACCGACCTTCACTACAGACCCGCCGCGGTGGCACAGTGGTTACGGCGCTCGTCTACCGAGCCGGAGTACCTGGGTTTGATCCCGACTGCGGCGGCAGCGTTTTGATGGAGGCGGAACGCATAAGGGACCTGTGTGCTGTGCGATGTCCGTCCGCGTTAAAAGATCCCCGTTTGTTCGAAATTATTCCGGAGACCTCCACTACAGCAAATCTTTCTGTCCCCCTTCTTTCACTCGAACCTTCCTCCCATTCCTCACGGCGCGGTTCAGGTGTCCACTGAGATATGGGAGATAGTTACTTTCCAAAAAAATAATTTACCTCCACTTCGTCATCTCTCTTCCTTCTTCTTTCACTCCCTCCTCTATCCTTTCACTTACGACACGGTTCGGGTGTCCGCCAAGATAATGTTGCGAAAGCAACACTACGCTAGTCGCCGAGCCATTTCGCGGAGCTCTGGAAAGGCCAAGCTGCGCATGCGCGGGAAGCGGGTGGCTTCACGCGGCACACAGCTGGCGCGCCGGGGCCGCCACCGGAGCGGCCGGCGCCGCAGCGCGCTCTCCATCGCCTCGCCGACAATATCTCTCTCTCTCACTCTCTGATGAGCAGTAACGATTGCGCCTCACCGTCTACGTTGTTTGTGATTTATAAAAAACTGGCAGTGGCTTAGCTATGCTATGCCAGGATATACGTACCTGAGGTGAGGGCAAAGGCTCCACATCTTGGTGGACACCTGAACCAGAAGGAATGCGCATAACTGTCTTCTTGGAACAGAGGAAACCTCAATCGTGCTTTAAGCTAAGTGGCGGTAGTGACAGGTGTGCGCTGCATGCGTTGGCATTGACAACGCTGTGCCAGAAATGCGGCACTGAAGCCAAAGGCCGTTGGCGTTCATTGTGTTCATTGGCGTTTACCACGTTTTACACTCGATCATTTTACGGAAAGGAAGTGCGTATAATGGCTCCCTGGGTCAGTGGACGCCTGAATCCAGCTTATAGGTACGTAGGGTGATGAGAGAAAGATGTGAGCAGCAGGCATTGACAAGGTTGTGCCAGAAATGCGTCACTGAAGCCATAGGCCATCGGTGTTCATTGTGTTCATTGGCGTTGCCGTTGTCGAAGTTTTAACCCCGGTCATTTTAAGGAAAGGAAGGCTAGCGCGAGCGGCGAAGCACGCCAGCTGTGCATAGTGACGTCACTTGCTCCTCGCGCATGCGCAGTAGGGTCATTCAAGAGCACGCGAAACGGGGAGACTGTGGGCAATGTAGCTCACGCAACAGTATATGGCAGCGCGCAGATGTTGCTTTCGCAATCCTCCAGGTTTAACCAAAGCTAAACCACAGCCAATTTTTGGAGACAGTTACTGCGTCATTTCTTTTCCTTAAACCACTTTGCAATTTCCAACACTGCGTCAGTCTCATAATTTGCGGGCTTAAGATCGTAGTGTTTATTTGGCGCGGCGGCTATGCTCTCGAGCTAGACACCAAATAGAGCCAAGTCCGAAAAAATTTATCTCCTTCCTAGGTAGCAGTGATGTACCACTTCAAATATAAATAAACCCCGTATTCATCAAAATGGCACATCCGAATACCATAGCACCACGCTAAAGGTCGTGAGACGGCCGTTGTTCGATCCCAACGCCTAAATTGGTGCTCTTAAGCAATGGACAAACCTGTTGGCGTACTCATTAGTTTTCGTTGCGCCTTGCCATTTCGGTCACTTATCTACCTCGTGGTCTTGTCACTATACTTGAATTAATATCTGTGGTAGCGTTTGTCACACGCCGCGGTTGCCCAGTGGTTTAGGCGTAGGCTCTTGAAACTGAGAACGCCAGGTGAAGTTCCGCCCGCGCCGACCGCGTTTCTATGAAGGCGACATCGAAAAGATGCCCGTGTGCTGTGCTGTGTCAGTACACTTTAAGTAACCCCAGGTGCCCGAAATTCACCCGGAGACCACCTCTACATGCCTCTTTCTCTCATCCTCATTCAGCCCCGTACCCCACGAATCGGTTGGAGTGCCCAACAATATATGACAAATACCCGGCATTTCCATTCGTCAAAATAAATTTATTTAACTGTTGCGAGGTTGAGGTCACGCAGTTACTGTGGTGGGCTCATTTCTTGGATAAATCCGCTTCCAGGCGACGACAAGTAGTGGCAGGGCAGCACCACGCCTTGCAGGTTTGGCGCCGTTGCAACGATAAAAGACGACAGGAACCAAAGCCAAAGTGCGTTCGTTCGGTCGTGCTGCGCTCACTCGAACCTCGTCGATGCAGAGTTGTCTGGGAAGCCAAGCCACGAAGAACGCGCCGTTATTTTAAGCCGGAAGCCTTTAATGTCTCATCGTTGTAAGCAGCAGTTGTCGACAGAAAATGTCACGCTTTTCAATTGGTAGAAACGGTCGTGACGTCACAGTGCGCGAATTTCAAACGGGGCCAATTGTACTTTGGCTAGTAACCATGCAACCCATTGAAGGGATCGTATAGTGATGCTCCAAGTAAGTGGGACTGAGCTTGGTTAATTGCTTAATTACCCAATTAGCCTAATTAGCTTTACTAGTGAGGCCATACAAATAAATAAAACCGATTAAGAAATTCGTCGAGCTCAGGAATCGAACCCCGGTCTTCGGCGTGAGAGACGAGCATGCTATCCACTCCGCCATGCCAGCTCGATGGTTTGGAATGAAAAAAAGGCGCGTCTAGTGAATACGGTGTCTTCACTCACTCTCATCCTCCTCCATTCCATTCCGGCGAGGTTTAGGTGTCCACCGACAAATGAGAGACAGATACATTTCCTTTCCTCAAAAACCAATTTACCGACGAGCGAGGCGTAGAACCGAATGGGCGATGGCGTTCTATGGACTCCTCGGCAGCGTTGCAAGACGCTGTCGCGTTCCACTCTTAGGGGCGAAGCTTAACATCTTAACCACACATCAGTGACCACACTTTAGGTAAAAAAAAGTGCCCCCCTGAATTTTGTGAGACAGTTACTGCGTAATTTCCTTTCCTCAAATACAATTTTCATTTTCTTCATTACGGCTCCTCTTTATCTATCTTCTTTCACTCCCACATCCTCCCTTCCTCGACGGTGCGGTTCAGGTGTCCACCGAGATGACAGAGAATTACTGCGCCATTTCCTTTCCTCAAAAAGCGTTGCGTTCAAAGGGCAAGGCATCGCGCCGAACGGGTGGTGGCGTTCCGTGGACTCCCTGGCAGCGCTACAACGCGCTGTCGCGTTCCACTCCTAAAGGCGAAGCTTAAGTATCATTAATTAGCAGTTAATTAGTATTCAGGAATTAATCAGTAATTAACCATTAATTAGTGATTTGTCATCACATAGTAATTAGTACTCGATTATATGTGACGCCACCAGTGCCACAGAAACAGCGAAGGTGGTGCGGAAAACGCTTCCGCCTCTACCCACTTTAAACAGTCAGAGTGCCCCCTAAATTTTTTGGTAGCCGCCATCGCGACGGAGTCTTCCTCTCCTCAAACTCTATCAAAACAGTCTTCCCGGCTCAAACTGTGTCACTAAGCGTCGTGGCCCGCAAAGCCTTGTTCGACGAGGCTACATGGTTGACAAGCCAGGATTCTCTGAACGCGTCCGTGGAGCAGGCGCGTTCGGAGCTGAGGCACGTAGCAAGCGTTCGAGGCTCCAGCGCCTAGGGTAATGGCCTTCGTCGCCAGCTCCTGTTCTTCGCTTTAAGGGATTTAACGCTCTCTCCATGCTGGCATCCAGGGTGCGACGCATAGCAGGTGTATTTCTTCCCGTTAGACAAAGACGAAGCACGGTACTCACACTTACATGCAAAAAGCGTCCGAGCTTCTTCGGGTAACACGAGCTGTTCCTTTTTTCACCTAATTTCCGGATCTTCAAAAGCGTCCACGTTGGTTCCACTGCTAGCTCACTAACTGAAACCCTTCTTCGTCCTCCGTAGGCAGAGCGTTTGGAAGAGCACCTTTGCAAACCAAACCTAGCGCGCGTTCGAACACGAGAGTATAGTGTCGACAGTATACTCGTAATAAGGGAGTAATTACTCATTGGCATCCACCCGAGCGCAGCCATACGGCTACAAAGGAAAGCTAGACAGCTTTCTCAGAAACTTCGTAGTTAAAGAAAAATTCGTCCTGGTCCGGGGTTCGAACCCAGGACCACCGCTACACCGTTCCCACTTCGAGTTATTGATTAATTCGCTCTCGTCCTACCATAAGCTTGCCGTCCTGGTTAGCTCAATTGGTAGAGCGACTGCTCCGGTGTAGCGGTGGTCCTGGGTTCGAACCCGGGACCAGGACGAATTTTTCTTTAACTACGAAGTTTCTGAGAAAGCTGTCTAGCTTTCCTTTGTAGCCGTATGGCTGCGCTCGGGTGGATGCCAATGAGTAATTACTCCCTTATTACAAATCTACTCCACCTTGGGGGATTCCCCTAAACATTTGACCACCGACTCCAGGCACGATGACGACAGCCACCAGAGCTGTTTCTGGGCCCCTGTGCCAAGTAAGTCCTGGCTTCGCCTTGGCTTGGCTTCGTTGAAGCTTCTTGCAACTTCAGGTTAGACAGAAGAATTAGTTTTTGTTTCGGTTTCGCCAAATGGGTTTAAATTGTAGATTCTTTTAACGTCCCGTGACGACACATTGGCTATGAAGGACGCAGTAGTTCAGGGCTTCGGATTAATTTCCGCCTGGGACGAAACGTGGCCGCCGGGGCCTGGACTGCATCTGTTTGATTTTCGTTTTATCTTTAGCAGGGCAAAGAAACTAACTGTGGCGGCGTAAAAGGAAAACAAAACTTTTTAGTGTAGTACATTTAGTGTATTATCAATGCTACGTTTTAGCATAAACTCACTGGAAGGTAGGTCCATGCTCACAAGCTGTAATTAGCAAAAAATTACGGGGGCACTCAAAAGCTATTTACGGACTCTGAATGCGGTAGGACGCACGCGGGATGTTCGGATGCGGCGATGGTGCAATGCTCTAATGCAGTAGCCAGCGGAGATTATCTGTTAGCGCCACCTGAATGGAAATTCATGAAAACTACGGTACCTAAACCCAGCGCGAGAGAATAAAATCAAAATTTGAATACATATTTGTGAAACCCAAACAACAGAAAGGCTTCGTCTCGTTTTATGGAACGGGTTATGAACTGCGCTGCCATGCAGTGAATAAGCTCGGTTTTGGTGTTTCCACATGAGGCGAAAGATGAGTTATAGCAAATCGCACAAGGGCTCGCATTGCATTTCAGGAGCAGCGGAAAGCACCTTTGTTAGCCCTATACCCCTGCAGAGACTATGTGGCAGTTGGCAAAGCAGAGCTACTAACTTTAATTTCGTCAATGCAATCCTAGGCTCCTGATTGGGACTGCGTCACGGCCGATGTGCTGAAGATTGCAGCTAAAGAGTTCACTCAGTACCTTGTCGATGTGGTGAATAAATCTTTGGAAACTACGTGGCTTCTGCATGCCTGGAAGGTGGCGAAAATAACATTACTCTTAAAGGATTTAAGGAAGGTTTCCATATTGATAACATTCAGCAGAGAGCTCTAAAATCCTGTTTCTTAAAGCTCATAGAAAGACTTGTACATAGCCGCCTATCAGTGCATGGTTTAGAAGTCAACACATTACGCTCTGCCCAGATTGGCCTTCGCGGCAGATGCTCAATATTGTCGGTACATGTCGATTTCGAGAGCAGAATCCGCCTTTGTATGCGCAACTTCGAAGTATCGGTGTTAGTGACAATTGCAAAGCGGATCCACCCGCATTCCACGTCGCTTCTACCAGAAACAAGTGCTATTGTGGGTACAAACAGCCAACTTTTACTGCCGTTTTATCAAATACTTCGCAAGACTCGTAGCTCCTCTCCAAGCCCTCTAAAGTCATCTACTTTTTCATTAGACTCTGTTATATGAGCAACCTCTTCAGGCGATCCGTAATGCCCTCACACAGCCGCCTCTTCTTGCGTACCTCGAAGCAGGTTCCCCGACTAAACTAATCATTGTTGTCCACAGTGCGAAATGACAGAGTGTGTGATACGCCAGTCGCCGCCTGACAACAGAAAAGCGTAAGCATCACAGTAATATGCGGGAATGTATCGCTGTACACTGCGCCATAACTGCGAAATTCCGGCAGAATTTGCTTGGTGGGAAGTTTATTATTAACTGATAACTGAACTGTCATCTGCTTGACTAAGACTGTAAAACCATCCTGCTGTACTACGTCGACACTCATAGATTTATTAGAGTTTAGCATTTGCGTACAGCACTGCCCAGGTTGTCAGAACGTAGTAGCGAATCACCTGTCGCGATTGTTTTGTGCCATTACACTGTCCACTCCATAACTGTCTACAGTGCAAGAAGACGACCCCAACTGCAGTGATATTGTTCATAATCTAGCAGCAGACGAGTCAGCAGCGTTCAGCCTTGTTGACAACATTTTATATCGTCGCCCTCAGCAGGGAACATATGCCATGGTAGCCCCAGCCACATTTCGCTCAGCCATTTTGCAACCTGTACACTACAGTACACGACAATTGGCCTCAAAACAAACCATACAGGAGGTGCAGGTCCGATTATGGTGGCCTAACGTGGAGTAGGCTGTTAATGAATGTGTCATGCGGCCAATGCTGCAAACAACATAATCGGCCTACATTTCGTAGTGTTTGGTACCGTCTCAAAATACCAATCTCAGACATCCCTTTCTCTAGTTAGCATTGAAATCACCATAACACATTGCGGTTCGGAACGAGATATTTCGGACGTTGTAGACTCTTGCACATTGCTTCGTCGTGCCAGCAGCCGTTTCTTCGATTTCAGCACATGGTGTCATCCATCATTCATACCGCATATCTCACACTTAAGCACACCATAGCCACTGCCTTCATGGATCATGGCTCAGCATATCAATCCATTGAGTTCAAACCTTTCATCCGCCTTCACAGCGTCGAGATTCACTACTCAACTGCCTATCGACCAGAAAGAAATGGCCTTGTTGAAAGAAGTAACGGAACTGTACAGTTCTTCGCAGGATCTGTGCACTGGAAACATAGTCCTGACCTATAAAACTTCAAGAACCTGCCTTTGCAATCCATACATCAGTGAACGCCAGCGCCAACTTTGCCCCCCTTCCAATTGTTGTTTGGACATGTACCCAAACTTTCGCTTCAGCAGCAACTCCCACTTCAGAAACAGAGGTGGTTGACCGACTTCTTGATATTGCAACGAAACGCCCTGAAACCGCAGGCGATTCGGAAGCAGCCTAAGTTTCTCGCGAAGAAAACTATGATCTCAGTCGCCGTTCCCTCTGTTTTGTAATTGGTGCTAAGTATTCATCAAACGCCAAGTGTCTGTGCCTCATGAGAATTCGCATCTAGATTCAACGGTGCTTATCGTTTCACTGAGCAGTGCGATAACAACGAAAACAATAAAATATTTTCGTGTGTTGGCATTCTCACCCAACCATCTCGGCAAGCATAGTACGATACATGTATTTCAGCTGAAGCCATATGTCCTGCTGACGTCATCAGTCACCCAGAAGAAGTTTCGTCCCTTTTTTTACTGAGCGATTCAAGGGCGGACAGCGCTGAGTGCCAACCACAAATGTATCCTCGTCGTCCGCAAGGCCAGCGGCAGCCACCGAGCCGCATAAGAGTTTTGGTTTTGAACCGGAAGCTTCAGCGTCCGAACTATGCCGAGCCGCTGTACCGAGCCTGCGCCTTACCATGTGGCATGAACTTCAATAAAACTTGCATTGGGCCTAGTTGGTGCATGATGTTGTGAAGGTGTAGGTTGCGCAACCGCGGGACAAAGCACGAAGACACAGAGACACACACAAGAGCACTAACAACTGTTTACTTTGGAAGCTTTCCACATAAAGGAAAACGCTGTAGACTGTATCAATGACAAGTCCGTGGCTCTGTACGTAGCCGAAATCAATTTTTTGCGTTCGCGTCTGCGTTAACAGCCCTTGGCATGACTATTGTTGTTAAAGATTGCATTTGAGCATGCGTGGCCAGGTGTACGAGGTCTGTTAGAAAAGTATCCGACCTTTTGCCGAAGAAAAAAATCGTGCATAACTGGAGCGTTGGAAACCTAATCACCTTCAAAGTAGTCTCCTTGGGACTCCACATACTTCTCCCAGTGGTGCTGCCATTGTTGGAAGTATTCCGAAAAAGCCCCTTTCAGAATGGAGTTTAGCTCAGCTGTCGTTGCAGCCATAATGTCCTCTCTTGTCTCAAATCGCGCTCCTTTCAATTACCTCTTGATTTTGGAAAACAGCCAGAAGTCACAGGAGGACATATCAGGAGAGTAAGGAGTCTGTTGAACTACAGTAGTCTGGTTTTTCGCGAAAAAAGTGTGAATTTCGTGCGAGGAATGTGCAGGAGCATTGTCATGATGGATGCGCCAATTTCCTGTTGACCTCATCTTCGGCCTCTTGCGCCGCACAGCACCACGCAGGCGACGGAGGACATCCCTGTAGTATTCTTTTGGTCAATGCTTACTTTGTGGGGTGCGTACGCGTGGTGTGCCACACAGAGGGAGTCAAAGAAAGCAGTCAGCATCACTCTGACATTGCTGCGCACTTGGCGGGCCTTCTTTGGTCTGGGTGACGAGGAATGCTGCCATTGTGACGACTGGGATTTGGTTTCCGGGTCATACCTGTACACCCAAGACTCGTCACCAGCGATTATGGTGTTCATGAAGTAGGGGTCACTGTTTGTGGAATCCAGCATAGCCTGTGAGACTTCAACTCGAAGCTGCTTTTGCTCCACCGTGAGCAGCTTCGGCGCGAATTTCGCCGCATCTTTCTCCATGGCCAAATTTTCGGTGATAATGGAATGTGCAGAAACATCGGTGATGTCCACCTCTTCCACAATTGCCCGGATAGTCACACGATTGTCCCGCGTCACCACAGCGTTCACTTTGGCAATGACCTGGTCATTTCGGCATGTTGATGGCTGACCGGAGCGTGGCTCTCTCTGCATCGATGTGCGGCCGTCTTTAAACGAATTGTGCCACTGCTTAATCTGGGTGCTGGTCATAGCATTGTCACCGAAAGCCGTCTGAATATTCTGAATGGTTTCCACAGGGCTGTCCCCTAGTTTCTGGCAAAATTTCATGCAGTAGCGCTGCTGCTGTCGCTCCGCCATTTTCCTTGCAATAAAAAACCGACGAGAGCACTGCGCACAGCCTCACTCAAACGCTGCGTGCCAGTGACTGACGCTATCCACAGACGAGAAAAAATTTGTGCATGCGCACGAAAGCTCAGGGTAAGCTCATGCGAGCCTGCTTGTTTCAAATGCATCAGGTGTTCGTAAAAAAAAATAAAGTCGGATACTTTTCTAACAGACCTCGTATAAGTATGGGTTCCCAGGAAGAAGTAAACAGCTGCTAGTGCGCTTGTGTGTGTGTCTGTTTCTTTCTTCGTGGTTTGTCCCGTGGTTGCGCAACCTACACATTCACAACATGTGCCATGAGCACGTGATTAGAGCGCGCGCCTCCGCGCTCGTTTAGTCGGAGCCGTTAAGGGCTCAACTGTGCGGAGCGATAACGAATGGTCTTACGCTCGTCTCATTGGTACAAATGAAATAAACGCCAGCCATTTTTTGGACTCCTATGTGATTGAGGGACTCCTTTGGAATGATGTATGATTCAGAGTCTTTTTTTCTTTACTCATATGTCATACCTTGGAACTCGTAAAATGTGACAGTTCTATAACAATTAATTTTGTTTGCATTGTTAAGATACAACTTCATTCTTCAACAACAGATTAGGAGTTTCTACCACTGAACTCCAGCAACTGACTACTAAGGGACTTCGTCGCCAAGGAAGAGGTGGGATGCCAGATATGAGACATGCTTTGCCCGCCGCGCGACAGGTGGCAGCTCCTGTCTTGCTTGTGCGGCACCATCGATACTGTAGCAGTTTTCCGCAGAAGGCGTGTATGATGATTCATGTGGGCGTTGCGTTGTCCCACCTACATTGTGTAATATTAGATATGCAACTATTCTAAATCAGTCGTCGCCTTTGTCTGTTCAAAGCCATTAATGGCTCATACTGTCGTGACCAAGACGTGTTAGCAAATTCGCCCGCGTTTCAGATTGGTCGAAATGGTCGTGACGTCACTGCTCGCGAATTTTGACGGGTGTCCACCTAGATATGAGAGACAGTTAGTGCGCAATTTCCTTTCCTCAAATACAATTTTCGACTGGTATCCACCGAGTTATGTGAGGCAGTTACTGCGTAATGTCCTTTCCTCAAATACAATTTTCATTCACTTCATTACGGCCCCTCTTTTCCTTTCTTCTTTCAATCTACTTCCTTTCTGTGCGGTGCGGTTCACGTGTCCGCAAAGATGACAGAGAATTAGAGAGCCATTTCCTTTCCTCAAAAAGCGTTGCGTTCAAAGGGCAACGCATCGCGCCGAACAGGTGGTGGCGTTCCGTGGACTCCTTGGCAGCGCTACGACACGCTGTCGCGTTCCACTCCTAAAGGCAGATTAAGATTCATTTATTGGCAGTTAATTAATGCACCAACAGAATGTGAAGTAAACAATCGCGTAGCAGAATCCAGCACTCAGGCTTTCGCCTTTCACCACTTTAGCCGCTATAAAGTTCCTCGTAATTCTTTGGGGACAGTTACTGCGTCATTTCCTTAAGACCCAGTAACAGTCTCCAAAAAATTGCGAGGAACTTTAGCGGCTAAATTGGTGAAAGGCGAAATCCTGAGTGCTGCATTCTGCTTAAGACTGCCACCGCGGTGGCTCAGTGGTTATGGTGCTCGGCTGCTGACCCGAAAGACGCGGGTTCGATCCAGGCCACGGCGGTTGAATTTCTTTGGAGGAGAAATTCTAGAGGTCTGTGTACTGTGCGATGTCAGTGCACGTTAAAGAACCCCAGGTGGTCGAAATTTCCGGAGCCTACCACTACGGCATCGTCTCTCATAACCTCAGTCGCTTTGGGACGTTGAACGCCATAAACCAAACCAAACCTTAAGACCAATTTGCACTTTCCAACAGTGCGCAAGTCTCATAATTTGCGGCCTTAAGATCGTAGTGTTTCTTTGGCGCGGCGGCTATGCTCTCGAGCTAGACACCACGTAGAACCAAGTCCGAAGAAATCTATCTCCTTCTTAGGTAGCAGTGATGTACTACTCCATATGTAAATAAACCCAGTATTTATCATGACGGCACATCCGCATACAATAGAACAACCTAAAAGTCGTGAGACGGTTGTTGTTAGATCCCAACGCCTAAAATGGTGCTCTTAAGCAATGGACAAACCTGTCGGCGCACTCGTCAGTTTTCGTGGCGCCTTGCCATTTCGGTCACTTATCTACCTCGTGGTCTTGTCACTATACTTGAATTAATATCTGTGGTAGCGTTTGTCACACGCCGCGGTTGCTCAGTAGTTTAGGCGTAGGCTCTTGAAACTGAGAGCGCCAGGTGAAGTTCCGCCCGCGGCGACCGCGTTTCTATAAAGGCGACATCCAAAAGGTGCCCGTGTGCTGTGCTGTGTCAGTACACTTTAAGTAACACCAGGTAGCCGAAATTAATCCGGAGACCACCTCTACTTGCCTCTTTCTCTCATCCTCATTCAGCCCCGTACCCCACGAATCGGTTGGAGCGTCCACCGATATACGACAAATACCCGGCATTTCCATTGGTCAAAATAAATTTATTTAACTATTGCGAGGTCGAGGTCACGCAGTTACTGTGGCGGGCGCATTGCTTGGATAAATCCGCTTCCAGGCGCACACAAGTAGTGGCAGGGCAGCACCACGCCTTGCAGGATTGGCGCCGGCGCAGCGATGAAAGACGACAGGAACCAAAGCCAGTCAAAGTGCGTTCGTTCGGTCGTGCTGCGCTCACTCGAACCTCGTCGATGCAGTGTTGTCTGGGAAGCCAAGCCACGAAGAACGCGCCGTTATTTTGGTAGCCGCCATCGCAATGGAGTCTTCCTCGCCTCAAACTGTATCAAAATTGTCTTCCCGGGTCAAACTGTGTCAACGTAAGCCTCGTGGCCCGCGAAGCCTTGTTCGACGAGGCTACATGGTTGACGAGCCAGGATTCTGTGAACGCGTCCGTGGAGCAGGCGCGTTCGGAGCTGAGGCACGTATCAAGCGTTCGAGGCTCCAGCGCCTAGGGTAATGGCCTTCGTCGCCAGCTCCTGTTCTTCGCTTTAAGGGCTTTAACGCTCTCTCCATGCTGGCATCCAAGGTGCAACGCATAGCAGGTGTATTTCTTCCACTTAGACAAAGACGAAGCATGGTACTCACGCTGTCATGCAGCAAGCGTCCGAGGTTCTTCTGGTAACACGAGCTCTGCCATTTTTCACCTAATTTCCGGATCTTTAAAAGCGTCCACGTTGATTCCACTGCTAGCTCACTAACTGAAACCCTTCGGCGTCCTCCGTAGGCAGAGCCTTTGGAAGTGCACCTTTGCAAACCAAACCCAGCGCGCGTTCGAACACGAGAGTATAGTGCCGACAGTATACTCCAGGCACGATGACGACAGCCACCAGAGCTGCTTCTGGGCCCCTGTGCCAAATAAGTCCTGGCTTCGCCTTGGCTTGGCTTCGTTGAAGCTTCTTACAACTTCAGGTTAGATAGAAAAATTAGTTGTGGTTTCGGTTTCGCCAAATGGATTTAAATTGTAAATTCTGTCTTTTAACGTCCCGTGACGACACATTGGCTATAAAGGACGCCGTAGTTCAGGGCTTCAGATTAATTTTTGCGCCTGGGACAAAACGTGGCCGCCGGGGCCAGGACTGCATCTGTTTCATTTTCGTTTTTTTCTTTAGCAAGGCAAAGAAACTAACTGTTCCGGCGTAAAAGGAAAACAAAACTTGTTAGTGTACTACATTTAGCGTAGTATTAATGCTACGTTTTAGCATAAACTCACTGGAAGGTAGGTCACATGCTCACAAGCTGTAATTAGCAAAAAGTTACGGGGGCACTTAAAACTATTTACGGACTCTGAATGCGGTACGACGCACGCGGGATGTTCGGTTGCGGCGATGGTGCAATGCTATAATGCAGTAGGCAGCTGAGATTATCTGTTAGCGCCACCTGAATGAAAATTCATGAAAACTACGGTGCCTAAACCCAGCGCGAGAGAATAAAATCAAAATTTGAATACATATTTGTGAATCCCAAACAACAGAAAGGCTTTGCCTCGTTTTATGGAACGGGATAAGAACTGCGCAGCCATGCAGCGAATAAGCTCGGTTTTGGTGTTTCCACATGAGGCGAAAGATGAGTTATAGCAAATCGCACAGGGGCTCGCATTGCTTTTCAGGAGCAGCGGAGAGCACCTTTGTTCGCCTTATACGCCTGAAGAGACTATGTGGCAAGTGACAAAGCAGAGCTACTAACTTTAATTTCGTCAAGCAGTCCTAGGGTCCTGATTGGGACTGCGTCACGGCCGATGTGCTTAAGATTTCAGCTAAAGAGTTCACTCAGTACCTTCTCGATGTGGTGAATAAATCTTTGGAAACTACATGGCTTCTGCATGCCTGCAAGGTGGCGAAAATAATATTACTCTAAAACGATTTAAGGAAGGTTTCCATATTGATAACATTCACCAGATAGCTCTAAAATCCTGTGTAATAAAGCTCATAGAAAGACTTGTGCATAGCCGCCTATCAGTGCATGGTTTAGAAGTCGACACATTGTGCTCTGCCTAGATTGGCCTTCGCTGCAGATGCCCAATATGGTCTGCTCATGTCGACTTAGCATAATCCGCCTTTCTATCCGCAACTTCGAAGCATAGGCGTTAGTGACGCTTCACATTTTCAAAGCCTACGACTATGTTGAACATTCGATCCGACTCAATAGATTCTCATTACTACATCCGCCATGGGTGGATCCGTGAATTTTTAGCAGGACGGCAGTTCTTTTTCACTGACGCCTCCTTCACATCCTACACTTACGCCCAGACCGCAGGTGTGCCACAAGGTTCTGTGCTTTTTCCACTTCTTTTCAAAATGTTGATGTGTCACATTCCTGTACACCCTGACGTTGCAGTTTATGTTTATCCAGATGACGTAGCACTCTTTGCCTCTGCTGCAGATATTCATGCCCTATATAGATCTCTCAAGGGTTAACTCAATGCGCTATGCATTATTTTGGTTATAAATGTGCACTCGCAACCATAGCTATGAGATTATCGTTCACTGGTAGAACATTAAAAACGCCTTCCTCAGTTAGAGCCGAATGTCTGTTCTGCAGCGATATTCTGAATTCCTCTACCTTCCTTCTTACCGCTAACTCGTTAATCGGAGGGCACAAATGCGGGTTAATGACATATCCTAGTCGAAATCAAGAGGAATAAATATTCTTGGGCACGGCATGTAATGAGAAGGCAAGATAAGCGGTGGCCCTTAAGGGTAAGGGAGTTCATTGCTCTGTTAGCTATCTATAAGCGTGTGGCGTGTACTTCTATAAGGCCTTCTTATAGAAGCGTGTGGCCGTACTTCTATAAGTGTGTGGCCGTTCGCTATCTATAAGCGTGTGGCGTGTACTTCTCCACCGAGTTTAGGGGGATCTCAGCTTGCGGTATCTGTTACGTACAGCAGGCGTCGTCGCATCGGTGGACGCGGTTGTTGCGACGCGCGTCTTTGTTTTCATTCTGTCCTCTCACATTTTCATCTGCATGTACCACCGAGTGTGACTCAGCCCGAGCCAGTGGGCAGGCCCGTGCACTTTCCCTTTCATCCTTCCTACTGTCGCAACAACAACAACAACAACTTCACCATCGCTTCCTATGGAGTCGCTTACTATGGACCTTGGCGAGTTTCGAGGAAGTTGCTACTTCAAGGGCCACTTCTGCCAAAATTTAAAATTGAAAATTAACTACTTTTTTGCCAGTTTCAATTTACAAATTACGATAGGTTTTAAGTGTCGATAGAATAGTCAGACAGTTACTGCGTAAGTTCCTTTCCGTAGAAAAAAAAATTGGCGGTGGCTTAGCTTTGGTTAAGCCTGGTAGGTTGTGAAAGCAAAAGCGCAGCGCCTCCAACAGAAGGAACGCAGTGCGCCGCGTCTACAGGTCACGCGTGGCTACCGGCCGCCGCTGCGCGACGACTCGCCTTGGTAGCCCATCTCTCACCTTGGTATTACGTCACGATATGACGTCACTAGGAATGGCATGACGTCAGAGGTCAATCTAAATGTCACGCGTGGCTACCGGCCGCCGCTGCGCGACGACTCGACTTGGTAGCCCATCTCTCACCCTGGTATGAGGTCATTTTAAAGGTGAAATGTGGCGACCATCCGCCGCTACGCGAAAGGCCGTTGATGAGCTTAGTATTGCTTTCACAATAAACTAAAACGTTCCGATTCACTATCGACCTTCACTGAGACCCGCCGCGGTGGCACAGTGGTTAAGGCGCTCGTCTACCGAGCTGGAGTACCTGGGTTTGAACCCGACCGTGGCGGCCGCGTTTTGATGGAGGCGGAATGCATAAGGCGCCAGTGTTTTGTGCGATGTCAGTCCGCGTTAAAAGATCCCCGTTTGTTTGAAATTATTCCGGAGACCTCCACTACAGCACCTCTTTCTGTCCCCCTTCTTTCACTCGAATTTTCCTCCCTTTCCTTACGGCGCGGTTCAGGTGTCCACCGAGTTATGGGAGATAGTTACTGCTCCATTTCCTTTCCTCAAAAAACAATTTACCTCCACTTATCTCTCTCTTCCTTCTTTTTTCACTCCCTCTATCCTTTCACCTACGACGCGGTTCCGGTGTCCACGAAGATATTGTTGTAAAAGCAACACTACGCTAGTCGCCGAGCCATTTCGCGGAGCTCTGGAAAGGCCAAGCTGCGCATGCGCGGGAAGCGGGTGGCTTCCCGCGGCGCACAGCTGGCGCGCCGGGGCCGCCACCGGAGCGGCCGCCGCCGCAGCGCGCTCTCCATCACCTCGCCGACAATCTCTCTTTCTCTCTCCCTCTTCTCTCTGATGAGCAGTAGCGATTGCGCCTCGCCGTCCACGTTGTTGTGATTTATATAAAACTGGCAGTGGCTTAGCTCTGCTATGCCAGGATACACGTAGCGTGAGGTGAGGGCGAGGTGTCCACATCTCGGTGGACACCTGAACCAGAGGGAATGCGCATAACTGCCCTCCTAGAACAGTGGACACCTCAACCATGCTTTAAGCTAAGTGGCGGTAGTGAGAGGTGTGCGCTACATGCGTTGGCATTGACAACGTTGTGCCAGAAACGCGGCACTGAAGCCATCGGCCGTTGGCGTTCATTGCGTTCATTGGCGTTCACGTTGACCACGTTTTACACTCGATAATTTTAAGGAAAGGAAGTGCGCATAATGACTCCCTGGGTCAGTGGACGCCTGAATCCTGCTTATAGGTACGTGGGGTGATGAGAGAGGTGGTGGTGGTGGTGTAAAACATTTATTTATACTATATACAGAGGTATTGCTTGGACCGTGCCTGAAGGGCCCGGCCCTCACAATCACTAGGAGGGATCCCTAGTCCGGAACCCCTGTGGCCTCCGCGGCGGCCCGGGCTCTTCTCACCAGGGCTCGTTGGTCCTGGAGACTTGAGCAGCCGAGCAGGGCAGCCTCCCAGTCCTCTCGGGTGGGGTGGAGGTGGGTGGGAAAGCAGGATTGGCAGGGCATGCCCACACCATGTGATACGTGTCCGCAAACACTTCCCCACAGTGTGGACACTCGCCCGAAAAGGCCGAATTGAAATATTTGAGCACTGCCGGGCACAGCACCGTGTTGGTGTAGAGGCGAAGTAGCCAACGCTCCTCTGCCTTATTGAGGCCTTTACAGGGGGGTGGGTATCGGCCGTGAGCGTTTTGATACAGGAGAGAGATCTCCCGAAAAGTAATAGCCGGATTAAAATCAGTAGCCGGATCAGGCGGCGAGGGAGGCGATGCCCGGTGGTTAAGCGCGTGGGCGGTAGTGTCCGCTACCTTATTTCCCTCTATCCCCGCATGTGCTGGGGCCCAGATGATGGTGCGCCGGGTTGGGAAATCCCGGTACTCACAACTGTGTAAAATTTGGAAAGCACGATCTCGAATTTTGCCCTGTTCAAAATTGCGGCAAGCTTCTTTTGAGTCGGTGATAATGAATCGGGACGCTGGATCCGCAGCTGCAAGTGCGATAGCAACTTCCTCCGCGAATGTAATGTTGGGGGCACGGAAGAGAGAGAGATGTGAGCAGCATGCTTTGACAAGGCTGTGCAAGAAATGCGGCGCTGAAGCCATAGGCCATCGGCGTTCATTGTGTTCATTGGCGTTGCCGTTGTCAACTTTTTACACTCCGATCACTTTACGGAAAGGAAGGCGAGCGCGCGCGGCGAGGCACGCCAGCTATGCGTAGAGACGTCACTCGCTCCTCGCGCATACGCAGTAGGCTCGTTCAAGAGCCCGCTAAACGGCGAGACTGTGGGCAATGTAGCTCACGCCGCATTATATGGCTACGCGCAGATGTTGCTTTCGCAATCTTCCAGCTTTAACAAGAGCTAAACCACTGCCAATTTTTAAGGCGAAAGCCTTTAATGGCTCATACTGTCGTGACCAAGACGTGTTAGCAAATTTACCCGCGTTTCAGATTGGTCGAAATGGTCGTGACGTCACTGCGCGCGAATTTTGACGGGTGTCCACCTAAATATGAGAGACAGTTAGTGCGCAATTTCCTTTCCTCAAATACAATTTTCGACTGGTATCCACCGAGATATGTGAGACAGTTACTGCGAAATTTCCTTTCCTCAAATACAATTTTCATTTACTTCATTACGTCCCCTCTTTTTCTTTCTTCTTTCAATCTACTTCCTGCCTTCCTGTGCGGTGCAGTTCAGGTGTCCACCAAGATGACAGAGAATTACAGAGCCATTTCCTTTCCTCAAAAGCGTTGCGTTCAAAGGGCAACGCATCGCGCCGAACGGGTGGTGGCGTTCCGTGGACTCCTTGGCAGCGCCACGACACGCTGTCGCGTTCCACACCTAAAGGCAGATTAAGCTTCATTTATTGGCAGTTAATGCACCAACAGAATGTGAAGTAAACAATCCCGTAGCAGAATGCAGCACTCAGGCTTTCGCCTTTCACCACTTTAGCCGCTATAAAGTTCCTCGTAATTTTTTGGAGACAGTTACTGCGTCATTTCCTTAAGACCCAGTAACTGTCTCCAAAAAATTACGAGGAACTTTAGCGGCTAAAGTGGTGAAAGGCGAAAGCCTGAGTGCTGCATTCTGCTTAATAATGCCGCCCCGGTGGCTCAGTGGTTATGGTGCTCGGCTGCTGACCCGAAAGACGTGGGTTCAATCCAGGCCGCGGCGGTTGAATTTCTTTGGAGGAGAAATTCTAGAGGCCTGTGTACTGTGCGATGTCAGTGCAAGTTGAAGAACCCCAGGTGGTCGAAATTTCCGGAGCCCTCCACTACGGCCTCTCTAATAACCTCAGTCGCTTTGAGACGTTGAACGCCATAAACCAAACCAAACCTTAAGACCAATTTGCAATTTCCAACACAGCGTCAGTCTCATAATTTGCGGCCGTAAGATCGTAGTGTTTCTTTGGCGCGGCGGCTATGCTCTCGAGCTAGACAACACGTAGAGCCAACTCCGAAGAAATTTATCTCCTTCCTAGGTAGCAGTGATGTACTACTCCATATGTAAATAAACCGAGTATTTATCATAACGGCACATCCGAATACAATAGAACCACCCTAAAGGTCGTGAGACGGTTGTTGTTAGATCCCAACGCCGAAAATGGTGCTCTTAAGCAATGGACAAACCTGTTGGCGTACTCGTCAGTTTTCGTTGCGCCTTGCCATTTTGGACACTTATCTACCTCGTGTCTTGTCACCATACTTGAATTAATATCTGTGGTAGCGTTCGTCACATGCCGCGGTTGCTGAGTAGTTTAGGCGTAGGCTCTTGAAACTGAGAGCGCCAGGTGAAGTTCCGCCCGCGGCGACCGCGTTTCTATGAAGGCGACATCCAAAAGATGCCCGTGTGCTGTGCCGTGTCAGTACACTTTAAGTAACCCCAGCTGGCCGAAATTAATCCGGAGACCACCTCCACTTGCCTCTTTCTCTCATCCTCATTGAGCCCCGTACCCCACGAATCGGTTGGAGCGTCCACCGATATACGACAAATACCCGGCATTTCCATTCGTCAAAATAAATTTATTTAACTATTGCGAGGTCTAAGTCACGTAGGTACTGTGGCGGGCTCATTGTTTGAATAAATCCGCTTCCACGCGCACACAAGTAGTGGCAGGGCAGCATCACGCCTTGCAGGTTTGGCGCCGGCGCAGCGATGAAAGAGGACAGGAACCGAAGCCAGTCAATGTTTGTTCGTTCGGTCGTACTGCGCTCACTCGAACCACGTGGATGCAGTGCTGTCTGGGAAGCCAAGCCACGAAGAACGCGCCGTTGTTTTGGTAGCCGCCATCGTGGTGGAATTTCGCTCGCCTCAAACTCTATCAAAATAGTCTTCCCGTCTCAAACTGTGTCAACATAAGCCTCGTGGCCCCCAAATCCTTGTTCGACGAGGCTAGATGGTCGACGAGCCAGAATTCTGTGAACGCGTCCGTGGAGCAGGAGCGTTCGGAGCTGAGGCACGTAGCAAGCGTTCGAGGCTTCAAGCCTAGGGTAATGGCCTTCGTCGCCAGCTACTGTTCTTCGCGTTAGGAGCTTTAACGCTTTTCCCATGCTGGCATTCAGGTTGCTACGCATAGCAGGTGTATTTCTTCCACTTAGACAAAGACGAATCATTGCTACTCACGCTGCCAGGCAGAAAGCGTCCGAGGTTCTTCTGGTAACACAAGCTCTTCCTTTTTGCATAGCACCTAATTTCCGGATCTTCAAAAGCGTCCACGTTGGTTCCACCGCTCGCACACAAACTGAAACCCTTCGGCGTCCTCCGTAGGCAGAGCGTTTGCAAGTGCACCCTTGCAAACCAAACCCAGCGCACGTTCGAACACGAGACTACAATGCCGACAGTATACTCTAGGCACTATGACGACAGCCACCACAGTTCCATCTGGGCCACTGTTCCACTGTGCCAAATAACTTTTGGCTTCGCCTTGGCTTGGCTTCGTTGAAGCTTCTTGCAACTTCAGATTAGACAAAAAAAATTAGTTTTTGTTTCGCTTTCGCCAAATCGATTTAAATTGTACATTCTGGCTTTTAACGTCCCGTGATGACGCATTGGCTATAAAGGACGCCGTAGTTAATTGCTTCGAATTAATTTCCTTTCGCCTGAAACGAAACGTGGCCGTCGCGGCCGAGATTGCACCTGTTTCATTTTTGTTTTTTCTTTAGCCAAGCAAAGAGACTAACTGTACCGGCGTAAAAGAAAAACCGGCGTGAAACGAAAACAGAACTTTTTAATGCAGCATATTTAGTGTAGTATTAACACTACGTTTTAGCATAAACTGACTGGAAGGTAGGTCGCATGCTCACAAGCTGTAATTAGCCAAAAATTACGGAGGGCGCTTAAAACTATTTACGGGCTCTGAATGCGGTAGGACGCATGCGGGATGTTCGGCTGCGGCGATAATGTAGTGCTCTAATGCAGTAGCCAGCGGAGATTATCTGTTAGCGCCAAGTGAATGGATATTGATGGACTACGATACCTAAACCCAGCGCGAGAGACTAAAATCAAAATTTGAATACATATTTGTCAAACCCAAACAATAGGAAGGTTTGTCTCGTTTTATTGAACGGGATATGAACTGCGCTGCCATGCAGTGAATAAGCTAGGTTGTGCTGTTTCCGCATGAGGCGAAAGTTGAGTTAAAGCAAATCACGCAAGGGCTCGCATTACATTTCAGGAGCAGCAAAGAGCTCCTTTGTTCGCCCTATACCCCTGCAGAGACTATGTTGCGGTTAACAAAGCAGAGCTACTAACTTTAATTTCTTCAATGCAATCCTAGGCTCCTCATTGGGACTGCGCCATGGCCGGTATGCTGAAATTTTCAGCAAAAGAGTTCACTGAGAACCTTCTCGATCTGGTGAATAAATCATTGTAAACTACATGGCCGCTGCACGCCTGGAAGTTGGCAACAATAATATTAGTCTTAAAAACTTAAAAAAAGGATTCCATACTGATAACATTGAGGCCGATAGCTCTGACATCCTGTCTGGTAAAGCTCATAGAAAGACTTATGCATAGCCGCCTATCAAAGCATGGTTCAAAGGTCAACACACTGAGCTCTGCCCAGATTGGCCTTGGCTGCAGATGCTCAATATGGTCTGCTCATGTCGATTTAGAGAGCAGAATCCGCCTTTGTATGCCCAACTTCGAAGTATCGGCGTTAGTGACGCTTGACATTTCCAAAGCCTACGAAAGTGCTGAACATTCGATCCGACTCAACAGATTCTCATTACTATCGCCGTTCTACATGTATGGGTGAATCCGTCATTTTTTAGCAGGACGGCAGTTCTTTTACACTGACGCCTCCTCCACCTCAGACACTTACGCCCACGCCGCCCCGCCGCGGTGGCTCAGTGGTTACGGCGCTCGGCTACTGAACCGAAAGACGCGGGTTCGATCCCGGCCGCGGCGGCCGAATTTCGATGGAGGCGAAATTCTAGAGGCCCGTGTACTGTGCGATGTCAGTGCACGTTAAAGAACCCCAGGTGGTCGAAATTTCCAGAGCCCTTCACTACGGCGTCCCTCATAGCCTGAGTTGCTTTGGCACGTTAAACACCAATAAACCAATAAACCAAACTTACACCCGGACCAAAGGCGTGCCACAAGGTTTTGTGCTTTCCCCACTTCTTTTCAATACGTTGATGTGCGACATTCCTGTAAACCCTGACGTTGCAGTTTGTTTATCCAGACGACATAGCATACTTGCCGTCTGCAGCTGATATTCATGCACTATATAGACCTTTCCAGGACCTGGATGCGCTCGAAGTTTGGCTGGATAACATTATTTTGGTTTTAAATGAGCGCTCCGTATGATAGTTGTGAGGTCATCACAAATTGTTTGAACATTGAGATCGTCTTCCTCAGTTAGAGCCGAATATCTCTTCAGCAGCGATATCGTGAATTCCTCTACCTTCCCTATTACAACTAACTCGTTAATGGGAGGTCACAAACGCGGGTTAGTGACATCCTACTCGAAATCAAGAGGACCAAATGGGCTTGCGCAGGGCACGTAATGCGAATGCAAGATAACCGCTGGTCGTTAAGGGTAACGGAGTGGATTCCCAGAGAAGGCAAGCGTAGCATGGGGCGGCAAAAAAAATTCAGGGGGGCACTTTGCTGACCTAAAGTGCGGTGAGGCGAAAGCCGTAAACGTGGTGTTGCTGCTTGTGTCACTGATGTGTGGTTAAGATGTTAAGCTTCGCCTCTAAGAGGGGGTTGCAGACTTCGGGCTACGGCCGCTTATCTGTTTTTTCAGCCAGCGTCCACTTCGGCGGACGCGGTTGTTGCGACGCGCGTCTTTTCTCTCTGTTTTTCTCTTTCTTATCTTTCAACTCTCTTCGTTCTGCACGTGGCAGCGGTGGTGGCTCGGCTTGAGCCAGCGCGGACGCGGCCTGTCCACACCATGGGGGTTGGTACACGGCTGCCGTCGTCCACCAAAACAACCCAGTTCAGGGCCTCACCTTCCGTGCCCCCAACATTACATTCGCGGAGGAAGTTGCTATCGCACTTGCAGCTGCGGATCCAGCGTCCCGAGTCATTATCACCGACTCAAGGGAAGCTTGCCGCAATTTTGAACAGGGCCAGATTCCAGATCGTGCCTTCCAAATTTCACACAGATGTTAGTACCGGGATTTCCCAACCCGGCGCACCATCATCTGGGCCCCAGCACATGCGCGGATAGAGGGAAAAAAATTCAGGGGGCACTTTGTCTAAAGTGGGTAGAGGCGGAAGCGTTTTCCGCACCACCTTCGCTGTTTCTATGGCACTGGTGGCGTCACATATAATTGAGTACTAATTACTAAGTGATGACAAGTCACTGATTATTGGTTAATTATTGATTAATGCCTGAATACTAATTAACTGCTAATTAATGACGCTTAAGCTTCGCCTTTAGGAGTAGAACGCGACAGCGCGTTGTAGCGCTGCCAGGGAGTCCACGGAACGCACCCACCCGTTCGGCGCGATGCCTTGCCCTTTGAACGCAACGCTTTTTGAGGAAAGGAAATGGCGCAGTAATTCTCTGTCATCTCGGTGGACACCTGAACCGCACCGTAGAGGAAGGGAGGAAGTGGGAGTAAAAGAAGATAGATAAAGAAGAGCCGTAATGAAGAAAATGAAAATTGTATTTGAGGAAAGGAAATTACGCAGTAACTGTCTCACAAAATTCAGGGGGGCACTTTTTTGACCTAAAGTGTTTGGTTTGGTTTATGGGGTTTAACGTCCCAAAGCGACTCAGGCTATGAGAGACGCCGTAGTGGAGGGCTCCGGAAATTTCGACCACCTGGTGTTATTTAACGTGCACTGACATCGTACAGTACACGGGCCTCCAGAATTGGTCACTGATGTGTGGTTAAGATGTTAAGCTTCGCCCCTATGAGTGGAACGCGACAGCGTCTTGCAACGCTGCCAAGGAGTCCATAGAACGCCATCGCCCATTCGGTTCTACGCCTCGCTCGTCGGTAAATTGGTTTTTGAGGAAAGGAAATGTATGTCTCTCATTTGTCGGTGGACACCTAAACCTCGCCGGAAGGGAATGGAGGAGGATGAGAGTGAGTGAAGACACCGTATTCACTAGACGTGCCTTTGTTCATTCCAAACCATCGAGCTGGCATGGCGGAGTGGATAGCATGCTCGTCTCTCACGCCGAAGACCGGGGTTCGATTCCTGAGCTCGACCAATTTCTTAATCGGTTTTATTTATTTATATGGCCTGACTAGTAAAGATAATTAGGCTAATTGAGCAATTAAGCAATTAACTAAGCTCAGTCCCACTTACTTGGAGCATCACTATATGATCCCTTCAATTGGTTGCATGGTTACTAGCCAAAGTACAATTGGCCCCGTTTGAAATTCGCGCACTGTGACGTCACGACCGTTTCCACCAATTGAAAAGCGTGACATTTTCTGTCGACAACTGCTGCTTACAACGATGAGACATTAAAGGCTTCCGCCTTAATAAGGTAGCGGACACAACCGCCCGCGCGCCTTACCACCGGGCATCGCCTCTCTCGACGCCTGATCCAGCTACTGATTTTAATTCGGCTATTAGTTTTCGCGAGATCTCTCTCCTGTGTCAAAACGCTCACGGCCGATACCCACCCCCCTGTAAAGGCCTCAAGAAGGTAGAGGAGCGTTGGCTTCTTCGCCTCTACACCAACACGGTACTGTGCCCGGCAGTGCTCAAACGTTTCGAGTCGGCCTTTTCGGGCGAGTGTCCACACCGTGGGGAAGTGTTTGCGGACACGTATCACATGGTGCGGGCATGCCCTGCCAATCCTGCTTTCCCACCCACCCCCACCCCACCCGAGAGGACTGGGAGGCTGCCCTGCTCGGCTGCTCAAGTCTCCAGGACCAACGAGCCCTGGTGACAAGAGCCCGGGCCGCCGCGGAGGCCACAGGGGTTGCGGACTAGGGATCCCTCCTAGTGATTGTGAGGGCCGGGCCCTTCAGGCCGGTCTAAGCAATACCTCTTGTACATAGTATAAATAAATGTTTTACACCACCACCACCACCGCCAGTCGGCAGGCAGGCCCCGTGCACTTTCCTTTTCGTCCTTCTCTCAGTCGTAACCAACCAACTAACCAACCCGCCTCTAAGAGCGAACGCGACAGCGTCTTGCAACGCTGCCAGGGAGTCCATAGAACGCCATCGCCCGTTCGGTTCTACGCCTTGCTCGTCGGTAAATTGGTTTTTGAGGAAAGGAAATGTATCTGTCTCTGATATCTCGGTGGACACCTAAACCTCGCCCTAACGGGATGGGAGGATGTTGGGAGTGAACGGACATCGTATTCACTACACGCGCCTTTGTTCATTCCAAACCATCGGGTTGGCATGGCGGAGTGGTAGCGTGCTCGTCTCGCACTCCGGAGACCGGGGTTCGATTCCCGAGCTCGGCCAATTTCCTTCTCGGTTTTCTTTGTTTATCTGATCTCTGTAGAAAGGTTAATTAGGCTAATTGGTTAAGTAAGCAATTAACTAAACTCAGTCCCACTTACTTGGAGCATCACTATACGGACCCTTTAGTTGGTTGCATGGTTCGCGCACTGTGACGTCACGACCGTTTCGACCAATTGAAAAGCGTGACATTTCTGTCGACAACTGCTGCTTACAACCATGAAGCATTAAAGGCTACTGCCTTAATTTGGGTGTGCGGATGAGATTAAGAGGAGTTTGCGGAGATACGGTGGCCGCAGCTGGCACAGGGAAGGATTAATTGGAGAGGCATGGGAGAGGCCTTTGCCCTGCAGTGGGCGTTCTCAGGGTGATGACGATGGCGAAATGTGCACAAAAATAGTGTGCTAGGTGTTAAGCATGCGCCTCCCCCCCCCCCCCCCCCCCCCCGAACCCCCACCGAAAAGCTACTAGAACTGGGTCTCTACAACACGCCAGACGCAATTGTAGGAGCCGTGAAAATCTCGCAGTACAAAAGACTGTCTGGAAGTGTCATGGGTAGGGAGATCGTACAGAAACCAGGAATAAATTGCGCAAATAAACAAGGTCGAAAGGTAGGCATGCTTAAAAGTGTGCGTGATAGGCTAAGGATCCCAACAGTACCTAAGAACATGCATCCCGTTCACCACAGGGATCACAGAGAGGAACGCCCAGGCCTTTTAAAGACTATTCGATAGAAGATGAGGCCTACGTGATCTGGCGCCACAAGGACGTCGGGCTGCCCGGTAATTGCACAGGAAGCTGCCATCGCGCTCGCATTTGCTGGCACGAAGGCGGAAATTATAGCCAGCAATTCCAAGTTATGAGGATATCTCTCTGTTGACGAACAGAATCCTGTGTACCGCAACGGACGATCCAAAGATTCTCAAGTAATCTGGACACTTGCAGACGCCTGCCTTCCTGGTAATGAAGCAGCTCACGGACTGCCTCGAGGTCTCGCTTTCCGAGCTGGACGTCGTACCGAGGGCGTCACAGATAGAGATCGTCTAGTGTATTACAGAGAGATTACACAACAGTACAGACTCAGCAGGACTCGGTACCGCCCCCCCCCCCCCCCCCCCCGAGAAAACACTAACCAAAAGCCAGGCCACCACTTGGCGTCGCCTGCAAATTAATACATTTCCAATTAAGAAGCGGGCGATGAACAGCCTTTATTACCTGGATCAGTAAACAGAGTTCTGTAATCTCTGTAAGAATGAAGCATACCTTAATCATATCCTTTGGGAATGCTCTCTTGCCCCTCCTGAGGGTCGAAAAATAAAATCGCTCTTCCAATGGGAGGCTTTATATACTACTCAGCTGTAGTTTCGAGATCCAACCAGAAGCCGTCCGACTAGTCAGGTCAGGACCACAGCAAAGAGTCAGGAATTGATGGCCGTTGGCTACGGGGGAAGCATACAAAACTTCCCTTTCTGTTGGACAATAAACGCTTTGCAATCCAATTCAATGATGGTTATCGATCGCAGTCTAGTGGTCAGCGTTCACCTTTAATAATAAATAAATAAATTGGTTTTTGAGGAAAGGAAATGGCGCAGTATCTGTCTGACATATAACTGCGGACACCTGAACCACGCTCTAAGGGAAGGAGAAAGGTAGGCGTGAAAGAAGGAAGAGGTGCCGTAGAGGAGGTCTTCGGAAATAATTTCGACCACCTGGGGATCTTTAACGCGCACTGACGTCGCACAGCACACGAGCGCCTCCTGCGTTTCGCTCCCATCGAAACGCGGAAGCCGCGGTCGGGTTCGAATCCGGGTGCTCCGGCTCGGTAGACGAGCGCCTTACCACTGAGCCACCGCGGCGGGTGACCAGCGTTTACCTTCTGTTTCCGTTTGCGAGTTATGAGCCATTTACTACAGTTCTCGACAGATAGCAGCAGATATTCGCATGCTTTTTCTACCGCGCGACAGGTGGCGGCTCCTGGCCGGCTTGAGAATCTTAATGAGAATTGCCAACACAATACACAAAAAATAATAATAAAGAAAGAAAAGCTGAGCATGGTGGCAATTGCCACCACGCCGTTTCAAAGGGGGCGCTCCTATCCATCCATCCATCCATCCATCCATCCATCCATCCATCCATCCATCCATCCATCCATCCATCCATCCATCCATCCATCCATCCATCCATCCATCCATCCATCCATCCATCCATCCATCCATCCATCCATCCATCCATCCATCCATCCATCTATCCATCCATCCATCCATCCATCCATCCATCCATCCATCCATCCATCCATCCATCCATCCATCCATCCATCCATCCATCCATCCATCCATCCATCCATCCATCCGTCCATCCATCCATCCATCCGTCCAACCACCCACCCACCCACCCACCCATCCATCCATCCATCCATCCATCCATCCATCCATCCATCCATCCATCCATCCATCCATCCATCCATCCATCCATCCATCCATCCATCCATCCATCCATCCATCCATCCATCCATCCATCCATCCATCCATCCATCCATCCATCCATCCATCCATCCATCCATCCATCCATCCATCCATCCATCCATCCATCCATCCATCCATCCATCCATCCATCCATCCATCCATCCATCCATCCATCCATCCATCCATCCATCCATCCATCCATCCATCCATCCATCCATCCATCCATCCATCCATCCATCCATCCATCCATCCATCCATCCATCCATCCATCCATCCATCCATCCATCCATCCATCCATCCATCCATCCATCCATCCATCCGTCCATCCGTCCGTCCGTCCGTCCGTCCGTCCGTCCATCCATCCATCCATCCATCCATCCATCCATCCATCCATCCATCCATCCATCCATCCATCCATCCATCCATCCATCCATCCATCCATCCATCCATCGAGTGCAGTGGCACAACCGATAACTGTCGCTACCAGTGCGGTTGCAGCTTAAAGAAAGAAATTTTATAAAAAGCGGACAATAGGCCAAATCTGGTCCCGGATGTCATCAGCGTAGGAACGAGGGCAGAGCAAGCTGGGTGACGCTAAACTCCCTTTAGGTGACTGTTGTCTGCGCGTGTGAGCGTGCGGCGTTTTATTTCGGGCGCTCGGACAACACATTTTTGTCTCTATCTCTTTGTCTTTGATGGGGATCTCCTGCGGTTTCTGACGACGGTAAGGTGCGAATTTTTTTTGCCTAACTACGCTGTATTTAATAGTGTTTGCTGAGCAGGCTGGCCGAGCCGACCGGTGTTATGAACCATGGAGTGAGCTTAGGGCCCGCCGGCAGCTGTGACGAAGTGGTTTCGCATTTGCTCTTTAACGGGGACGCGACGTTTTTAACGTTCCTGACAGAGGCAAGGTAGCAAAAAATGTTTTCTGTTAAACTATACCCTGCATTATACGCCATCTAGACAGAGCACGCCCGCCCTGCCGGTCGGTGTCAGAAACTATGCAGTTCGCGATTGCCGGTCTGCTATATTGACGCGGGAGGTTTCACTAGCTGTGACACTTACGGAGACGTTCCGTTTTTTATGACCCTTACGAATACATTTGTTGACGTGGATTAAATAAATCAATTAACTTGAAAACAATGGGCAAGCGTATCGAAGCAAGCTTTTTTTTTTTGTAGCACTGGCGTGTGCTTTCCAGACAGCCGGAGAAAAGATAATGCGTAGGGAATAAAAGCTCTAAACCCAGGAACATGTGCGTCGAAAATTCCGTCACCTGCGCTATGCAAAACTCACATTTCACCCCCGCAATTTTTCTCAGTCTGCCCTGCAGACACTAGGTGAACTTCTGGCTGGGAGTCGTGATGTGGTCGCTCGTGTATCGCAAATTTTTGTCCAACAAAGTGCGTAGTCGGCTGTCTATCTGGCTTTTAGGGGGCAGGAACTAGCCTCGGTGGATGGAGGAATGGTTGAAAATCACTGGAAGATGTCTCCACCTGGTAGTGTTCTATCTGATGCATCAATGTTATTCAGCGTGCGAGGTGCGTAAAAGTGTGTCCGTGTTCGCAGTTTCGTTGCTTTGCCTGTTCCCTCAGTTTTGGTATAGGGTTAATCAGAATGACACCTGGTCGTAGTTTACACTTTCAGCTGACAGTGCCCGGTGGGAGTGACAGCCACTGCTATGAGCCATAATGCTTAACTACGGGCGCACAAGAAGCCCGGAAGGAGCTTAGTGATGTGCCGAATGGGGACGCCAACTGTATCGGTTTGTTTTTGTGTATATAGGGATCAAAATAACTGTTCAGTTTACAAAGCCTCTGGTGCGTTTTCTAGAACGCCACTCTTTGACAAAGGCTGCGGCGCAGCTGCGTTGATGGCCGGTCAGAATCACTCAGAATTTCATTTGCTTTCATACTTTTAGACTGAAAATATATCGAAAACAATAGGATTGGTTGGTTTGGTTTATGGGGTTTAACGTCCCAAAGCGACTGAGGCTATGAGAGACGCCGTAGTGGAGGGCTCCGGAAATTTCGACCACCTGGGGTTCTTTAACGTGCACTGACATCGCACAGTACACGGGCCTCGAATTTCTCCTCCAAAGAAATTCAACCGCCGCGGCCGGGATCGAACCCGCGTCTTTAGGGCCAGCAGCCGAGCACCATAGCCACTGAGCCACCGCGGCGGCGAAAACAATGGGCATGCTAGCATTCAAACTGCGTGTGCCTTAAACCGAAAGTGAAAACTGAAAACATTATCGCCATAAGAACATTTTCGCTCGTAGTGATGATGTTTTGGACTTTACACAGGCATGCAGCACCGCATTGATCTCTTGGCCAGTACTGCACCCTATAGTCGAGCTCCATACCGAAATGCGCCTGATGACAGAGCTTTTCTGGAAACTCAAATCAAGAAGCTGCCGCAGCAAAGCATTATTCTTGCGGTATCTGGCCCATGGCTTTTTTCAGTTGTTCTACTCCGTCGATACAAGAAATGCTTATGTGTGAACTGTGGCCGCCTGAATGGCCGTAAAGTCGCAGTACTGCATGTGCTCCCATTAGAGGACGACATCATACAGGACATCGCCAGATGTGCCTGCTTTGCAACAATGGACCTGACAAGTGCTTATTGACAACTTTGACTCTGGCCTGAAGACTACGAAAAGACAGCGTTCGTCATACATAAAGGCACATATATGCAAACGCATGCTCTTCGGATTGAAGATTGCTCCATACACATTTCAAAGGACTATGCAGATGGTATTTCAAGACCCTGAACAACGCGCAAGCCATTACGGCATTCGCGCATTTTTAAATAACATTCTTGTGTACACTGCCACCTTTGCTACTTTTGCAAGCTTACTCAAAGAAGGTCTACATTTTCTCTATATCAACGACATTCAGCTATCTTTGGAGAAGTGCAGATTCGGCCTAGAATCTGTTAAGTTCCTCGGAATTGTAATTTCAAGCAAAGACCAGCAGCCCGATCCCAATAAATCTGCTGCAATGTCCCTCATTCCACGTCCCCTCCACCAGTGACACGGGCTCTCGTGAGCACAAACAGCTAATTTTTACCTCCATTTTATCAGACTTCACGAAAGTCGTACCTCCTCTCGAAACCATCATAGGTCCTGTACTTCTCTTTGTTCTCCATTATGTGAGCAAGCTTTTCAGACGATCCGTACTGCCCACATACAGCCGCCTCTTGCGTACTTTGACTCAGGTTCCCCGACAACACTAACCACAGACGCAGATGAAGAAGCGCTGCTGTCTCAAGTGCAAAACGACAGACTCTGTGATTGCCTACGCCAGTCGTCGCCTGGCACCAGAAGAACGCACGCAAGCATCACAGTAATATGCGGGAATTCATTGCTGTACATTTAGCTATAACAGTAAAATGCCGGCAGTATTTCCTTTGCATGAAGTTATTTCTTGTAACTGATAACTGAACTGTCACCTGCTTAAGTAAGACTGTAAATCCATCCTGCTGTCTTAGATTTAGTAGAGTTTGGCATTTCGGTACAGCACCACCCAGGTCGTCAGAACGTATTAGCGAATCACCTGTCCCGATTGGCTTGTGCCATTACGCTTTCCACTGCATAAGTGTCTAGCAAGAAGACGACCCCGAGTGCAGTGCTACTGTTCATAATCTAGCAGCAGACGAGTCAGTAGCGTACAGCCTAGTTGACAACATTTTATACCGTTGCCCTCAGCTGGGAACATTTGCCATTGTAGCTCCAGCCACTTTGAGCCCAGCCATTTCGCGCCCACTACACTACAATACCCGACAATTTTCCTCAAGACGAACCTTATAGAAGGTGCAGGCCTGATATTAGTGGCCAAACAAGGAGTAGGCTATTAATGAATATGTGTCATCCGGTCAGTGTTGCGAACAATATAATCGCCCTGCATTTTTTAGTGTTGGATACCTTCACAAAATGCCCACCTCAGACATCCTTTTTTCTAGCATTGCAGTCACCATCCCACATTGCGGTTCGACAAGACATATTTCGGACGTTGATGACTTTGCAACGAGCTTCGTCGTGCCAGCAGCACTTTCTTCGATTTCGGTACATGGTGTCATCCAGCATTTATACCGCATATTTCACACTTACGCACGCCAGATCACTGCCTTCATGGAAGATGGCTCAGCATTTCAATTCATTGAGCTCAAACCTTTCAACCGCCTTCACAGCGTCTAGATTCACACCATCTGTCGGGCTAGTTGGTTGCGATCCATATGTATCAGCAGCGCGAACACACCACGGGAAGAAGGAGGAGAAGAAGGTAAAGAGCGAGAGGAAAAATCAGCGCTATTTACCTTCTCCTTCTTCTTCCCGTGTTCTGTTCGCGCTGCTGATACATAGATGTCTAGATTCACTACTCAACTGCCTATCGATCACAAGAAAATGTACTTGTTGAAACATGTAACAGAACCGTACAGTTCTTCGCAGGATCTGTGCTCTGGAACCATTGTCCTGGCCTATAAAGCTTCAAGAACCTGCCTTTGCAATCAATATATCAGTGAATGCAGACGCCACCTTTGAGCCCTTTGAAATGTTGTTTGGACATGTACCTAAAAATCCGCTTCAGCAGGAACTACCATTTCAGCAACAGGGGGTTTTTGACCGACTTCTTGATATTGCAACCAAACGCTCTGAAGCCGCTGCCGATTCTGAAGCAGCCCAAGTTTATCGCGAAGAAAACTATGATCTCAGTCGCCGTTCCCACTGTTTTGTAATTGGGGCCTAGTATTCATCAAACGCCAAGTGTCTGTGCCTCCTGAGAATTGGCATCTCGATTCAACGCGGTGTTTATTGCTTCACTGAGCATGCGCTAACACCGAAAACAATCAAAGCTTTTCGTGTGTTGGCGTTCTCACCGCACCATCCCAACAAGCATAGTACGATACATGTATCTTAGCTGAAGCCATATGTCCTGCCGACGTCATCAGACACCCAGCATCAGCTTCGCGCCCACGCATTCCTCAGTGATTTAAGGGCCGAAAACGCCGAATGCCAACCACAAACGTAACCTCGTCGTCTACAACGTCAGCAGCAGCCACCCAGCCGCATTGGAGACTTGGATTTGAAGTGAAAGCTTTGCTTTCCGAGCTGCAACTTTCAAGGTCAACAAGGTTTCACTTTTACGTTGAGCCAGGCTTTACTGGCCACACCTGGAGCCGAGCTCTGCCTACGCGGCGCCGAGCCTCTACCGTACCAAGTCATTAGCTGTATAAAGCGCGCGCACCTCCGCGCTCGCTTCAGTCGGAGCCGTTGAGGGCTCCACTCTGCTCTCTGCTGAGCGGTGGAGGCCGCTCTTTGGCTCGTCTCATTAAGTACAACTGAGTTAAACCCCAGTCAACTTTTGGACTGTTATATGAATCAGAGACTGCTTTGGACTGATATATGATTCTGACTTTTTTTTTTCTGGAGGGGGGGGGGAGGCTGATATTTCACTCTTTGGAACTCGTATAAGATGTGACCGTTAAATAACAGTTAACGAACCCCAGGTCGTCGAAATTTCCGGAGCCCTCCACTACGGCGTCTCTCATAGCCTTAGTCGCTTTGGGACGTTAAATCCCATAAACCATAAACCAAACAATAACAGTTAACTTTGCTTTGCATTATTAACATAGGACTTGTTAAGATTGCACTGCCAGATAGGATGTGACAACAAAGTAGGACTTCTAGCACTGAACTCCAGTAACTTCACGACCAAGGGTCTTCGTCGCCAAGGTACAGATGGGATGTCCCGCCGAGATGGCTCAGTGGTTACGGCACTCAGCTACTGACCCGAAAGACGCGAGTGCGATCCCGGCCGTGGAAGAGCGCTGCGGATGCATGCCTACGCAAGTTCAACTCAGCGAAGGACGTCAATAGAATAGTGACATGCTTTTGGCGATGCTGCCTTCCTTCGCGCATCTTGTGGCGCGCTAAATCGGTGTCAAGTTTATGAATGCAACGTTCATTCCACATTTAATAGTTCTGTATTTCGGCAGTCACATATATGAGAAGTGGTGGTGCAATAATGCCCAAGCAACGAAAAGCTCCGAAAAGAAAAGATGTTGTTGTTGTTGTTGTAGCCTACGACAGAATGGCACATACCCACTCTGGGGGATCGGCCAAGAATCGGGTGGAAAAGGTTGGAATTCACCTGTACGTAGTAAAGGCAAAAGGAAAGCACACGGGAGAGGAACACCGGGGGAGTCTACCACAAGAAGGGCACGGAGAGGATGAAAAATAAAAATAAACAAAACTGAAAACAAATAATAAGAATAATAATAATCATAATATATATATATATATATATATATATATATATATATATATATATATATATATATAAAGGAGATTGGATTGGAGAAAGAGAGAAAAGAGAATAATTCGAAGAAAAAAAATGAAGCATAAAAAGAAATTACTGAAAGCGTTAGCAAGGTAGTCGATGAGATTCCAGCAAGAAATTTTGAACAGCATCACAAACAGACCTGTGGCTGAACCCAAGTGTGGTGGCACCAAATGATAGCAAGTGTGGGCTGCTCAAACTGAGGCCAAGTTGCTGTAAGGGCAACTCCAGCAGTCTTCTTCTCAAAGAGGTGAAACGACGACAATGGAGCCAAAAATGATCGATAGATTCAGGCTCACAGCAAAATGCACAGAGGGGAGATACCGCCAAACCAGATCTGTGCAGATAGAAATTTAGAGGGGGGATGCGGCAGCGCAACCTCGTCAGAGATACTTCTAGCTGCCGAGATGGACAAATTTTCCTGCTCCATGAATATTTCAGATGCTGATATTCCACCGATGTTAAAAGTGTTGTGTCTTGCACGCTTAATAACGCTCGACGCCGGAACCTAGATGCTGTGATAAACGCTGTAGCCGGGATGATGGGCAACACAGGGCCGCCTAGGGAAGCCTTTGCCAGGTTATCCGCGATCTCATTGACAGTCACGCTGCTGTGGCCGGGTACCCATATCAAGTGAACAAAGCTCAAATGCGAAGGAAGAAGCGATAAGAAAGTGCTTAAAGTGGGACAGTCAACATGCGACGCGAGGGACGAACACAAAGATAAAGAATCGGTAATGACTGCCACTGCAGAAATAGAAGGATCAAGCTTGCGCAGAGCAAGAACTACTGCCAGAAACTCAGCTTGAAAATAGGGGTGTAATCCGGAAGGCGCAGCGAAAAGGACCAGTCAAAACTCGGACAGTAAATTCCCACCCCTGCCTTTTCGTTGCACTGAGAGGCACCGGTTGCTATTGCAATTTTTGTAGGTAGGGACCTTAAATGATCCTCTAATAGACCATTTAAAATACGGGGTGGTAAAAGTTTCGCGTTTTGAGGAAAAATGTTGTCGAAAACAATGTGGACAGAGGACCCACTGCTTAATGCTGGAAGGATGTTGTAAATCTGCACGTTTAAAGGCTCAAGCAGCCTTTGCACGAACACAACCTGTGGGGTATGAAAACGAGGCCAGTGGACACCAAAAAAGGAGGTCGGCTGGCAACAGAAAATGCTTTGCGAACGGTGAAAATGGGATTCAAAAATTTCGAGGAAAGTCTGCACAGTTAGAAAGTGAAATCGGGTTAACAGAGGAGGAATGCGGGCCTCAAGGTACAGCACATTGGTAGCCACGAATTTGGGGACGCCAAGGCACATCCGAAGCACCTCCCTCTCCAAAAGGATGAGAGGACGAAGTTTGTATGAAGCCGAGCCTGAAAACAACACAGAGCCAAATTCTAAAATTGGCCTAACATACAATACGTAAATCATTAGGAGCGTATCCCTGCGCATGCCGTACCTGTGACTACATAACCTCCGTAACATGCCAGCGGCACGAGTCCCTTTTACAGCAACATGGTCAATGTGAGGCCGCCAGGTGAGTTTGTCGTCCCCTCCCCCCCCCCCCCCCCGTCCATTTTCTCGAGAATTAGAATTTTCCTCAAAAACCGATCAAGCGCGCAAGCGATTATGGCCCGCTTTCTGGAAACATTCAAAAACACGGCAACGACCCATCAAGCGCCCATTGTTTACAGCCAAGGTAGGGGAAGGGTGTGATATCATTCAGACGATGGGCCTAATTTCAAGGTCGAACTGTTTCCAAAAGAAACCAACAAAGGGATCCAACAGAAGCTGTTGCGGCAACTTGTCATGAACTTCGTGTCCAGAGCGTGCGCGGCACTATCCAAAGGTGTGATACCGGCAACCATAAAGCGTTGCGGCATTCACACTTTCCTGGGTGCAGGGAGGACGGAGCGCTCAGTCAACACCTAGCGGCAATGGTTCCGCCATCAGTGCCAGAAGATCGCAGCGTCTTTACCGTCGTGTGCTTGGACCTCATGTTTTGTTCGGAGTCGGAAGAGTGGTTCGACGGATTCAGTGACGATTAGCCGTGCTTTAATCATCCAGTGTTTCATAAATTCTATTAAACTTTCCAAATTCGTGCACTCGCATTTGCTCTGTTTATGTAGTGCTCAGTCCCTCGCCCCCTCTCCCCCCCACTCCCACCCACCCGCCGCGGTAGCTGCCATTTAATGATAGGCCGTCGGACCAAATAAATTCCCACTCCTCCAGGTCCCTGTTCTGGATTTTCATGCTTGAATCTCACAAGCGCTCATGACCGAATATTTCGCGGTTATCATCAAATTTTAGGCAGGCGGTTACTCGGTATTTTACGGTAAGTATCCTGTAAAAAACTGGTAAAATTAAAATTTTTCGGTACCCACAAGTTATTAATGCTCCTGTTGGCCTTCAGAAAGCCAACCTCGTGCGGCTGCCTACGCAAAACGGCAATCACCAATATATAAAACCAATCACAAGAGCAGTGGGAGGAAGCTTTGTCCCCTCACACCTAGAAGACCAGCAACACCGGTGGACTGGGTGGCAGCCGCTGCTGACTCCGCAGTGGGAATGGTTTGGAGATCCACCCAATCAGCAGGGAAGGCTCCAGAATAACTGTTTTTTATTCATTCATTCCTGCAAAGCAGAGAATAGGACGGCGACGTCACATGTATTTATGAGCGATGGTGACGGGGATTCTGGTTACGGCTCTTTCCTTCGTAATGGGTCGGCATTGCCTCTTAGAGAAGCGTAGAAGGAACTATAAAAAAGGAGTACACTACGCATCTGGGGCAGTCGTTCATCGAAAAATATCAAATTGAATAGTTTCTTACCTTTTCTATATATCTTATATAAGTGCTATCGCTTTTTCCTTTCTTCTATAATTCGTGCTTTAATCATTCAGCAGTATAGATTTTTTTTAACCTCCTCTTCAACACGGTATAACAATACCTCCCAACTTTTTGTCACACCGCTGGTAAACCAGGCAAAAGCAGCTGCAAAAGCCAATGAGCTCCTGGAGTGCTGACCCACCCAACTAACATCGATTTATATAATGCATTAAACATTTTTCTCAATCGCTCACTTTCCTGCCACTTGCCTTCACGGCAGATGCAGTGTTTGAGAGCGCGCAGCAACATTGATGAGAGTTTATTTAATGATTTTAAAGTGCCCTTTGTTTGCTTTTCGAGTTGAGGAGAGAGAGGGAGAAAACGAACTTTAATCTCCAACTAATAAGGGGATCTACCCACCCCCCGACACGCAGGTCAGGGGGCGGGTGCCGCCGCCTCAGATGCAGACTCGGAGGTCTTGGGTCCCAGCAGCCTCTTCAGCCAGTTGGACGAGCAGCAGCAGGAGCTCAGGGTCCGAGCTGCGCAGCAGGGTCTCTTAGGTGTCTCTACTGTCTACATTGTGCGCCCCCCCCCCCTTCCCCGGGAGAGTACGGGCATTCCCATATTATGCGGTCGAGAAACCCTCTCGCTCCACAAAGATCACATTTATCATTTATGGCCTCGGGGAACATGTGGTTCGCCATAACCGGGTGCGGATACGTATAAGTGTGCCGTCGCTTCCGCGCGACTGCTTGTCTGTTGTCTAATTTCGGGTCTGGCCGGGGTACCAGTCTACGCTCCAATCTATAATGCTGCGTGATCTTCCTATATTATAGCATGCGCTCTCCGCTCCCTCGGTCATCGAGGGGCCCTGTAGCGGCTCGGCGGTAGAGATCTCGAGCCAGCTCGTGGGCCGCCTCGTTGTCGGGGCGGCTTCGTGCGCCGGAGTCCAAATCATTTTAATTTTCCTATACAACTTTCCTTGGCCTACGATTCTAGCCGCTTAGGGCGAGATCCTTCCCTTGCTAAAATTTTGTATGGCAGTTTTGCTTTCATTGATGACAAACTTCGCTTCCGTTCCAACGAAAGCTAACGCGATCGCACTTTCCTCGGCAACTTCTATGCTACGCCCGTGCAAAGTGGCAGCTGTCACGGGATCGCCCCGGGCGCTAAAAACCGTTGCCACCGTAAAACCACCACCACCTCCCGCCGCGTCTACACAGGCCACCTCATATTCCGAAATTTTGCCGAATATATTTTCTAATGCCTCGGCTAGTTTTTGCGTCCTGTGTTTGTTATATTACTGATACATGTTTTTTGGAGGGGGGAGTCATCAGATTTTGTCTGACTTCCCTATCTACCTCCACCTTTTGTGTGGGACCCCTATCCGGTTTTATGAAGCGGTCCTGGAAGGACTGTACAAGGTTACTGTAGGTACCAGGACATATCGGTACATCAAAGACTTCCTGCAGAACTGCCTGCATGAAGTTCCAAACGCTGGAATCCCCCGTAATTGAGTTAGGGAGTAAGAGTGCGCCCGAGGGATGGTTTCTGTCTCCCCTGCTCCTCAACGTGACTATGAGAGAGCTCCCCGAGCAATTAGCAAAGCTCGAGGGATTAAAATTTAGTATATATGAGGATGATATCACCGTTTGGGTTAATGGGGGAAGTGATTCGGCCGTCGAAAACCTGCTCCACGCCTCCTCTGAATCATAGTCGAGTACGCGGCCGAGAGAGGCCTAGCGTGCTAGCCGCAGAAATCAGAATTATTTATATATAATACGAAGCACTTAATGTGCAGGCCATCGTCGGAGATCAAAATTAAAGTGGCGGTAAGGAGGTACCAATAGTCGAGCAAATCAGAGTCTTGGGCCTGATTCTCCAGTCACACGGACATAATGGCGAGCCTATCAGAGGGCTCGAGTTGAGGAACAAAAAATGCTTTTCTAAACTTCGTTCATTGCGAACTGCACCTAGGCTATTTGCACATGCTCGTCGCTTATGCCCGGAAGAGAGAGAAGGAAACGCTTTATAAAAAGCAGACAATTTAGCCTTCGCTTAAATATGGCTGGTGTGTTTGTGTGTGTGGCGAAGCGAATATGGGAAAGAAAGACAGGAGGGGAGAGGTATAAAAACATAATGTAAAAGAATTTCTAACATAAGGAAGAAAGCAGTAGTAACGTAGAGACTTGGGCTTGTTTGTTTACATTTCCGAGTTATAACGCATCACAGGATAAGGACGGAGAACAAGAATTTGCGAGTTATAGAGCATCAATTTTGGAATAGTGTCCAAGCGCATGCACAGAACACGTGTCATATAAACACTTAGAAAAGAAGTACTTTAATATTTGCAATCTTCATTATTTTGAAGGGCACCTCTTCCGAACTTCTTTACGTTCTGACAGCACTCCAGCAGGAGGTAAAAATTAATAATGAAGACGCTAAAAAGGGGAACAGATAGAAAACGGAGATAGATGAATTTCTGCCACTTTTTTCTTTGTGGTTAGCATCCTTAACCTACCTATCTTCACTGGTAATCCTGCTGTCCTCATGTGGCAGTGTCGCATTGACTCACCTAGCAGAATCATCTCGGGCGACTTTCGTGAAATGTGTACGTCTATGTGACCTCTGAACAGGAGAGCAAGCTGCCAGGCACGTTGGTGAGGCATGTTGTGAAGAAGTCAGCGCAAAAAACGGACAAGAGACAGAAGAGAAGACACATAAGACATTCACGAGCGCTACTGCCAACTGTTCATTAACGCTGTCGTACAATGCATATAAAAAGAAAACGGTGAACATGCACGTAGAGAAGGCAGAAACGGCACAGCAGTATAGCAACAAGTTAATAAATAAACGGGTCTAAAGAAGCACACTCAGCGGAATATACGTGTACAGCTGTGCCACTCACACAACACGCGGACACCTTTTTGACATAATAAGCCTCTAGAAGGAGCCTAGTCTTATTATTCCCGCTCTTCCCAAGAATCGTGGTCGTCTCAAATCTTCCCCTACACGTGCTGTCACACGAAGCAAGGTGCCACACGAGATTGGCATTAGTGTCCTTATTTTCTAAGGTATTAGCATGCTCCCGTAGCTATTAATGCAGCGGCCAGTTTGGCCGACTTATGAAGCCCCACAAGAAAGGGGGATATGGTAAACTAGACATATGACACATTTTACGTAGGAGATCCCATGCTACTTCTGCTCGTGAATGTCTTATATGTTTTTTCTTCTGTCCCTCGTCCATTTTTTTCGCTGACTTCTTCACAACGTGTCCTCTCAAGGTTGCTTGTACATTCTGGATTCGCTTCTTTTCTTACCGTTTATCCCTCTTGACGCGCACAAATTTCATGCGTTACTATGCAAGCACATTTCGCAAAGGGCCTGATAAACAGGCAAGCAACAATAATGTTTCATTTGGGAGGACCTGAGACAGACGGACATCAAAAAATAAATCTTCTCCTTTCACCAGCTGACAAACAGACGGGCTATATTAACCTCCGACACTGTCCGATCAAAACGAAGAAAGGGGAAAAGTAACCTTCACGTCTGCAGAAGCGATGAAGGCACTGGGCGATACCTTAACGAGATCTCAAAGCGGGAGTTTCGTGCCACATAGGAGATGATGGTCGGGTGAGGGGCCCTCATCGCAGGCTCCAATGGCTTAAGCAAACCATAGGTGCAGTCACTCAAATGCGGAACACAATAAAAACAAGTGCAGACGCTGGACTGCAGAGTACCATTAGGGTGAATAAAATACTTCGCAAGAAATTTTTCAGGAAATGTTCAGCTAATAATTTGTAGTGAGGCCGAGCAGGGGTAACTTCCCAGTGATGTTGTGTAAAATATGTACATGTACAGAGGGCAAAACGCATGTCTAGAACAATCAAACTGTGTGTTCTGCACCTCCCAGAGCCGCTGCGGCCACGAAGTCAAAAAGTGACAACGAAATCCTATAAGTTTGACTACACATACTTACATCCAGACCATTTTTGACCAAATGTTATCAATAGATATCGCGTGTTCAGCCCGAAAGACGCCCAGAACGTGTTCTAGACAAGCGTTTTGCCCTCTGTACATGTAGCTTCTTGCTCATATGATGTGCAGCTCAGTTTATGGAATAATAAGATATGATTGTGTTCCACCGTTAGCATTTCTTTCTTTCTTATGTGTGCATTCATGCAGTCCCCACATTTTTAATGCATACCTGTATCATGTGTCTTACCGCGGGATGTGAGATGTGTTAGCCGGAATGAAGGCCCTGTCCGGAAACGTCTGACTCCCCTTTTCTGTTATGTTGTGGACATAATGGTTATGATGTGTTTATGCTCGAGGTAAACCGGATGAAACTAATGATATTCGTGTTTTATGCAACTGAGCAGCTTGGCAGATTCTTACGCTCTGAATCTATCGTATTCCGCGAAACAATTCGTGAAACAATTTTCTTGACATCCAGTTCCTGCACCAAAAGGGCCGAGAATAAAGTGCTTTCAAGGTGAGGCGAATTTATTCTTTATTAAAAAAACGAATGGAAAAAAGAGCAAAAGCGCCGCAATAATACGACAAAGTTTCACCACTCCATTCACGAAAAAGAGCCCAAATGCTCACCTTGCCTGCAATTTTCTCTAAATTGCGAAGCCCATTATTTTCTTTCGTTTCAGAGTTCAAGCTGATACCTCTTCGTCAGTTCTTCATGAAGCGGGATTTATGTCGAAATACCTTCCAAGGCAGATGACGAACCACTTGAACGTATACCCGTTCTTGGCCCCCAGAATCGAGTCGATAATACTTTATTATTCGCCTCAAGGTCTGGCGTTCACCTTTGATCAGAATGCGCATTGACTGCAGTCGATGCGTGTATGATCGGGAGCATCTGAACACTTACAAGAAGCGTTGTTCAGATCCCCCTACTTCCTTTACCTCGATTTGATGAACGCTACAACGCTACATATGCGCTGCTCGTGTTGCTTCCATCGTCGACTCTTATTGCGCGCATCGGCTACCACCACTTCTTGGTGATGACCCCGAATACGTCTTCCGCATGGAGATCATTGCTAGTATGCTCCGATGTAACACATATATTGTCTTGAAAAGTCTTAGTCATGTTGTAGCAAGCACTGCTTAAATCTGTGAAATCGTCCTTCAGTCCAACATAGCTTCCCTGTTGAAGTCGTTTCCCGATTTTATCTTCTTTGGCGTACCCTTAGCTCCATATAATCAGTCAAACTGCCGTCGATAGCTCATCACTGGTTTGTTTTGTCAAGAGAAATTGAGCACTACCACTGCTGGCACTCTTAGATTTTCACTATCTGCGCTGCCTTTAGCGTGAAACCGCCGTAACAGTCGGAGGTCGTTCGCATTCATAAGCGAAAACACTTGCGCGTGGGTCTCTTCAAGGAGCACCGAAAAAGTCCAGTGGTCTTGGACATGCCCTTCTTTCAAGGCATATTAGCTCTGGTCTTTAACTTTATACTGGGCGGCACATGTCTCACGTGTTGCGTTTATCTCCTTAATGCTGCACGTCTCACTGGAAATATTTACGTCTCTCATTAGCTCCTTCGCGTCTCTTTGTTCGTTACCCGTATGCCTGGTATTCTCATTTGCCCCGAGCAGTACACCGCGTTCGATGCAGACCTTCTTTCTCTCTCGAGTTCTATTTGCACGCTCTCTTTTTCTTCGAACCGTAACTTGTTTTTGCCTCCTTCATCACCTGGAGGTGCGCCTCCTTGTTGAGAATTTTCTGTCCTACAAGGCTGAATGCCTCTAAAATATTTCGTTGATTCCCTCATTCTTACGCTGATTCTTAGGCTCATTCTTACATGCTTGTTCAAGCACATTGCGTGCTAACTATCTCTCTTCGCGCTCCTTCTCTTCCTCACAATTTAGTTTCCGAGCTGCTTCCTTACAAAGCTTTCACTCCTTGATGAGAGATATTCTGCCCCAATCCATAGTCAATGTGCGAGACTCCGTGAAAGGATCGGAAATTGATTCGGAGAGGCTCGCCAATTGTCATGAAAATTCCTGCGCCGCATGAGAGAGAGTGTGAACACTGAGGACAGACAAAAAAACACACTATCTCTTACACGCGACACCAAATAACACTGCAACATTTTCGCAGAGAACACTACAATAATCTGGTTGGTTTTGGTTTATTGGGGATTACCGTCCCAAAGTGACTCAGGCTGTGAGAGACGCCGTGGTGAAGGGCTCCGGAAATTGCGACCACCTGGGGTTCTTAAACGTGCACTGTCATCACACAGTATCACAATAATCTAACGAACCTACACACAGAAAACAATGAAACGTCTCCCAAAAGTGTCCGTTGGCATTCTGCTGCATTGCATCCGCGTACAGAGACGCTAGAATTCTTGCCCGCCTGTCTTCCTTCTGGAAGGCAGCCTTCTACCTACCATCCTTCTTCTGGAAAGCCATGAACAGTGTTGCGGCGAACTGATCACACAGCAGCTTGCGTATAGAAGAGATGGTTCGTTATCTTCTTGATTAGAGATGGTTTGTTATCTTCTTGATGTTGAAATCGGCAATATGCCTTCATAGTAAGCGCTTGCACAGCTGGCCCTGCTAGGATTTTCTTCTGGTGTAGCTTTGAGAATAGTAAATGCCGGAAGGTTCTGTACTTGAATGGTGTATTCACAATTATAGCATGTACTGATGCCACTAGCCATATGGTAGTCGCTTCTAATTCACATTTACGAGTACACGAGCCGCCTCTTTGATCCCGGCCGCGGCGGCTGAATTTCTTTGGAGGAAAAATTCTAGAGGCCCGTGTACTGTGCGATGTCAGTGCACGTTAAAGAACCCCAGGTGGTCGAAATTTCTGGAGCCCTCCACTACGGCGTCTCTTATAGCATTAGTCGCTTTAGGACGTTAAACCCCATAAACCAAGCCAAACCAAACCAAACGAGCCGCCTCTTTAACTGACAGCAACACAGCGAGTAGACAATACCTACAACACCACAGCGATGCAGCCTAATGCCTCCAGTGGATGTTTTATTATGCTGCACCATATGTTCTTGCTGCATTCTGCACCTGACCTTGCTGCACCCGTTCTTGTTGCATGAATTGCTGGTGAAATACTAACAGGTAATGTTACTGCGGAGTGTCACACTTTACCCGACATGCTTAAGAAATGCAGGGATTCTAAATCTACTGCGGTTAATTAACGTTTCAAATTAAAGTTCGCATTATAGTAAGACACATAAAAAAATTCAATCATGGTCTATTCATTTTCATTTCGGAATGTCTTTCGTGCCAGAAATAACATATATGCTCAAGTATTTTATATGTATTTGATACAATTAACACGTGAGAGGAAAAAGCCTCAGTATGCACTTGATGCATTAGTAAACACTAAAGAGCAGGGTATGACTGAATCGTACACTTCAAAGATGTGACAAAACGAACTCGGGAATTAATTTAAAAGCTGTTTTTAATAATGGTCAATAAGTGCGAGAATTTGTTTCCTTCTTTCGTTTCATGGATGCGTCTGGACCAAAGACGCATCCAGGAAGGAAACCACCAAAGCAAACCCAGCAAAAATTGAAGCACGGCAAAAACAACAGCCGAAAACTTCACCCTGAACTTCACACTTACACTTCAGGCCGGTGCGTCTCATGTTGGCATAGCTCAGTACACGCTTTAAACTATCATGCAGCTATAGAAAGTAAAGCTGCGTTGTAACAAGAAAGTACTGGCCGGTGCTTAGTTTACAATATTTCTCCCAGCCGACGCTCTCCCCGCCATTCCCATCGAACGCTTCTCACGACCGAAACATTGGAAACATAATGGTGTTATAGCCAGAATAAATTCATGTACGGCTACAAGACTGAAACTCAAATGTTAAGCGCTATGTTGCGCGGAGGTGTGAATGAGTGTTAGAAAAAGGGTGCATTGCAAGGGAGGCGGCTGGAGCGTGAGGTAGCAAGTGGAATTTTTATTCCCGTTGTCTTGGTAAGCTGTTGTGACGTAGGTCATGAAATCACTCCATGCTTACCAATCAGCGTGGCAGACGGTCTGTGCGGTGCGAACGACAAAGTCGCAATTAACATCATGAAGCGTGCACCGCGACCGAATACAGAGTAAAGAACGAAAAAAACACTACGTGTCTTTAACTCTGTCTACAATCACGCTTTACGCTTCATGATGTTTCCTGAAAAACTAGCAACCCGAAACGTATGGACGCTGTAAAACCTGGGTAAGAGATAGTGAAAGCTAACGCCATAAAATATTCAGGGGGACATGTTGTTGACCTAAATTGTGGTGAGGTTAAAGCCTTTAGCGTGTTGTTTGTGCTTGTGTTACAGATGTCTGGTTAAGATGTTAATTGAGTGCACAATTGTTTGTGAATCTTAAATGCTGGAGACACTGGAGGGCGTTTGGGAGGCATCCGTCTGATTCGACGCCTTTCTGCAAACACTTTCCAGCGTCCTAGACAAGGAAAACTACATATGCGTTGGCAGGAAGTAGCGTAGCCATTAGCACACTCGGCGGCACAACAGAAGGATGGTGGTTGGAATTAGTGCACTGTACGGGCACGGGCCAGCCCGAAAGCCCGGGTCCGGCCCGGCCCGCGGGCCGGGCAGGCCGGGACATGATTTGTTTTGCCGGGCCTGGGCCGGGCCCGGGCCTGATGTTGCTGGCCCCGGCCGGGCTCGGGCTTAAAGCTGCGGACCCGAGTCGGGCTTGGGTCCGTACAAAAACGGCTGGTGTCTGACTATTCATTCACTATTACAGAGTGAAATACACAACTGCGGCATTGGAGCAGCGACATGGATGAGCTATGAGTTATAATACGCGCTAAGAAGAAAACTATGCTTTATTCATTGACTTATTTCCTTATTTCCACGCCGCGGTGGCTTAGTGGTCAAGGCGCTTGATTACTGAGCCGGGGAACCCGAGTTTGCTCCTAGCCTTGGCGGCCGCATTTCTGTTTAGGCGGCAAGCATGACAGCCATATACTTTGTAGTAAGGGAGTAATTACTCATTGGCATCCACCCGACCGCAGCCATACGGCTACAAAGGAAAGCTCTACAGCTTTCTCAGAAACTTCGTCGTTAAAGAAAAATTCGTCCTGGTCCGGGGTTCCAACCCAGGACCACCGCTTCACCGGAGCAGTCGCTGTACCAATTGAGCTAACCAGGACGGCAAGCTTATGGTAGGACGAGAGCGAATTGATCAATAACTCGAAGTGGGAACTGTGTTTGTAGTATCATTGCTCGTTGAAGAAACCCATGTGGTCCAAATGATCCGGAGCCCTCTGCTTCGGTGTCTCTCACAGCCTGACTCCCTTTGGGTCCTTAAGCCCCAAAAACGTAGCTTTTATTTTATAGCTATATTTTTCTCATGTGAGAAAATTCACAAACTAAAGCGCGTTTGGTTTTCTTTTTGATCAGCTGACCGGACCGTCTCGTAAATGAAATAGCCGCAAAAGCTCGCGAGAGTCTTAAATCTCATCTCATAACCACATCTATCCCTCCTCGCTTCTTCAGCCTGGTTGTCATGACAAGTGTTTTGCCCTGTTCTCTCAAATAATGAATGGAAGTTTACCAATATCCCTCATCAGAAAAGTATACAACAGCTGTGTCTTACCAGCAATCACTTGTGGGGCAGAAACGTGGAGGCTAACAAAGAGGGTTCAGCTTAAGTTAAGGACAACGCAGTAATCTACGGAAAGAAAAATTAATGCTGTAGCATTAAAAGACCAGAGGGGGATAGAGTAAGTGAGGGAACAGACATGGGTTAATGGAACCTAGCAGAAATCAATAGGAACAAATGGCCTTGGGCAGGGCATGTTATGCAAAGACAAGATAAACGCTGTTCCGTAAGGGTGACTGAGTGGATTGCAAGAGAAGGCAAGGGTAGCAGGGGGCGGCAGAAAGTTTCGTGTACGGATGAGATTAAGAAGTTTGCGACGATACAGTGGCCGCAGCTGGCAAAGTACAGAGTTAATTGGAGAGACATTGGAGAGGCCTTTGCCCTGTAATGCCCTACTGAAACGAATCCGTATGCAACTATATGGAAGGCATACGGTTTCCGTACATTTTCCGCAAGGCGCATACAGAAATCAAACGGATGCCGTACGGACTTTAAGGAAGCCCATATGGATCTTATAGAAACCGTGCGGAGGTTACGGACGGTTATATGCGGAGAACATGCGGGCGTCATATGGTGTTACGGACGGCCTTATGGAATATACGGTGGGTACGGACGGCTGTGTGCGGAGAGCATATGGACTTCATAAGGTGTTAAGGACGAACTTACGGAACGTATGGAATATGGACGGATACGGACGCGGCTATATGGCCGGAGCGTACGGAGTCCTTACTGACGTCATTTACGACACATATGCAGTCTGTATGCATATGCCTCTGCGCAGCACTTACGGAAACTTATCCATATGAATGGATGGTCGCAGACATATATGTATGGAAGTGGATCCGCTTGCGTAGATCTGCATCCGCATATATAGACACGAAATATGTCCCAGTTATGCATGCATGGATCTGCTCGGTAAATCGATGCGTGAAGACGGAAGCGACGACAAACGCCCGTTCTTGTAAAACAATTATAACCGCTGGCCTGCCGTCACTACAACGTGACAATATATCTTGAGATATGCGGTAAAGATGCAAATTTAAGCGCGCGGTTGGACTTTCGCACACGGCTAGGAACGAGCAGCGCTACACATGTGCACGTGCGCATGCATGACGACGGACGAAACGGCGCAGAACGGTGAGCAATATGGATCGCCGCGTACCGGCGCCGGGAAGACGGCGAAGAAGCGCGGTTCAACGGCAGCTGCTGAATAATGCGCTGCCGCGGGCAGAAGCGACACTTGATCCGGCAGCGGGTATTCAGCATGTACGGGGAGCAGCGTATTCCCGCGTACGCCTATGGTCGAGGAACCTATGAAGGCCTTTCGTCTACATCGCGTGAGAACTGAATCTTCGAAGAGCCCGCAGGGAAAAGAACCTTTTCGAATACTATGCACATTAAAGACTGCGAACAGAGAGGAGAGACTACAAACGGGTGCCACGAGGGTCCGCACTACGAAGGCACTCGCAAATACATATATATATGCTCTGTTGTTCGATATACATTATTACGGGAAACAATTAGGCCGAACGCATTTCAGCAGAAATTGCTGTAAATCAATGTGGAACGCAAAATACTCAAAAGAAAGCACTTAATTGATTCTTACAAAACTGCCAAGAAACAGTCCCAACGTTGTATGGAACCAGTAGACACCTCAGTAGCTGAGCCATATTTGCAGGCCCTTCACCATTCTGGTAAATATCCATAGAAGGCTGGAGTTGATCAGTGCACCTGCTTGTTTCAAATTAAACAGCCCCTTTCAGGAAAACCTTCAGGGTTCAATTGTGGAAAACAGCAGCGCACGAGGGCAGGATTATGAGAGAGACAACACAGACGCGGTTTCCATTATGTTGAACCAGTTATAGTCCGTAGCAGTACAGTTGTGCTACCTCAGCATTTAGCAGTCATTACTAACCGTTAGGTATATGGCCTACCTGCAGTTCAGCCGTCACGGTGTAATTATGTATAATACATTCCTTTTGTCACGTCACAGGACAGTTAGTCATGATAATGGCAAGCCCCAACACTGGAAAGCAACAGATTACATACAAGGCGTAAACAGTAATCACCGAATACATAATAATAATAATAATAATAATGTTTGTTTTATTGTACGAAAAGAATACAAAGTTCCAGAAGCGGGCATGTCAAAGCCATCAATGGCTTGAGGGACTATGCCTGGCAAAGTCAGCCGACGGGTGTGCAATAGCCAACTTTGACATATGCAAGGGAACAAAATGTTTGTTTTATTTCACGAAAAGAATACAGAGTCCCAGAAGTGGGCATGTCAAAGCTACCAATAGCTTCAGGGACTCGGCCCAACAACGCCAGCAGACGAGTACGCAATAGCTAACTCTGACATATGCAGAGAACCAAAAGTTGGGAAAAATCAACATCAACAAGGGACAAAATAAAAATCAACATCAGATAGGTAGCACATACATATCACAGAAATATGGACTAATACATTTTAACACGTTACACAGAACCAAGCATGTTTTTTTAATGCATTTCTTGATGTAACCAAGAATATATACTTCATCTTCAGTCACTGGACCAGAAATGTCGTACCAGCACAATTTGCACAAACAGAGTTCAGAAGCACGGAAGGCCAAGTGCTGAGAAGATGTATGAAGCATATAAACAATATTTGGTTAATTAAATAGAGGACATAACATACAAAAATGAAAAGCGCATGAACCACATTGCACACACATACAACACAAGCGAAAAATCCCAAAAAACAAACCGGTATGAGGTCCCATCATATTGCAGTTCAGTGATACAAAAGATTGAAAAGAAATTAAAGCACAGAAAAGTTTAAACAGCACAAAATTTAGGTAGCTAATGTACTCTTTGGAGTGTACCATCAGATAGGATACAAAGAATTAGAAAATGCTTCTGCTTCCACGGACTCGCATTATTACAATGGCCATTCCTCTCAACACTTTAGTTTCAAAACAGAGGTATAACTGGCCATTAGGATCTTCAACCTTCTTGTGAAACAGTACAGCAGCCTGCACTTTACAGCAACTGAATGCACCATGACATAGAGCTCAACCTTTTGAATTAGAAGCTAGATGCCTAATTATTCAACCCCACTAGGCTCCCACATTTTACTGAAAGTAAGCTTGGACGTCTGGCAAGTTTCAAACTTTACTGAGTGTAACTGCACCCAATAAACCATAGCCACACTACATGGCACACAAATACTTGCCTATTTAACCTATCACCTGATTTTAGCCTACCCACCACTTTTCCTTCACCAGGCCAAATGTTCTCCGAAGCTAGTTTGACGAAGAAAACACTACTGTAACCGGAAGACATTTTGTACACCAGCAACTGTCCTTTCCTTTCTTTCTTTACTGCAGCGGTGGCTTAGTGGTCTCAGCATCTGATTCACATGCGGAAGGTGCGGGGTTTCATCCCCAGTGCTGCCCATCGGTGATACAATGGGTACAAGAATTCTCCTGGTCTGGTGCTCGACTTAATTAAGATGAAATACTTGGCAAATGGGTCTTTGACCCCACCTTGAGTAGAAAAAAAAACCTTTTGACATGGCTCTATTTGGCCACAGATTGTCTTGCGCTGTAAAAATCCATCATCATCAATCCTTTCCTTCTTTATTTTTTAACTGCAACGGCGGCTTGGTGAATATGAAATTCAGTCGAAGATAACTGCTGGTACTTAGATACTTAAGGGTAATGGAATGGATTCCAAGAGAAGGCAAGCTAGCAGGGGGCGGCAGAAAGTTAGGTCAGCGGATGAGATTAAGAAGTTTGCGGGGAATACGGTGGCCGCAACTGGCGAAGGACAGGGTTAATTGGAGAGACATGGGAGAGGCCTTTGCCCTGCAGTGGGCGTAGTCAGGCTGATGATGATGATATTCCCAAGGCCTTGGGTCTAATCAGAACCATAGTGGCTGCATTTTAATAAGGCCAAAATGCAAAATTGTCTATGCATTCTACGATGTCGGTGCATGTTAAAAATCCCCAGGTGGTTGAAGTTACTCCATAGCCCCCCAGAAGCAACCGTCAATAGCCCACAGTTTTGCTTTTTCATTTAAAATTCATCAATCATATTTGTACGTTGCGTTTTGTACCACTGCACTGAAAGAGGTTCTTGGTTCTGGCCAGCTTTTGTCATGTTCTATTGGTCGCTTTCTTTTAGCTGAGATGTCAGTCACGCTCAATAAGGTTTGGCAAATCACATATATACGCTGTATCATCAGCTGGTAATTCAATCAGAAGGCATGGTGCAAGGATGTCACTCAATTTCAAAACAGAAGGAGTAGTCATAAAAGACAAAAAACACTCGCTAATATGTCCTGGGAGCCTGTGTGTGCTATCTATACAAACCAGTTTCTTACAAAAAAAAACAGCACTAGTGGCTTCACAAGAGTCGTGAATTATTTCAAAAATCCTGTCAATGACAAAGTAGTCATTGTCTAATGCTTTCACTGCTGTGCTGTTGGTTTTTTTCGCTTTTCTGTACATTCTGCTGTGCAACACTGTTCCCTTAAAAGCAAAACGAAAGTGTTCATTTACAGCAATGACACGACTGAACATAGCATTCAGGGCATTGGTCTCCTCCGCTGACAGGCTAGGCGTGCGATTGGAATAGCCCAATAGACATGCGCCATCAATATGCGTAGCAGCAGCAATTAAAGGCTTAGCCAGTAGGGCATTGGTGAATTCCTGCACTTTTCTTTCGAAAATGTGCAGTGTCGTCATGAGCTGCAGTTGTTGCAGCATCACCGCGCGTTCCACAACCTGGTTTGGTATCCCTTTTGCACCAGTTATGGTCTTCACAAGTCTGCCGTTTCCACTTTCAAAGACAAATGCGCTGTGCCCCCACAAAGGCCCAAAGTTTTTTGCAGCTGTCACAAGATGAAGCAGCTGGTGCACATTAAAAGTCATCATACGTGGGCCGTAGAGTGTTCTTGTCCTGGACACAAACTCTTGCAGCAAGCGACCTGCACAAAAGAGCAGCCATGCTCACTGTGAAAGATTTCCGCACAAAACCTAATCTTGTGTTTCCTTGTGATTGCGCTCTATCACACCACTGTTCCAACAAATCGGGCGTGCTTTACCATTTACAAAACATTTCTTGCAATACCTAACAAATGAAGCAAAATCAAAACTGCTAGACTTGCTTAGTTGCACTGTATAAGGCATATTAATATTCATTTGAGTGCCTATTTTTTTTTGCTTCTGAAGAGGAACTGCCACAGCGTGCATGGTAAAAGGATTGTGATGTCACCATTTTCAAGCAATTTTATATCATATAGAGTAAAAGCTCATTAGTTCGAACTTGCTAAATCAATATGCTGCTTTACTCGAACTGGCAATTTCATCCCATCAACATCAGGAAACGCGGCATCAGCACAATCCCTACCATAACCTTGTGCCCACTTCCAGAAACATAAACTTCAGCACTAGTCTAAGTTCAATAGCAAGCTTTGTTCAATGCCCCCTGACCTCGGATGAGTTCTGAAATTCAGACAGCACTTTTATCAAGAAAAGTCTTGAGGTAAGAAGGGACCCTTATTTCAGCAGCTTCATCTTCTTTCTTGAAACCAGGTGGGTTCCAGTTTCTCATCTTAATGTTTACCAAACTAAAAAGTGGCTGAAGGTCAGTAGCAATTCCATCAAAATAACATGGTTACGTCCTATGGAAGTTAACACTGATGAATAATTCCTCCTTTGAATATTTTTGGGGAACATGCGGCAAAGAACTTGTATTTGTGAATGAGCTTCTCAACAAAGTTTGTGCATTCATTCATGATGATGATAGACTCTCAGTCATGACAGCTTTACGTGATTTAAAGCAGTGGACTAGTTGGTGTTTACACTGGAAGGACAAAGCAGTAGCACTAAAAACAGGAACGACAGGATAGAAGAAGACAACACAGGCGCTAGCGCTTGTGTTATCTTCTTCTATCTTGTCGTCCCTGTTTTGAGCGCTACTACTATATCAAACTTTATGTGAGACATGTGCGAGTGGTACATGCTGAGTGGTCCATGCTTTATGTATAGCTCCCATTTACATAATATCATTCCACCTCTATTCTATCATTCTCTATCATTCTAACACAGTTACTGTACATTTGAAGTCATGCTGCCAAACATGTTTCACAACTTCCCTTTCTCATATGTACAATTCGCTGTGAATGCTTACATACGTGCAATTTGCAGTTCAATGCATTTTTGTAGCATTATAAATGCAATACAATTTTACAGCCAATAAAATGTATAAACTTACCAGCATGATGCAGCTGTTCCTCAGTCAACTCTTCCAAAAGAAGTGTGAAGACTGCTTCCACAAGCAGCATGAAATGATTTAAATGCCGCTGGGGAAGAATGCCTAAACAACATGGCACAGCATAAAACAGCAGCCAGTGCCGCCACTCGCTTGCCTTCCAATGGCAGCGTTCTTTAATCGAACGTGGCAGCCTTGTGAAGCAGTGTGGGGGCTTGATGGCAAGCAACCTGTTGTCAAGCTGCTCCAATGTTGTCGGGCGCCCTGAAGCAAAAAGGAAGAGATGTGCAATTTAAATGCAAGTAATTGAATGAGCCAGCCAAACAACACCGCTTGCAAACCATTAAACAGCAGCATATTCCAAACTGAGCCTGTGGCTTTTTGAATGCAATGTTGTTGCTGTGTGCCATAAGAATGAAGATAGCACGAAGCTGAAGCATTCATGTTGGGAACAAATCATAAAGGTATGCCTACCCTAATGACCTTGCTTCCTGATAACAACAGGTATTTAGTTCAGGAATCCTAAGAGCAGATGTACTGCAGTTAATGCTTGACCATCAGACATAACTAGTTGAGCCCACTTATAATGATTACAGTTATAGCGAGCGCTTGCCTATCAGAGGCCAGTGCTACCATTAAAACATGTATGATGGCAGTGTCATTTCGTCCAAGATAAAACAAACAACCATGGCTGCCCCACTCACAGTGAACAAGGAGGTGCTGTAAACTAGCGACACTTGTCAAACTCATGCTTGCCGCAACAAAAGAGCTGCAAGACATCTGTGACACCCCCTACCCCATACCTCGAAAGTGGCAACCCAAAAAATTAGAAAAAGCCGCATTCAGAGTACGTAACCACCAACCAAGCACGCTCTTACGGGGGGTTCAATGTCAATCAGAATATGTGTGTATTCCAGCTAGGCAAAAGAAGGAAAGAGTGAAGCAACTGTGGAAGGAAAGGCATGAGAGGTGCAAGCCAGGGGCAGCACTAACAAAAGATATAATGTATGCACGTTTGCTGAACTACTAATGACAGCAATTTGGGAAATTTGAATGCCAATCATGCCGTATGCCCTGCTGGCCCCATCAGTCACGTGACAGGCACTGCCTGCCCAACTGGCTGGCTGCTTTCCGCACAGATACTGTGTATAGGCAGAGTGTGGACACTAGAGTTCACAAGCTCTGCATGCACATGTGCTGTGCTAGCTTCAATGCTCCATCAATACCATGCATCAACAATGACAAGGAGGCCGAACTACCACCGTTGGTGCGTATCACACCCCTCAAAACTGAGAAGCTTGTATGTATGCGTAACACGAATTAGTACAGTAATACCAACCTATGTAGAAGGGTTCTTGGCTGTTGCAAGAGTCAAGCCAGTTATCAGTGAGGCACCTGGTGACGCCAAGGAGCACGCAGTGCATGTACTCCACTGTCTGCCCAAAGACCACATTGAAGTGCTTCAAGTGAGCAAGTGGCGATGGCCCCTTCACTCCATTTACTGCTTCGTTGACTTCGAGAGCAAGCTTCATTTCTCGAAGCATTCCCTTTGGTGTCCGCTCATCATTCACCGTGGCTTGCATGTATCGCTGCCCACCTTAAATAAACAGACTTTGATTTTACAACATCGCAGAAAATACAAGTGACTTGTGGGGTAAGCAGGGTTCAGCCCCGCCGCGGTGGCTCAATGATTACGGCGCTCGGCTGCTGACATGAAAGACGCGGGTTCGATCCCGGCCGCGGTGGCTGAATTTCTTGAAGGCGAAATTCTAGAGGCCCGTGTGCTGTGCGATGCCAGTGCATGTTAAGGAACCCCAGGTGGTCGAAATTTCCGGAGCCCCCCTCTACGGCGTCTCTCATAGCCTCAGTCGCTTTGGGACGTTAAACCCCAATAAACCAAACCAAATAATATAGCAAGAGAACATTTCCCACTGATACACTACTGTCACCAACAAACTAAGGCTACCACTAGTATATATTTTTTCCTGAAAATTTACGGGCCCAAACATACCGTAATTTTCAGCAGCACATCTTCGATACTAACAGCTTCCAAAAGCTGACAGTTATACAAAAACAGCCTAAGAGTCTTCCCTTCTAAGGTGAACTCAAAAACACGATTACAGTTCAGTCACAGCTCCGCACAGCATGACGACAGCAATGGCCATTTTATTTTGCCTGTGCAAGAAGCTGAAGAACAATGAAAACTGCCTGCACGAGCTCATCAGTTTGCATGTACCCGACATACGACGCATACTTGTTAACGTTAAAAGTACACGAGCATGTACAGTGCATTAGCTTTAGCATAAAATCAAAAGCTATGAGTAAAGACTAAGTAGGTCTTTCGCCATGTCTTCTCAATATCTACATGTCTTCATGTTGGCTATGAAGAACTGCTGCAAAGGCAAAGGAGAGAATTTACCAAAGGCAAACCCTTTGACAAGTTTCGAGAACTCAAAGAAATGAATGAATGAAGTTTATGTGCAATATATTTGCCTTGTGAGGGCAGCAGAAGTATGAAAAGGCATTCAGTGGATTGGCTAACCTAGAAGAAAAGACTCGCATTCAGGGTAGGGTCAAAGGTGCAGGGCATAACATTAGCACAGAACTGCCCGTTATGCTGTAAACAAATTGTGCATAAACTCTATATCTTCAATTTCTTAAGATAAAATGCCCATTACACCTATAGCAAATTCTATACTTAATATGTGCACTCCTGATGCGAAAGTTCTGCTGCCAGAAGATATGCAATCTTCTTGCAAGGCAAGGGAGAGAATTACTTAGACTTTATTTAACAACATACTCGTATAACAACAGGTGACCTAATAAATACATCGAACTTATCAGAGTACTTTACCTTCGAGGTGTTCTCCACAGGCGTAGCACCAGGGGCAGCCAAACATTCCGTTGAATTGCACCATGTTGCTAACGGCAGCCCGAGCAGGAGCATCTACGCAACAGCATACAGCATACACTGCTGATCTCATTGTCGTGGAAGCTTGTTCCCAGATAACACGACCCACTCTGTTCACTTCATCGACAAATTTCGTCATGAACAGGGTCATATCAGGGTGCCTTCCAAACCAAAGGCCACCAACCAAACAGTTTTTCATCCTGAGACTGGGTGGCAGCTCGTTAACCAAAAACTGTATGGGCCACACTGATGATGAAGAGGATTTGAAGACGGGGCTTCCATCTGTGTTGACAGTTAGCGTCAGGTCCATCCAGTTCAGCTGATTACTCTGGCGTAGCTCCCTGCAAATGCTGCCACTTGTGATGTCTCTCAGGGTCGTTGTTGATCTTTCAGCATCTTCTTTCAGATTGACAAGGTTGCTGTAGAGAGCAGCTTTTGTTCTTGCTATCAAAGTCTTCAGCTGCTCCTTTAAATCCATAATAACAAAAAAATTCCCCTTCGCCTTGAGTGATCTCACATCAGTTGCCAGGACACAGGCAGAGCACTTCATTTTAGATGTCCCACTCACTGGCTTGAGCAGGTTGCCACAGACGCTGCAGTAAAAAAAATGCTTGGCGACCCGCTTTGCTCTTGAAGCCCATAGCTTCCTGAACAAGTGTTTTGATCGCGGGAGCACATTTCCTCTAAAGCCAAAAAGGCCATCAATGAGAGCCAGCAGATCATCCAAAGCAACCCAAGTAAGCCCATGAGCAACAACAAAGGCCATGATCATTACAATTGCAGCTGCCTTGGTTGTCGTAGAGCCAGGTAACGTTGCTGAATCTAAGTCAGCAAAGCCAGGTGCCAGGAGCTCATTTTCATCCAAAAGTGAATCTAGGCTTTCGGCTTCCTCCTCAGATTCACTGCCACTTGTGTCGTCGTCCTCTAGGTGTTCACTGTCACTTTCATGAGTTGGGATGTCCTCATCAGACCATTCAGCATAGTCACCTGAAAGTGTAGATCTGGAGCTCGATGGCGACGGATGACGCGGTTCAGAAGTAGGTTCAACTGGTTCAACTGTGCGCTCAGTCCCGGGGATGCCCTCATTGGCCACTTCGGTTCTGTAGCCTGAAACAGGAGTATTCACACCGGACGACGGCTGCGCCAGTACACGATCGCATTCCTTCACGTGTTCAGTGCCACTTTCAAGGGTGCCCTCATCGATGCTTTCAGCACTGCGCCCGCCGGAAGGAGCAGGTGTCGAGAGAGATGGCCCTGTGTTCGCTGTCGAACTGCTGGCACTGGACGACGGCTGCGCCGGTACACGGCTGCATGTTCCCGCGTGTTCAGCACTTACAAAGGGGCCACCCTCGTAGACGCCTTCAACACAGTGCTCACCTGAAGGAGCAGATGTCGAAACTGACGACGTTTTGTCCGCGGTCGAACTACTGGCACCATGAGCGCGTTCTGAAGGATCGCCTCTTGACGCTGTCTCCCCGGAAAGAACTGCTCGTTTTCGCTGCTTTTTCCAGTAATCCGTGGACTTCGGCACGACAAATGGTTCATCTTTGTCAAGATAGCGCTTACGTGTCTTTTTCGTGGGACGAAGGCTCATTTTGCTGCTTGCTGGCTTAATAACAAACGCAGCAAGCGGTTATGGTTGCAGCAACGACGGTATGGCGCAACGACGGTAGCGACAAAGGAATGAAAATTCAGGGGGCACTTGGGTCTCTAAAGTGCTGCAAGGTGAAAGCATTTCCTGGCCACTGTTTGTTTTTATTTACTTTTTTATTTTTCATAATTTTTTTTACAATATATTTGTTGCTCCTTTTCTTAATTTTGTTGTTTTTTTTTTATTTTTATTCGACATCCTATTTTTATTGTCTTTTTATTTTTGTTTATTTTCTTATTTTTATTTCCCTTTTCCTGACTTTACTCCTTTTATTTTATTTATGAAGCCCATGCATTCACTAGATGCGCCTTTATGCATGCTGGAACCTTGAGCCTTTTAAGCAGTGACGCCGGAAGGCGGACGAATCTGCCGACGCGTCTGTCGACACTACTGCCTACAGTGAACTAGAATATTCTAGTTCACTATACTCCTGCCGACGCGTCTGTCGACACGGCTGCCGACGCGTCTGCTAACGACAGTATGAGGCATTAAAGGCTTTCGCCTTAAAATGACGATAAACACCAATGTTTGTCTCTTTATAAAGGGTGGACATTACAGATCAGATAATATGATGATTATGATGCGTTGGCTAAAAACTAAGCAGTTCGTTGTCTCAGACGAGGTGGTTGAGGAGGATAAATGATAAACATTATTCGTCTGCCTGTGGATCCGCGTCGTGGTCCTTGCCTTGCAAGGCACCGATATTTGGTTTAAGTGATCCCTCACACCACTCCTAAGCTCTCGCTCGCAAAAAAAAATATTAAAGGCGCAGTTGACTAAGTAATGAAAGGTCATAATAGATGGTGTGCGGCTTATACATGAGCAGAAACTGTGATAGAGAACTATTAATAGTGGTTTTGCGAGAACGTCATGCATGCAAAACTTATATATTACTACCAACATTCCCGTTTGTCACAGCGCTATATTCGAGTCATATCCGTCGTGACTGTCATGTTCTTCGTGCAAGTATATGTGTGCACAATCGGGCGTGAGATGTTGAAAGCAGGCACATTCCAATTATGTAGGTCGTCGCGACTTGTGTATGTCTGTCTCTCTCTCTCTCTCTTTCTCCCTGTGTGTGTTTGTGTGTACGCATGCGTTAATGTCATTGCGGCACATGCTGCTACGAATGCAATTTTTCTACCACTTTAATCTCAGCACAAAGCGTCAACAACACCTACACAGAATGAAGATCCAGACACGTTCGATTAAGTTATATTTAATTGTTTATCTGGTTTTCCTCCTTTTTTATTTTTTTGTTAGTCGGGAGGGTGCGTGTTATTCAGTTGATAAAACTGCGGCCTGAAATTAAGGCTCAGCTTACGGTTGCGTAGTAGACCATGACTGTTGACCCGTTGAGACTCATGAGCACTTGCACACTTGCACGTAATATAACACGAACTGTGCACATATACTGTTTCCTCTGGAATAATAGGAGGGAATTCTTTTTCTGTGAACAACACGACAAACCGCACAGTATGAACGAATCTTCCTGTCTGAAGCAGACGACATAATGTCGCGGAAAGCATGAAAAACCAAACAAGCCGAAGCCATCCATAGCCTCAGACAGTTCTGTAGACCTCGTGGTTTGCTCGGTCGGCGTGCGTCGTTTTTTGGAGCTTTTGACTGTGCACATTTGTAAAAATGGAAAAGCCACAGTTTGCCTATGTGGTTTACGAAGATGGAGGTAAAGCTGTAGTTAGTGTTTCGTGCATAAAAAACTACAGCCCACAGTCCGTCAAGGAATTGGCGAAAAATAAGCAGGTTTATTGGTGCGCCAATAAAACAACCAAAGACGACGAGGGCTACTACGTTGGGCACATCGAAGAACTGGCCGGTAAGTTTTATGTCTGCAGTTGTATGCGTTTGGCGCATAATTTTAATGCGCAGTGCTTTTTTTTTTGTTAACCCATGGTGATAAAGAGCTATTTACAACAGGCCGCTGCATGTGCTCCAAGTGGGCTGCGTTGTTGAGCATGTGCCATCAACCCGCTTTAAACGTTCCTGTCAGAAAAGCCCCGTCGTGCTTGCCCAGTATTCAAGTTGCCCAAGTTGCGATTGATTACATGCCGAAATCCCAGCACCTCGAGGGCCCACTGCCCTTCTTTGTTTTCCTTTCTTTTTGTTTTTTCTTTGTGATGTTGCATGCATGCATATCTTGTAGTGCTCCTGTACAGGGCGTTGCACGTAACATAGATATGTGAAAAAGATATTCTTTGGCATCATGTTGGAGCACTGTCAGCGTCGCCCTAGAAGTGCATCAGCACCTCTGTCTGTAAGAGGGTGCACCTCCATCTGATAGGTATGTCATTGTAAGCCGAGTCGTCACTTGAAAGTCAAGAAAGGGAAAGCGGTGAAGTGACATTGTTATTGTTCAATGCAGCCTCTGTATATTTTTTGTTTATCATTGGGAGCTCATTGAAGTGAGCGTTGGTTGTTCCTTCTATTTATTTGTTACCCAGCGCGCTGGTCAGTAGGTAGTGTGCTACAGTAATGCGAGAGTGCAGTGGCGGGGTATTTTTAATTTTAAGGCGTATCCTTTTGATGCTGTAAAAAAAGTGGTGCAGGAAGTATGTTGCTACAACAAACTGAATAGGCTGTTTGTGGCCTCCATTCGCATTTTTGTTTTCTGCTTGGTCTCAAACTGAATATTGAAATTACAAGTACTCAAAGCTGTGCAACGTAGTCGCAAACAATAAGTCCTTTGTTTCACTCCTTTATGGTGTTGCACTTCTTTTAAAGCTTTGGCTGAAGTTATGTGAAACATTGCTTGTGTACTATCCGGGACAGAAATCTCCAGGACTTGTGTGAGCAGTTGATACCTACCGTATTTACTCGCATAATGCTCGCACTCGCATAATGCTCGCACCCCCCACATTGCCTATCGAAAATTGGAATTTTTTTTTTCCTCGCATAATCATCGCATCCCCAACATCACTCGACAGAACTAAGGAAAAGTGCATGCAGAATGGATGGCCGAAGGCCAACACGCTCTTACGCCGGGTGGCAAGATAAAGAGGCCATCTGTGGAGCTGCTGTGCAGCTGGGTAGCAGATGCATGGAGCATGATTGGCGCTGACGTGGTCGTGAAGAGTTTCAAGAAAACTGGCATTTCCAACGCCCTGGACACGACAGAAGACCACTTGGTGTGGGACGAAGATGAAGAGGGTGAAGCTGAGGAAGCCGACGAAGCAGCGACCAGCGATAGCGATGGCAATGTCGACGTGGACTCCGCGGACTCTGAGTGATGGTGATGTTGCGGGCGGCCAGCCTTCGCAAATAAAGTGTTTCTGCAGCTAGTGTTTGTCGTCTCTGTGGTTTTATTACAAACGTAAGTCCTGCTTGCAATTGAAGTTTTGGTTAAATTTACAATAGCTGGCTTGAGAACCCCGGTTCACAGCCTATTTACATTTGCTTTCAGCACTCCAAAGCATTGTTCAAAAATTTTCCCCGCGTAATTATCGCACCCCCTAACTTCGCACCGATTTTCTGCGAAAAAAAGTGCGAGGATTATGCGAGTAAATACGGTATGTTAGCCAGTGTGATGGTGGAAGTTTGACTCACATACTTTAAAGTGCGGCAGTCAGATGACATGATTGTTTTTATACATACCACTTATGCATGCTTTTGAGGCATCCTAGAGACTTTCGACATCAATATTACATATGCATTTTTTTATAAACAGCGATGAATGCAGTAGTGCACTTGTGTTTGTGCTTGGTGTGTGTATTCACCAGCCTTTATGCCCTTGGTGTTCTAATGACATTCCTTATAGCAGCTCACTGCTTGCATGAACAGATTTTACTGCAATGTGCAACGTTGGGAAAATCCCTATGTGAAATACATCACCCTGGTTTCAGTGACAAAACAGGAACTGGCCCGAAGGCTGCAAAAGAGACGCATTCGGTGGCCCGACAGTGTCTTTGATGGACCAGTGTGCGGAACGTCTGAAAAGGTAAGTTTGCGGTGAGGCTAGTTTCAAATTTAAATAGTGAAATCGCGTAGTGGTTATAAGCAAGTGCATAAATGACAGCTTTCGGCTTGTGGTCCAATTATACAAGTGGGCATACCTGACAAAGCTATTGTCACAAATGCGGGATAGTCAACATTCTGCAAACAAGTTAAGCAAGAACCTCATGGCATGTACCCCTGTCATTCATCAAATTTAACGTGATATCCAACTAATTACATCTAGCACAGCACAAGAACAGAGAAGGATAGTCCGTCGCGGTGGCTCAGTGGTTATGGTGCTCGGCTACTGACTCGAAGGACGCGGGTTCGATCCTGGCCGCGGCGGTTGAATTTCTTTGGAGGAGAAATTCGAGGCCCGTGTACTGTGCGGTGTCAGTGCACGTTAAAGAACCCCAGGTGGTCGAAATTTCTAGAGCCCTCCACTACGGCATCTCTCATAGCCTTAGTCGCTTTGGGACGTTAAACCCCATCAATCAGTCACCAGAGAGGGACAAAACGAGGGTGCACACTACCATATTGTGTGAGACAGGCACACTGTGATGTGTTCCGTTTTTGGTTTGTGCTTGTGTCTTGTGCTGCTATTTCTTTTCTTTGGTGAACACCAATCATAACTAGTTCACGCATTCGCTTCCACAGATGATGTCTGCTCAGATCTGATCTTTTTGTAGTTTAACAGAAAATGTTAGTGGCATTTGCTGATCATATATTGCCACACAACACCTACTAGTGCATTATTCAAAAAGTCACTACTCTGCGCAATTGCCTGCATTTCATTTCAATGCTTGTCCTCAACGCCATACAGTTAGGGTGTTTGCTTCCCCTTAGCATGAAGAATTTGGTTGGTTTGTAAGCAAACGCGTGTTTTCATTGGTAGAAAGAGCTGTGTTAACGCAGTACTTTACTTTTTGGCGTTGCTGACCTCTTACCTTTTTATAATTTGACAGTCCCTGGGATTGTGTCACAGACTTTCATGTGCTTCTGCATGTTTGATATCTTGGTAGCGTTTTCCTATAATTTCCTTCAGATTCACTATAGCATGATTTTTAAGGTGTATTTTGGAAAGGTTTGATGTTTTCATTGAATAATTTATTGCTGTGCATGCATTAGAAGCATGGTAGTAAGTTTGGGAAGTGCTGTTTGGTGAAAATTATGTCAAGTTTGTCATGTGACAGGGGAGACAGCACCTCTTGTCTTATTCCAATAACCCTGCCCAGAGACCCACATATGCCTGCCTGCTGTAGTCACTGCCTGAACCTGATAACAGTGCATTGCCAAAAATTTTATCTTGGGAATAATTTCAGCCAGTTAAAGTTCCCAAGGTGGTCGAAGTTATTCCCAAGACCGCCACTGCAGCACCTCTTTCTTCCTTTCTTCCTTTCTTTTTTTTCTTTATGCCTTCCCTTAGGCTGCAGTTTGGGTGTCCACCGAGATAAGTGAGATTACTGCATCATTTGCTTTCTTTAAAAACCAATTTTTTACCTAGATCTGAAGACAAATTTTAGGTAATACAGTTGGCACAGTTTTTAATAATAATTTCAGCAGTTAACGAAAATGTGCAACCTGATCTGCAATCTTAAACAACTGTAGTCGGATACAACTCAAGAACTAAGCGGCTTTTCCGTGCCAAAGGATCCCCTTCCAGCCAGCGGTGCTGGCTGATTCTCATGAACCTGCTAATGTGACAGTGCAGGGAGCAGTGCACGAAGTGGCAGTCTGCTGCTCCCTGCACTGTCACACTAGCAGGTTCATGAGAATCAGCCAGCACCGCTGGCTGGAAGGGGATCCTTTGGCACGGAAAAGCCGCTTAGTTCTTGAGTTTTATAGGTGTTAATTTTAATGTGGCATTTTTGTCTTCATTTGTCATGAATTTCAGCGGGAGCTGAGCCAAAAAGAAAGGAATACCCGCAAGAAAATCGCAAAAAGAAAAAGGCTCAGGGAAATTGCTGTCGAGAGCAATTCATCTGAAGAGGAATGCGGAGAAACCCTTTCTCCAAAAGGAAAAATCGTAAAGAAACTTCAGAATGAAGTTCTTGTGTTAAAAAAAAAGCTTGCACAGGAGCGCCACAGAAACGACAACCTTCAACAGGAAGTCATTAAAGGAATGGGTAAGACATTAACACATAGTGTTGCACCACCTGCATGTGTCATTGTTTTGCATCCTTAATGGTAAATTATGTACACAAGTGTTTCCAAAAGGGAAGGGGGCGGCACCAACAGCACATTTCAGTGCCTGCCTTGTGGGAGAAACAGAAGAAAATGCAACAATATTTGTTCCTCCCTCCTCCACATGCCTATAAGGGGACGCTGATGTCTCCTCACCTATTTGTGCGTGCCTATTGTCTGTAATGTTACTTTCCAGGAGGGGACATGTAGGAAATGTGGGATTTGATCCCCAGTGCCCCCAGGTATCTACCAGTGATACATTCGATGCTAGCTCTCCCTGGCCTGGTATTCGATGTGCTTTGGGTGATATGCTGGGGAAATAAATCTTTGACCCTGCATTTGGTAGCTGAAAACACCATGTCTTGGCACTCTTTGGCCACAGATGCCCTTGCAGTACAAAAACTCATCATCAATACTTTCTGGGAGAGGAACTGTAAGCTGTATTGGTAACGCAGTGTGGTGCATTACTGGTTTTTGCTAATGTAGTTAATCTAAATCAGTTGCATCCATAACTCAGTAAGCTGTACAGGTATTAAAAACATGAGCAGCGCTGCTGCATTTCGTGTTTTTGGTTATGGGTAGAGGTTGGACTTATATCAAAATGATTTTTTGCAATTCACTTTTAACCAAAAAACGTTAGTATTCTTGACATGTATGCTGCAGCTTGCTGGCCATTGAGTAGAAGTTACACTCAAAGGAGAAAATAAAAAGGTATTAAAACCAAGGGCATGGTGGGGTGGTGTTGCTATTGGGTGCAGTTGTGCATTTTTGGGCATTGTTTCGCTGCCTTACATGCCTCTACAAATCAGGAGGCTCCTCTCTTCGCCAAACGTCTAGGCTAGTGCTGTTCAGTGCCATAGCATATAAAGGCTGTTGCTTGGTTAAGTGGGCTTGTCCACGCCATGTTTGAGGGTCTTGAGCAAGCTTCATGAAAAAGTACCATTTTCTGTCTACCTCAATGGTTCAACAGCAGTTTCATCACTGCAGTCAACACTTGGACCATGTGATTTGTCACCCTCTTTGTCAGCTGAGAGCAATGGCCTAAGGATAACATGAGAGCCCAGTTTGCCACTTTTCTAGTGACAGCCCAGTTTGTGTTTGTCTGATGGTTCTGTCATTTGACTTTTGCTGGTATTTTAAATGGAGATCTCTGCGACAAGCACAGCTGTATGTACGATGATATGTGCGTTAATTGCAGGTAAATTTATGCCAGTGCTGAAAAAATGGTTAAAATATACTGTGACTTTATCCCTGGGGAAAAAAAAGTTCCTGCAAATAAAAACTATATTTGCTGAAAAAAAAATAAGAATTGCGCACTGAAGTAAGCATTGCAAAAGTCTGGTCAATTAAAAAAAAATAAAAACAAAGTCCAACCTCTATCTAGTTGTAAGACTATTTGTCAAGTGGATCTGTAGCTGTGTTGAGAACTTGATTATATGTAGTAAACAGTGTGTAGAGTTGTGTTTTGCAGTGACCTCTCTGAGAAAATAAAGAAAGCCAAATGCATGGTTGTACACGTTAACCCTAGGGAAGGCGAGAGCAGTATTGTAGGTCATTAGGAGAGAGTAAATTGAGATTAATATAAGGTCATAAAAAAATGCGCTCTTCATTGTTTGCTGCACTACCCATCCTCTTGTAGATCTTTGGGAATTGAATCACAATAGTTGCATTACCATGCCCCTTTAGGTGTTCAAGCTTATATCAATTTTTTTTTCATGTTTTCAGTTTTGTGGAGAGATCTGGATTTAAAAATTGCTTGATTGCTTTCTAGCTCCAAACGTCTTTTTCATTGTAGGTAACCTATATAAAGTAAAGTAGGCTACTGTTCAATGGAAAAAAGAATGTGCTGCCATCTCGCTTCCTAAGTTATGCACCACGAAGTATAAGCTACCGGCACAAGGCAGTGTCTTCCACAAGTACGCTGCTCTTGCACTCACTAGCCAGCCGGACAAGCCTGGAAGCTGTTGCCTAGCATGCATAGCTTCCTCTCCGCTGTAAGCGACTTGTGCCACAAAATATATATGATGCGTACAGGTCTGACTTGAGTCCCATGCAGTGCATAATATTTGCTTGCAAGTGTCAGTTGCTTATTGGCATCACATCCACAGCGGCTGTGTTTCGATAGATATGCTTTAAAGAACCCTTCATGGCTTAATTAATTTGGAACCCTACACAGCAGTGTCTCTCATAGCCCATATGCAGTTTTGGGGTGCTAGCAAGCTGTGACCAAGTAATCATTTGACATCCTTTTGTCTTTGCTGTGCAGAAAGCATCCGGCAGGATATGAGCACATTCCGTAGGATGTGCAGATGCTCTCAAGAACAGCGAGAGGTATGGGCATTCCTGAACAGTGGGGCCAAGATGCATATGCCTAATTACCTCCTCCTACTCTATTTTTGTAGGGAGCAGCGCCAGAAGATGCTGTCAAGCGCAGGCTGTTTGGGATAGACCAAGCTACAAGTGGCACGTTGGTGCTTAGGGCTGTTGAGCCGAATAAACCCATCTCAGATCTTGAATTAGTCACTGAAACTAGTGAGATGGGTATGTGTGAGAATGAGAATTGGTCTGGCCGAACCGAGGCTACTTTGACAGAAGGGCAGTGCCTGCAGACAGCCGTGGCTGAGTCACCACTGTTACAGGCAGATGAGGTAGGTCTTACATTGTTATTTGAAGCTATATAGCCACCTTTTGTATGAGAATATGTTTCTGAGGTAGAAGAAAGTATTATATTGCTTTTGTTTCGCAGCCACTAACCAAAATGTCAAGCTGTTTCTTTACCAGATGTCACAATTCAATTAATGCCAACTCTCTCCAAATGTCCAAGAGGCCTCAGATTTTCGAACCAACTTTCTCATTTACAGACGTCACAGTACCTCTCTTGATTGCGCCGAACCTTTACTCAGAAATAAGTTTTGTTCACAACTCTAGTTGCTAGTTTGCCCAGTACAAGCAGGAGCCAAGTGACAACACACTACAGCAGCTAGCAAATTTTTTGGAGTTGAAACAATGGGCTAGCACTGATTGATTGCGGTAATGGTCTATAAACACTGTTGGAGCATGCTGAAGCAGGCATGTCTTGGATTTGCTGGGCTTGTGCTGCCGTAAAAAGGTTTTTGGTGCTAACTGATGAAGCATTTTCTCAAGCTTTTGTATTGTTTGCTCATGTTGTTCATACTGTTTACTTAGGGGAGGTAGTTATCTCATACATGAACCACAAAAGTGAAATAACTAGAATAAGACTAGGGTGGAATGCATTTGGCAGGTACTTTTAGAATATGAATTACAGTTTTCATGTATCCCTCAAGAGAAAAGTACATAACAGTTGTATCTTACCAGTACTCACCTTTGGGGCAGAAACATGGAGCTAACGAAAAGGATTCAGCTTGAATTCAGCACAACGCAGTGAGCTCGTCATCAGCATGACTACGCCCACTGCAGGGCAAAGGCCTCTCCCATGTCTCTCCAATTAACCCTGTCCTTTGTCAGTTGCGGCCATCGTATCCCCTCAAGCTTCCAATCTCATCTGGCCACCTAACTTTCTGCTGCCCTCTGCTAGTATTGCCTTCTCCTGGAATTTATTCCTTTACCCTTAAGGACCAGCGGTTATCTTGCCCTCCCATAACATACACAGCGGAATCCCATTTCTTAATTTTGACTAGGATGTCATTAACCCGTCACTCCCTCACCTGCCCTGCCCTCTTCCGGTCTCTTAGCGTTACACCTAGAAATTTTTTTTCCATAACTTGCTGTGTTGCCCTTAATCTAAGCTGAACCCTTTTCGTTAGCCTCCGTGTTGCTGCCCCATAGGTGATTACCGTTAAGATACAGCTGTTGTATACTTTTCTCATGAGGGATATTGGTAAACTGCCATTCATGATCTGAGAGAACCTGCCATATGCGCTCCACCCCATTCTTAACCTTAGAGTTATTTCCCTCTCGTAAGCCGCTGCGGTGGCTCAGTGGTTATGGCGTTCGGCTGCTGACCTGAAAGACACAGGTTTGAATCCGGCCGTGGCGATCGCATTTCTATGGAGGCGCAATGCTAGAGCCCCGGGTGCTGTGCGATGTCAGTGCACGTTAAAGAACTCCAGGTGGTCAAAATTTCCGGAGCCCTCCACTACGGCGTCTCTCATAGCCTGAGTCGCTTTGGGACATCAAACCCTTACCATTTCCCAAACCCAAACCAAAACCATTTCTTTTTTATGATCCGGATCAGAGAGCTATGGAAAGAAAAAAGATAGTTGTAACGGTAGGAGACAAGAACAGAGTGGGTCAGGGAACAAATGAAGTTAAAGACATCTAAGTCGAAATCGGGAAATGTGCATGCACAGGGCATGTAAATGCAAAGGAAAGATACGTAACCGGTGGCTACTAAGCTAACTGACTGGATTCCGAGAGAAGGGAAGCATTGCAGGGGGCAGCAGAACGTTAGGTGGGTAGATAAAATTAAGTTGCTTGTACAAAATCGCCATAGCCAGCACAGGAGTAGATTAATTCGAGAGATATGGGAGAGGCCTTTGCCTTGCAGTGGGTGTAGTTGGCTGCTGCTGATGATGATTATTATTTTCATTCCATTCCAGAATGGGAAACTGTCAGTGGACACGCCTCAAAGCCGCCTGGATGTAGACCCTGCCTTCGGCATAGATACCGTTCAGGTGTGAATTGAGTTTGTTTAGAGAATTTCTCATTGCGTTTATGATTTTACTGTTAACAGCTATTTCCCAGCTTGGAGGGATTGAGACACCAACTTTTGAGGCTATACAAAGCTTATGGCCAAGTTTGGATGTGAGCAGTGCTCAAAATATATTTTAATTCACCTCCAAAGAGTCCATAAATGCCCTTCACATAATCAGTCAGCTTGCTCCAGCTCGTCAAAATGCCTGATGGTGCCGCAGCAGTAGCAATCCTGTGGCCCTCTTCATTTTGTGTTGCACACTTGAGGAATGATGTGTGGGCCATTGTGCACCATGGCACAATACAATAAAATGGTTGTGTGTGCGTGGCTGACTTGTTGCAGAAACAGTTCATATTTAGAACTTAATTCACAACGATGAGAGAAGCCAACAGCCACAGAAACCAAGGGACACAGGGAATTTTTTATTTATTTATTTATTTATTTTGTGCTGTTGTTCGATATAGAATATTACTGAATATGTTATCACTTAAAGCTAATTGATTAGGAAAGCAGAAGAAAAAACAACCACATGCCGCCGGTGGGATCCGAACCCACGACCTCCGAATTACGCGTCCGGGGCTCTACCACTGAGCTACGGCGACAGCTGTCAAACCTTCCGCTTTCGGGGGTATTTATGTTTACAAATAACCTAACCTTGGGAGTGTTCACCAGTGCCATCCACGTTCTTAAGCGGCGGACGTAGCACGTCCTGAGTTACCGCTGATGTGACGTAGGACGTCATCGAACGGCGAGGGTGGAACCTTTGTGAGAACCCTCTTATGCTTCCTAAGGCATCAAAGCTGCCAGAACCGAGGCTCTCGTTAGGCAATTAATCAGACAAGGAAAGGGGAATGAGGGGCTCGTTATAAATATGAGAGAAGCCAACAGCCACAGAAACCAAGGGACACAGGGAATTTTTTATTTATTTATTTATTTTGATGACAATGAGTGGTACCATTACTATCTCGGCGCAGCCTTCCGGCTAGATGAATAGGAACAGCATGTGACTTTCTTTTTTGTTTTAGCTTTCTCACTTGATTAATGTAGCACCGATCCTGGCTAGCCTTAGCATGTCATGTTGAAATTAGCCGAGCGACATGCCTGCAGATGAGAAAGAGCATCCGATTGGCTGCCTCGATCCAAGATGCTCTCCGTAGATGGCACTGCAGTGCACGTTTGCCTTGCTCCGCTGCTTTCTGTGTGAAGCGCACACTTATGCTCCTGATAGTACATCTGTATGACTGCAGTGACATTTAATCCATGTTATACTATTTTTCTTGCTGAAGGCACTGCAACCTGCAGAAATGGCATCCTGCAGTGCCACTACCAACCAGGTGTCCAATGTGTGCGTCAATCAGGTATGAATTGAGATAGCAGTTCGCCACTATATTTCGTAAAATTTCATGATTTTTACCTTATTCTTCAACTAAGCTCCACGTACGTGTGATTACCATTACATATAGATGGTGTTGCTTTTTCAGTTTACATAGGGATATTATGGTGTTTAAAAAGCTTTTAGGGTAGTGTTGTATTTTCATGTTTTTTAACATTGCAGAACTCTCATTTGACACATTTTCTGAGTTATGCGTGTTATGTGTTGTTTGCGAACAGAGTTAATGGGGAACAAAAGGAAGCACACTAGAGTTGGCGAAGCCGCTTGCAATATCTGAGCGCCTCTCTTCATTCGGGTCATGCATATCTGTACTGAAAGTTCAGTGATGTTTAGTGCTGTACAAAGTGCGTTCTCCATGCCATCCACCATTGTGTACAGTAAAACCTCGTTAATGGAGATGCAAAATAGAAAAATCTCCAATCAAATTCGAATGTTGACTTAAGTCCCCCGCCAAAAAATTGCCAAAAACAGTTTGCATTGTAATAAGTATATCGGATGAAAAATGCGCTGCGGTTTTGTGCATTTCAAGTGAGGAGTGTCTAACACTGTGGGCTGAAATGGCCATTAATCGGAGCGCGTTGTGGTTTAGTGTACAAGAATGTATTAAGCTTTTAGTTTATTTTAAAATTATTTGCTTAAAATGTATTTGCTTTGTCCCCCCACCCCCTTATGTAATGCCTCAACAGAGGCCTTTAAGGGTAAAATAAATGATGATGATAAAACAGCCACCGTGCTGGCTCAATAGTTATGGTGCTCAGCTGCTGACTCAAAAGACGCAGGATCGATATACCTGGGGTCGGCTTGTACATTGAAGAATGCAGTCTAGATAAATTTTTTAGCTTGGCAAACAAGGAAGCTCTTGCTTTGTAACATCAAACTCAAGGTGCTTATGGAGTATTGATGTACGCAAGACAATGTTTTCTGTTTTGGGCCAAGAGTTTATTGATAGTAGTTGGATAATCATGCCTAGGTCAAGGGCCGCACCAGTCTGCAATTAGTATCTCAATCCAAAAAAAGCGAATCCTGGTAAAGTATTCTTTTTACAAAGATTTTACAGTGCACTTGGAAAAAAAAATGTTTTCCCTTCCAGTATTCTCCTGGAATGAGTGTAATGGCCATTGAATATTTTTTAGGTAGTTAACAGTGACACATGGTGAAATGTACCGATGTTTCATTCCTTTAATATCCTGTAGGGAATAAAAAATTGGTAGTTTTTATGCCTGTTTTAGGCACTGATGGTATACCTAGCTATCACATCTTTTTGCCAGTTTCTCGCATTGCATGGTAAATAATTACTTAGGCCTTGCATATTTTCCATGTTTTGAATTGCGTCCTTAAAGGGTAGCCTTGTGTTTTATGCTGCATTCTTTTTGCAGCTTTTTGCAAATGTATAGCATCTTGAGTGGTACCAAATTACTAAAACTTCAAGTATTATTTCGTGAGCATATATGCTATAATTATCCCTCATGTGTCTGAGGTCTTGGTGTCTTAAAGTGTAAATGATATTTGGGAACTTAATGTTGCTAAGGAAGAACACTGCTAGGGGTACAAACGGCATTTACTTTTATGCGTGCTTCTGCTATTTGTGTTCTAATGTCTAGATGACATGGGAACACCCGTAGGGTGTACATGGTGTACTACAGGGGTGCTTTCATAAAGTTTCAAACTGCAGCTTCATCATGCAGATGCAAAATTTCTGATTTGGAAGTATCATTTCTGTCATCTAATCTCTTGATTCAGGTGAAACATGTCGGCATTGGGGAGTTACTGCACATAGCGCTCTTTTCTTTGGCCATGCAGGTACTTATTGGGCCTGGTGTCCAGATCCCGTCTGACAAGTGGCAGCACCTCATGGACCAACCGAAGGATAGCCTCTTTGTGCGGGAAGCAGCGAAGGCAATTTGGGGCATCCAGAACCTGTACAACAGGAGCGTCACTGGAGCCCCTTGCCGCCGCTACCTGCATAAAGAGGGCGGCCCTGAGACCACCGAAAAGAAGGCACTGACACCAATGAAGCTCGATGCTCTGAAAAGTGCGTGCTTTTCTGTCATAATTAAGCTTAGTTTTCTTGAATTAGACTTGCAGGTGGATGTGCAAACTGTGGGTATGGCAAAAGGGTTGAATTGTATTGTGCCCATATTGCATGACCTGAAATTGAGTAGTGCACTGTGATGTTTGTGCGCACTGCTCAGGCTGCTGCGTTTGTGTGGTTTGTGAGTTGCAAGCACAGTAGCTTTGTATGCAAGGCAAACCTGGTTGGTGGATAAGCTTTATTGCTGACATGGCAAACATGAATCATAATGTGGTTTTGGGTTAGTGCAAAGTATCGGCAGCATGTTCAAATTGCTCAACTGAACTGCATGTAGCTCGTTTGGAGTATGCTCCAGTGATACGGCAACATGGTGTGTCAGAAGGCACAGCACCTGTGGTGTGCACAACACCACTCATATGTTTTCAACCAGGGGTCATGTGCTAGAGTGGTTGGCTCTCAGGTTCACTGACTAGGAGTGGCTACCTTGTAGCGATGTGTGCCAGTGATAGCTGTTTCACCAAGTCAACCACTTGAAAATGTGCCTCCAGATCTGTATAGCAGATTAGTTTTCACATGCTCTCCAGTGGGCACTACAGTGGACTCCCTCTAAACAAAACTCGATGGGGACAAGGAAAACTGTTTCATTTATTGGCAGTTTCATTTAAGGGTTGTGACCCCCCCAAAAAAGCTGTGCAAGGTAGTTTGCTTTAGGTTGGTATGCCACCGCTTCACCAAATAGTCATTCATCATGGTTAGGCTGCACATGTGCTCTGAGCAACCCTCTTGCTGGAAGTACTGCTGGAGTAGTTCTACTGCCTGGCTTGCCTCATTAGTTGACACTAGGGAGGTTGATGGTTGGCTGACAGAGGTGCGCAATTAAATTAGCCTGAAAGCATTTTAGGTGTAAATTGTTCTTTCCAAGCATTGAACGTGCTTTTAGAGTTGGAGATATTGCCCCAAAACTACTTTTTGTCTCTCCTTTTATTTTATTTTTTTCAGGTGCTTTTGAACAACATCTTGGGAATCACCCAAGTGACATCCCTAGCACGAAGAGACGTGCCAGTGTGAACAGGCACCTGGCTGATATGCTGAAGGTATTGAAACGGTGAAAAAGTAAAGCTTTTTTTTCTCATCTTCACTTCATATTGGCTCCTGTGTTTCCTGCACATTCGTTTTCAAAACCAAAAGTGCGAGATTATGGTTTTGAAAATGCAACACATTTAAAAAACAAGCATTTCATAAGCAAATGACATTGACATTGTTCATAGTACAAGTCACAATGTGTGCAACAGTGTAATTATGCAATATGTTTTAATAATTGTGCACCAGTTGCTTTTCTTGATTAAATGCATTTCTCTATTATTTTTGCATGGAAAGCACAGAGAAGTGACTCTTGCTATGAGGGATGCCATATAGTGAAGGGCTCCAGAAATTTCGGCCACCTGGGGTTCTGTAACATTTTGATATATTGCATGATGGGTCTCCACAACTTTGCCTTCATCAAAACGCGACCACTGCAGCTGGGATCGAACCCGCATCCTTCAAGTAAGCTGGCGAGTGCCATAACTACTGCGGCACCATGGCGGCTTATTCCGTATCATTTCTGCATCATACGGTTCAGCAGAGAATTCCGTACAGTCCGTATAATACGAAGTCGTAAGGATTCCGTATCATATAAGGCTCTCCATATAATGCGGAAGTCCATATTATTTCCGTATGATATGGAATTCCGTATTCCAATAAGTGCGTATATATGGAAATCCGTATTGTATGGAGTCCATATATGCGGTTTTTTCCAGTAGGGTGGGCATATTCAGGCTGATGATGATGATTATGTGTCAAGAGTTGTTCATCTATGTAAACTGCTCATGATGGCTCACATTGCTAAACAACTGTTGATGAGAATATGCAATTTATCAAAAACCCATTCACTCCTCTGGACATATGAACAAAGATTGATATTTTTGTTCAGCACCTCAGATTGCTGAATGTGCACTATTATCTAGGATTGTAAACAATGTTGCACTGCATTCGCCTTGGAATTTATTGTCAACTTACAAGCTTGCATAGCTCCATATTATCTCGCCTAACTTAATTTTCAATGGCTCTTATTTATACAAATAATTTGTAAACCGGCATCGCTTTCCAAAATGAAATACCTCATTTTGGTCTGCATCGACTCGAATGGCGCGCGGCACAAGCATTCCAAACAATGACGCGTTTGCTTTGAGGTGGGCAGGGTTTACGTGTAGCCAGACTTGTTTAGAGCGCTAGAGCTTTTGCCAGCGGGGGAACTGGCGGAAAAGAATAAAGCCTGCAGGAGCGATTTCCACACACCACAGCTCGGCACACGCTGTTGTAGCTACGCAAATAATGGCCAAGCACAGTGCTCGTAGTGAAGCTAGTACATTACGATTTCACACAATTTGTCCAGTATGTGAACTATAAGCAAAAACGAGTCGCTCACTGGACACTTTTTCGCCACCGCAGCTATCGCCACTTAATTCAGCCATCACGGGCGAAACAAACGGGTGCTTTCCTTATAGTGGCATATAATTCCCATTTACTTTGATAGCAGCGAAAAATTTTGCCAACTTACGGTCTGCAGTCCATCGTGTCCCTCAGAAACATCATCTGTGTGTAGTAGGGCCACACGATTGCGCTGCCGTCTACATTGTCAGCTCCGGCGGCGCTTTTCTTGGTGTCTTGTTCCGCCGTAAATAATCGGTGGAACTCATCGCGCAAATTTTTCCACCGCTTGTGTACCATTTTTACGGCCTCTGCGATAAAAACATGAGAACATACACTTCAGTTTTTTCGTTCAGGCGCGCGACATGAACACCGAAAGAAAAGGTTTGGCATCCTACCTTCGCGCGGGCATCCCGGAAAAAGTCCCGCGGCCACTTCTCTCCACGTGGTCGCCGCTTCCTGCTTGTTTTTGTGCAGAGCGTGGCCCGCGAGCCATAGCGGCCGCCGTGGTTCGAGGGTGGCGATGAGCAACTCGTTGCTTAGTTGATTGATTTGGCCGCCAGTGACCGACGAAGTTTCCATTGAGGTGGAGGTCCGCCATTTCTCAAAACATGCTTGGAGGACCCGCTCCGGAAGACGCAGAGGCAAAACGTCCACTGATTGGCTGACGCATGCGCGCCAGATATAGCACGCGCGCCAAATATCTGGCACTGTCGGATGTGAGCGTCGTGGACGCGCTCGACGGCGGCCGACGCGTCGCGCATGCGCAGACTTCCTCCGGCCGGCGCGTGGGCCCCCCAGCGCGCAAGACGCGCGCCGAAAAGCGTCGATGGAGTTGGGGCTTTAGGTCGACGTGCTTGCTGACTACGGCCCTCCAGTCAAGAACCTTGGTCGTAAGAGTTGTGTTGTTTAGTGTCCTGTAAGCGTCTAAAAGGGCCAAAGCTTCAGGATTTGTCTTAATATTCGCTTTAACTCCACGGGTTGTAGACACTGCAGAAGTTTACTCGTGAGCTCTGGGGAATGTTCCGTCTGATCTCTCGGGAACGAACAGCTGTGACGGAATAACTGCTTTGCGAGTCGCGCATCTTAGGTAACGGTCCTGCGGAGCACTGATGTCGTCGCTGCTCACACTGACCACTTGGCAGAGTGCTCGAGAAAATTCACGCAGTGCGACCTCCAGCGACCCCGCAGAAAGGAACAAAAGCTTGCGTGAATTGGTTGCGACCAAGTTATTAAATTTGTTCCTTATGGGCGTAGGTACGGAATGCCACGAGGAGGGTAAAAAGACTACTCTTTGACGACGTTGAATTAGCATCAGTTATTCGGGTGACATGCCGCAGAACCGCAGTGGTTTTCTGACCACGAAACCGTGGAATTCACACTCTATTTGATCATCTGAAGCAGCCACAAATTTTAACGGGATGGGAAACGCTTTGGTGCTATTGTAGAGAAGTCTCGCCTCAGGCGGGTTGTACATCAGGACTGCACGAGCACCAGACGATTGGGACGCGGTCATAACGCTCAGAGTGCAGTACTGCATTTGCACTGCGTACGCTAAGTGAATGCAGTACTTCAGTAATGTTTCAAAGAATTTGAAACACCACAAATTTTCGTTCTTCACGTGCATTGTTCAACTATCCTTGTCATGAGTGTACCGTGAAGATATCGTATACTCGCCAAACGATTGCTAACTGATTACAAGACGCAGCCTTCTGCTTCTGCAAATTATCCTTAATGTGCTGTTTCCATTGCATAGTTTATAGGCGGCAGCTTGCTATGACGACATAATTTTTGCTTTTGTAGCAGTTTGACAGTTTGTTCCGTTTCTTTGGTTAATTTTTTTTCAGGCCCTTGGATGCATGACAATGGCTGAAGAAATTTGATCTCAATAATGAATTTCACGCGGAGACAACTTCAAACGGGGTCATATCTAAATCTAAACACACTAAGTAAAATTCACCCCACACTTTACGCACCCAATTCGACGTGGTGCCATGAAAAACCTACATTGTATCACATAACATGAGCATGTCAAAAAGTCGACGTTATACCAAACCCTAGTGCGGAGCAATGGAGGGTCTGCTCTCCAGCGACTGCCGCGATGACCAGATCGGTTTGATACGGCAATCTCAGCTGACGGCAGCATTCAGTGGAGCCCTGGAATAGGGAAACCGACCGTTGCGGATGGTCTCATCTGACGGCATAAAAGCACTTACGCTAGAGCTAAATACAGCTATCCTATCCTATCCTACCTCAAAAACTGCTTAGATGGATACTGAAAGAGCCTCTTTTTAAGTTCGAGCCTTGTACTCTTCCAAGGAACGGCTCCTCTCAATAACTTTTCGCTGGTGCAGTGGAAACTGTTGTTCCACCAAACATCCTTTGGTTGAAAGCTATTGTTTATTCTGTCTTTGTCCCCTTAGAGATCGTTATTATCGCTCAAGGATTTTCAAGAGAGCTAATGCAGGTCTCGGGGCAGTGCAAGTGTTCAGAAGAGCAGCGAAAAAAAAATTATTGTGCATCTTTAACTTGTCTTATAACCTAATCTATGTTGTAGGCTCACAGTGGCAGCGGTATTCCGTTAAAGGGTGACAGCTGGACAAAATTAGCAGCGCTTCACCGCTGTGAACTTTTCTAACTCAGTTTGTAATCAGAATCGAAGTTTATGAAACGCTCCAGGTTGTTTTCACTATTTCGTTGAGTTCCCCTTCAATGCTCACTACCGCGCCAGCTGCGAAAGCTTTAAGCTTGAAGGAAACGGGAGCTAGCTGCCGAAATTTATCGGCATAACATTGCGCCTACCGAACACTCGGAAGAGCCAACTCACGAGCGTGCACCGAAGAAACGTAGCGTTTGCGCGTAGCGCCTTGCATTAACACTTGGCGATAGACACCTGTGTCACGTTCAGACCCCGAACGGAACGGGCGCACTGCATGCGTCACCACTGACGACGTACGACTGCCCTATTTCCAGTTCGCGCCTTCAAAGCTGGGGCTCTTGTCGGAAAACCCCAGCTGTAGCAGGGTGGCGCCATCTAGAGAACAATACGAGAACCTAAAACTTTCGCTCTGGCCAGTAATGAGGTCGCTCTCCACGACGCTGTACACCAACTCCCGAAATGTAACGTTAGACGGCAGGCTTTCAGAAAAAGTATTGACTAATTTCACGACTCTGAGGGAGTGGCTCAATCGAAGCTAATTAATGATTTCTAGAAGAGATAGTGAAATCTTTGCTGTACGTTCTAGGTCTGGCTCACTCTATCAAGTGGGTGTGTTCAGGCCGTAGCTCGCTGCAGTGGGATTGTTATGCAACACGAGTATGTTTTGGGCCATGACGATTCGTAATCGTTTTTTGCGGCGTAGAGAGAGCGGAACGACGCCGTTGCCCTAGGAATAGGCGTCGCAGCGGTAGTAATTTGCGTAGTAGGCACTGTAGTTAAAAATATTTGCGAGAACAGGACCAACTGAAATACGAAGGCGGGTTCCCAACTTTCTACGTTTGAGAGTAGGTTTTGTTGCATGTCACATGACCTTGGAAGTGTTCATCAGCGTCACCTCCGTCGACGTGGGGGCGCGGATGGTATTTTGATGGTGACTTCAGGGAAGGACGACTTCGAGCCGGCAGTCTCGCTGCCTCGGGATTTTGTGTGTCAACCTACCCACCGGACACATCTACTATGCGTTGGACATACTATGCACATTTACTTTAGATTCGGTGCAGTCGACATGCCACCCACATGCCTCACATTTTTTATGAAATGAATTGTACTTTCTAAAGAATACTATTTACCAATTCGCTCTTCCCGTGAAAATAATTTAGTATGAGTCGCGCCGCCTACATTGACGTGCTTAATTAACCAGAGACGATACTTATGATTGTTTTCTCGGACCATAATTCAGTCGTCACTGACTCTAGTTCAGAGTTGGGCTCAGGGCTAGCTATCTATAATCTGTGAGCTCTCAAACATGTGTGCTGAACAGTGGATTTATTGATGGGTCTCGGCGACCAACCCAGGCAGCCAGAGGCAGCAGCTTCAGCACGCGACTCGAACTCTAGGCTTCAGGGATGACGACGAAGCACGGCAGTGCGATGGCGTCTTCATCTTTCACTTACAATGGCCCCGACGGGAAGGAGTAGCCATCCTGGCGACTCACGGCGAAGAGGCGAGCAGAGAGTTCTAGTGCCGCTTAAAGCGGCTAACGTGGAAAACCACGCGAGCACGGCGGCGGTGGTCTAAGAGAGGAGTAACTGACTCAATGAGGTAGTTTGCGGGAGACATGCGTTGGACTACTCTGTTAGGACCACGGTGCTTGGTGGAAAATTAGCTGGTGGCAGGAACCCAAAGCCAAACGAGGGAGTCGGCGGAAAACATCGGAGCAGCCTTGGCATTGTGTAGATCCTTGCGGTAGCCTTGGATGTCGGAAGTTCGGGCCAGCTGACGGCATTCCTCAGCCTTCGTAGTGAGGTCTGAGAGAACTGTGTACTCAGATGGATCTGGACAATAGGGTAAATGGTGTCAAGAGTGCAGGGTGGTGCACGGCCCTGAAAGATGAAGAAGGTGAGGAACCTGTTGTCGTTTGCTGAGCTGTATTGTACGCAAAAGGAACAAATAGGAGCACTTGATCCCAGTTGGAATGGTATGATAACGTCCCTTGCGAGCATAACACCTAAACTGCGGGATTGAACCGCTGTGTGAGGCCTTGAACGAATGTGCATGCTGAGAGGAGCTCTTAAACTTCCTCGGACACAAAGACACGAGCATATTGGTACCCAGGAGCTCCCGAGATGCGCCGTGACGGAGGACGAATTGGCGGAGAATAAAGTAAGCGATGTGAAGGGCCGCCGCCGCGGGAAGTGTGGCTGTCCCCCAATAAAGGGTTATGTGATCTACGGCGATGATTACCCATCGGAAACCGGCGGAGGTGCATAAAAGCGGCCCCTAAAGGTAGATGTCGATGCTGTCATAGGGGCGAGCAGGCCATGGCAAAGGCTGCAGCGGGCAGGCCCAGCGACAAGGTGATTCCTTTGGGTGCTGACAGGTGGGGTATGAGCGAAGGTAGCGACGGACAAAATTATACATACAACCCGAGCAGCAGCGCTGACGAAGCTGATTATAGGTTTTCAGGACGCCAGCAAGAGCGCATTGCGAGTCAGCGTGATGATAGGCTGACTTCGGAGCGAAGATGGCATGGGATGGAAAGAAGCCATTTTTTGCTGTCAGCAGTGCAGTCGTGGCGCTAAAGAAGACCACTCCTGATGGTGAAATGGGAACTTTGCTGCTGAGGCCCCGAGAATGTGGCGCAATGGCTGGGGCGCCGTGGATGTTGAGCAGCGAAGAAATCCGAAGATCTCATTTGTTGCTGGGAGGGCATATCTAAGATGAGGAGGGACATCAGTGGAGGGTCGGGCGCGGGAACAGTAAGAGTAGGCGACGGCCCCGGTGACAGAGAACGCGCTGTTGCCAGCATGCCTGCGGTACGAGTGGTACACGACACGGATGTCACATTCTTGAAACCTCGGGCACAATGGCCAAGAAGTCCCGACGGATCCATGGCAAAAGCGAGTCAGCAAAGGACACAGTGGTCTGTAACGACGTCGAAGTTGTGGCCGTATCGGTAAGGGCTGAACTTTCTTATCGCAGAGGTGATTGCCAAACACTATTTTTCAGTATCGGAGATGTTGGAGAAGAGTACTGCAGGCATAGGCGACCACATATTTGAAAAAGCCAGGCCTGCGCTGGGCGAGCACTACACGCATCGAGAGGCCAGAAAGCGGCGTCGACACCTCGCGAAGAGAGCTTCTGTTTTTGACTAATAACACACACGGCGGAGCCAGTGTCTACAAGGGAAAGAGTCAAAACACCTTCAACGATAACGACAATAACAATCGTGGGGAAAAGAGGACTGTGGCGTTCAGACGCCTACGCAGTTATGCCTCAGGAACTGCCGCGGTTAGTTTCCTGGCTCGGCAGAGGGTGGCGGCGGTGCATGGGCGAAATGGACCGGGGAGGAGGTGAAGGTTAGTGGCGAGACAGGATGGAGTGAAGATCAGAAGACTCTGGAGGCAGCCTGGGCGGAACCCAGAACTGAGGTGCCGAATAGGACATCGCACGTGGTGCAGGCAAGGACAGCGGCATGCGGCGTCCGCAAAAGAATGCAGCGCGTCCCTGTATGCAGCAAGCAAAGCGGTTGTCCGATGTGCGCTGTGGAGCTGCAGGCTGCGGCGCAGGTCTAGGAAAAGTGTGTGGCGAGCGCACCAGGGGCGAATGATATCGGGAAGGTTGCTGGGGAGCCACAGCTTCGGCATAGGTACGAGGCGCTGCCAGAATCTGGTACGGTGCGAAGGCGTCGGGATAACTCAGCGGAGCACCGTCGGGGGCAGGATGAGTGAGGGCGGCCTCAGCAAACGGCAGAAGGAGCAGGGACAGGAGCTGTAGTATGGCCGCAAATGTAGAGCTTCCGAGACCTTGACCTGAAGTTCGTGCCTGAGATGCGACACAATTATCGTGGTTCCGGTGGACAGGGCAGTAGCGACAGCAGACGGGCGACCTCCTTGTGCAGACACTTCTTGATTTCGTTCGTTGCCCTGGGCCATAACTGCAAACGACGCTTCAGCCGGGTGGCGAACCAATACACGCCGCTTGTGCAGCTCTTAAGAGCTTCAGAAAAAACCAGCCAAAAGACGGGGACAAAGGAGAGGCAAGGCACACACAACGACTGGACTATCAACTGTGCTTTATTGAAAAACTGTCAGTCTCCCAGGAAACCTAACAGAGCATGCGCAGCTCAACTCGTAAAAGCTGTGGCAGAGTTCGTAGACCGTCGTAGAAGTAGCCGGACTCTTAGCTAGTCTTAGCGAGCCTAGCCGACCGCTTCTGCAGTTTGAAAAAGTCATCCACTGTTTCAAAGGCAGGCATCGCCACTTCCCTCCACAAGGGGCTGTCGAAGCCAGACGTACGAATTCTGCGACAGCTAGAGACGAACACATAATGGTGTCGAGCTATGGCTGAGTAAAGCGGAAATTTGGGCAAGTTGGTACGTATTCATTTTTTAAACAGCGCAACAAAGACGGGACGTGGAAACTGAGGGGTAAAGACAAACAGGCGCTGACTAACAACTGGGTTTATTGAAAAAAACAGAAATATATAGACAGAGTTAGGAAAGATTAATCGCCACTATAGTCATCTCATGCCACATGGGACGCCAGATACGCAATCTCGCCTTCGGAAAGGGCGACTGATGGGCAACTAATGCACGTTGCGCCCTTCTCACGTATAAGAAAAGCTTCAATAACTTCTCGCATCATCTTATCACTATGGCGGAACATGATGTTGGTGTTCTTATAGTCGGGGTACATTTGCATTTCTTGCACCGAAATGCACATTTAGCGAGAGGGTCTCCTTCTGATTTTCTTTTTTCGTAATCTTTTTCATGTTTACATTTGCACTTTCTGCAGTGGACCGCCAAGTGTGACAGGGGGTCTTTTTTTCTGGTGTTCTCATGTTCCATGAGTCGCTTGTTGATGCATCTTCCTGTTTGGCCAATATATGTGCCGCCACACGAGAAGGGAATTTGGTATACTACCCCTACCTCGCAAGGTACATAAGGAGAAACATGGCGCACCTGACAAGCCCTTTTGTTTCCCTCCTGCCTCTGCCTTACCTGTTTGCACATCCTGCCTAATTTCTTCGGGGCAGAAAACACGACGTCAACGCCATATCTGCCTGCAACTCTTTTGAGCCCATGGGACATGCTGTGCGCATATGGAACCACTGCCGGTCTTTTATTTTTATTTTTCACCTGCCTAAGCAGGTGAACCTATCTAACTCTATGTATTTGTGTGTTTTTTTCAATAAAACCAGTTGTTAGTCAGCGCCTGGTTGTCTTTACCCCTCAGTTTCCATGTGCCGTCTTTGTTGCGCTGTTTCAAAAATGAAGTGAGCTATGGCTGGTGGCTTTGACTCAAAATTGAATTTTTTGTGTCCACACTGTGAGGAGCTCTGTTATCGACCACACATAGTGTATGCATATCATCACAGTCTCTACTTCTCTCCCACCTCCCTTTAAAGTGGACTGGGAGACCTTCCTCCTCGAGTGCTCGAGTGTGACGGCATAAGCTGCCTTCGCACGCCGGGCTCGTGAGGCGGCATGCCGGACTAGAGACGCGGACCAAGAAAGTGCCGGCATTCACTATCTGCGCCGGCTCATCCTCTTTATTTCTTTAGTAAAAGTTTGTTCTCTCTTTCTCTCTCTTAGCGGTAAGAATGTTGAAGGTGCCATCAGTAGTGCCCTTGAAGAAGTGCCGAATCCTATATTCCTCCGCCATGATGCATTTGGAAAAGTCCACGACGACCTCGACGCAAGTTGTGGAGCTTAATCCTGCCTGGTGCGCTCGCGAGCGTAGACGCTGCTCAGCAAGAGGTGAGGGAATGGCAGGACGGCCGAGCACTTTAGCTAAGGAAGTCTTGAACGAAGGCCAGGTGTTGTCCGACTCGCGGTTTCGACACCACAGATTGGAAACGTCAGTTAGAGCATGACGTTGTTAAGCTGAGTGCGTCATCCAACTTGTTGCACTGGCTCACCCGTTCATACGCTGACAACAAGTCCTCGACGTCTTGGCCGTAGTTGACACTGAACATACCGGGGTCTCGTTAACGTAAGGCGCCAGAATAGGCTGAAGGCGGAAGCGGGCCTGTGGGCTGCTGGTTCGTATCCGCCATGGGAACGGGCACCGCGCGAATGTGGAGTTCCAGGCCAACCTCAGAGGTGGGGATTGTGGCACCTCCAACGAGAGAAGAGCGGACATGGTCACGGCAACCAACGCAGGCAGCAGTCAGGTCGCAGGTCACCAAAGGCAGCATCTTCAGCATGAAACTTGAGCTCTAGCCACCACCGATTAGGACAAAGCGCGGCAGTGCGGAGTCGTCAACTTCTTTTTCATTGCACATGTATGCGGTACAAGCATGTGCGCGCGAAGTTCCTGGCATGGAAAGGTCCTTCGCTAATAGCTTTCAGTCTGCGTTGAAACGTTTTTAAGGACAAGCATTAGTCAGGTGTATTACATTTCTTGACATGTTCATTTGTTTCGCGTCCCTAAATTAACATGTTTTTCTCAGCATATGGGTTAGCTTCCTTTCGGTCGCTGTAAAAGTGGCTTCGCATGAGTGAACAGGAATCTGCTCGCTTTTTGCATCACAAACAAATTGATAAAGTGGCGTGCCGGCAGCTTTAAAGAATAAACAAACTAACATTGCAAAGATTCGCGGCATTACTTTCCTCTCAGAGAAGCATCCATCCGATGCTTTAAAACATAAGGCGACTAGAAACAAACAAAACAGATTTTTTTAAAAATAAACACCAAGTCCGGAAACACAGCGCCCTTGAGCGCGCGTAGGAGGGCTGTAACGGACGACAAGTACAACTTCTGGTCATGTGTGGCATCGGAGGGATTCAGTCATTTCGTCAGGAACGACTTGATAGTCCAGTTCACCTAGTCGACGTAGAAGCTTGTACGGGCCAAAATAGCGGCGCAAAACCTTTGAACTCAATCCTCGGCGGTGAATGGGCGTCCAAAACAGACTCGATCTTGTGGCTTGTATTGCGCGTTGCATCTTCGTAGGTTATTCAAGGTCTGGCATCGGTCCACTGCTGGTCTCTCAACCGTGATCGGGCAAGTCTTCCAGCTTCTGCGCATTCACGGTAGGCGGCGACGTCGACGTTAACTTCTTCGGTAACGTTGGGCAACATGGCGTCTAGAGTGGTCGTGGCCTCCAAGGCCATGGACGAGCCTAAAAGGTGTGCGGTTGGTCTCCTGCCCTGCGGTGTTGTAGAAGAAGACGACGTAAGGGAGGATGACGTACCGAGCCTTGTGTTAGGCATCGACATACATGGAAGGCATATCGGCGATGGTTTTATTCAGGCGCTCGGTCAGTCCGTTGGTCAGCGGATTTTAAGCAGTTATCTTCCGGTTGCTGATTTAGCTCTGACGCAAGGTGGCTCCCGTCAGTTCCACCGTGAGTGCTGTTCCTATGTCCGTGATGAGCAGGTCGGGGGTGCCGTTTCGCAGAAGAATGCACTTCACAAAAAATTTGGTGACTTCTGCTGCTGTTCTATTCCGTAGGGCTTTTGCCTGGGCATAGAGGGTCACGTAGCAGTCACTGTGATGATCCACTTATTTCCTGACGTTAACTTCGGAAAATGGCAAAGCAAGTCCATGCCGACCTGCAGAAAGGGCCTCGAGGGGGGTTTAATGGTGATCAGAAATCCTGCTAGTCGGGTGGGAGGGGTCTTTCGTCGCTGACAATCTCTGCAGATTTTCACATATTGTGCGACATCGGCAGACGGGGTAAGCAATAACCGTCCGGAATGCGGTGGAGGCTTCGAGAAAGCCCGATATGTCCAGCTGCGTGCTCGTTGTGTAAATTCTTCCAGCAGACTTGCAGGTTCAACGAGGAGGTAAGCTGCTTGTTCGCTGCATAGTTCTTCTTCATGTGGGTATCACTCTGTACGCTGAACGAATTCAGTCCTCACTTGGATAAGGAGGGTAAGAAGAAACCTTGCCTTCCAAGTACTCGGTGAGGCGTTTTAAGCAGGAGTCCGAGTGTTGTCTGTGCAAATGAGCTGGAGCTGATGGATCCCAGGACACCGTCCTCATTGTCGTCCGGCGGCTGTGTATGTACAGGGGCTCGTGACAGGCAGTCATCGTCCGAGAGCTTGCTTCTGTACTGTGAAACGTCGGTGACGTCAAGGTCCTGGTGGCGCAGGCTTCATCGAGTGAGGCGGCCGGAGGGGTCTTTAAAACTGACAAGCCAGGAAACTACGTGCGCATCGCTGACCACCTTCAACGGTCGTGCATACAGGTAAGGGCAGAATTTCGACGTAGCCCAGATGATGGTAAGGCACTAGATGCTGAACACTTAGCCTCCGCCTTAGACAGGGATCGGCTAGCGTATGCGATTACCTTCTAGAGACCTTCTGTTTTCTGATCGAGGACAGCGCCTAGGCTAACACTGCTTGCGTCGATATGAATTTGAGTCTCGGCGTTTTCATCAAAATGCGCAAGGATAGGTGGGGATTGCAAACGACGCTGAAGTTCCTTGCAGGCTTCTACTTGCGCTGCTTCCCATTTAATTGGTATCTATGCCTTTGTCAGTTGCGCTAGAGTCTCGGCGATGCTCGAAAAATGCTTGTGAAATCATCAGTAATACGCGCACAGTCCGCGGAAGCTGCGCACAGCTTTCTTATCGGCCGGCGTAATGAGATGGCCCTCTGCGGTGCGAAGTTGTGGGTCGTCCCAAGCGGTCGTTACTTTCCTCTGCTGCGCAGCGAATGTTCCATTCAGAGAATAATCGACTCCTGTGTCCACCACAGCGGTAACTCTTCGGTCGTCGATAACCACTTCAAATTCTGATGTCTTGGCTCCTGCGTTGCACGTCGTCCTCGGCGGCGGGTCACGCCTTCGTCGGGTATGTAAATCGCGAATGAGGCGTGTGGTCAGAGCTTTTCAGATGGGCGCGTCGTTTTGAAGGCGTTTAGCGTCGTGGAGGAGGTTATTGTATGCTGAAAAAAAAAACAGCGCTGAGAGGAGGCACAAAGAAAGAAGAAGACAACAGGACCAGCGCTGATTATCAGCTGAAAGTTTATTAGAAACAACACGCAAAATATGCTCCTTCTACAACCAAGAGTGCATGGCAACACCAAAGCAATAGTGATACATCATTCACCTGAATCTAGATATATTAGTTCACAGTCATGAAGTGTTACAGGGGGGGTGCTCACACACGGGTCAATGTCTTTGTGAATATGAAACGCTTCAGTTATTTCCCTTGTTAGTTTGTCTTCGTGTTTGTACAGGATCCTGTTGTCATTAAAAAGGGGGTATTTGGTTTTGAGAAGAATCAGGTTGGTCATTGAGGAGGCTGTTCCTGTAATTAAGGCTAGATTTCAGGACGGAGCCCCTTTCAGAGAAGTGTCGTAGGCGGGTGTTCATGCACCTTCCTATTTGACCTCTATAGGTCTTCCCGCCCGTGACCGGCACTTCATACACAACCCGTTCAGCAAAAAACAACAGGAAAGGCAAAGGTTCTAACGTACATTTACCAAACGTCACACCATTTGAAGCAAGTAGGCAGCGGATTTATCACTGATATTCTATTTTCTGCACCAGCGAAGAGGAAAAGAAATGAAGGAAAACAAAAAAAAAAGGGTGCCAGATTAAGCATGACCTCAGGTCGTTTCTATAAGCATGACCGAAGTCGTTTCTATAAAGTGCGTGGAATGAAGAAGATGATCCAGCACCGCCACCAACGACGACGAAGCGCTAGCGCCGCCCGTAGCAGGCTCGTGCTGGAGAACTGCCGCTTGTGTGCCGGTCCCTCGCCTCGCTCGTTCCTAGGCTTCTTGCGCCAGGGTCTTCGTCGCCGGCGCTTGAAGGTGCCAATAAACCGCTTTACATTTGGTGGAGGTTGCTGCGGTCACCACCGTTCCCCCTCATCGTGGAACTTCGCAGTCGCACCATCCCGATGTCCAAGGCCGGTCAGCAGCCCCCCAGTCAACAGCCAGCCTCTCCGCCGGAGCCAGTCATCTGCTCCGGTGCCGTCCGGCAGGGGGCCCCGCTGTTTTCAGCGGCCACAGCGATCAAGATGTCGAAGATTGGCTGGAGACGTATGAACGGGTGAGCCGCCATAACAACTGGGACGACCGCGTCAAACTCACAAATGTGATATTCTACCTGAGCGGCGTCGCAAACCTGTGGTTCCGGAACCACGAGGCCGACATTCCCACCTGGGCCGTTCTAAAGACCATACTCGCGGAGGTTTTCGGTCGTCCCGCCATGCGGAAACGACGCGCTGAGCGAAGCCTGCGTGTCCGAGCTAAGCACACCAATGAGACCTTCACGAGCTACATTGAGGATGTAGTTGACCTTTGCAAGCGTGTTGACCCGGCCATGACCGAGGCTGACAAGATCAAGCACATCCTGAAAGGCATCGATGACGACGCCTTTCAGATGTTGTTGGCGAAGAGCCCCACCACCGTTGCCTCGGTGTACACCCTGTGCCAAGGTTTCGACGAGTTGCGGAAACAACGCCTTTGCGTTCGTCGCTCTCCCCCATCTGCCGACTCCATCTGCGGCCTGGGCATCAACAATGAATTACTCGCTACCATCAAAGACTTCGTGCGGGACGAGGTCGCCAGGCAACTCTCGCTCCTATCTCACCAACACCCGTCACCGCCCGTCCTAAGTCCTGAGATCCGGCACGCCATTACGCAGGAGGTTGCCGATGCACTTCCGTCTTCGGCAACCGGCACCTTTGGCTCCCCAGGCCGGTCTTTTCCCAATCCAGCCCACTCCTGTTGCCGCCTCGTTGAGCTACGATCCTGCAGTAACCGTGCCGCCTGCGCACGCACCCGTGCCTCTCACATATGCCGACGTTGTCCGAAGACCACCGCCGCCGCAGGCCTATGCATACGCTCCTCCTGCGGTGTCTGTGCCTGCTGCTCCCCGGTACCGTTTCACTCCCGTTGCCTACAATCCTTGGCGCACAGTTGACAACAAACCTATCTGCTATGCCTGCGGTCGTCCCGGCCACGTCGCGCGCCTCTGTCGACGTACTGTGCCTGCGCCTCTACACCCCAGGCCGGATTACCCCGCTACGGATCGCACCTTTCGCCCACGTTTCGAACGACCCTATCGGGGCACCTCACCTGATCGCGCGCCTGGTCGCCAGCCCTACGTTTCCCACCGATCGCCATCCCCTCGCCGCCGCTCCTTGTCGCCCATGAGGCGTCGCACCGTCACCGCCGATTCGGAAAACTAGCAGCCGCAGTTCCTGGGGCACGAACTGCGCTCTCATCGCCCTGTTCAAGTCCTCGCCTTTCACCGCCCAATCTTCTTGACGTGTTTGTGGACGGCGTCCCGACACTTGCGCTTGTGGACACTGGGGCCACCGTTTCTGTGATTAACGAAAACTTCTGCCGTTCGCTTCGAAAAGTTACGACCCCATCTTCTGGACTCTCCGTCCGTACAGCTAGCGCCGAGCCCGTTCATCCTTCTGCAGCTTGCACAGCCCGCGTCGTCATCGCCGATGGTTTATACGTTGTCGAAGTTTTAGTCCTCCGTGCAAGCTCCCATGACGTAATCCTTGGCTGGGACTTTCTATCCCGCCATAGCGCCGTCATTGACTGTGCCCGTGCGCATGTCGTCTTTTCTCCGCTCTGTGATGCACTCTTCGACGAACCTCCGATTCGCTGTGATGATAAACTTGTTGTTGCCGAGGACACCGATATTCCCCCTGAGAGTGCTGTGTTCGTCCCTGTGTGCGCCGCCTCTGTTTCTGACGCCACCGTTCTCTTCACGCCTTCCCCGCTCCTTGCCTCTCGCCGACGTCTCTCTCTTCCCTTCGCCGTCATCGACATACACCACGGTGCTGCCGCAATCCTAGTCTCCAACACCTCATTCTCTGCGTTTCCCCTGCTTCGTGGCGAGTGCCTTGGTCATATTGAAACCGCTGACTTCATCTATTCCTTGGACACCGATGCGCCCTCCTCCAGTCTCGACCTCGCTGCCCTCACCCCACGTGCCGCTCCTCCCGATCACCAACTGTCTTCGGACATTTTCGACCGCTCTATTGATCTCGCCCTCGACACAGCTCAACACGCGCAGCTTCTTGTCCTGCTCAATCAGTTTCGCTCATCGTTTGACCACCACTCCTCTTCTTTGGGCCGTGCGACCACTGTCGAGCACCACATTGAAACCGGTACACATCCTCCTCTCCGCCAGCGCCCCTACCGTGTGTCACTTCCCGAGCGCCGCCTCATCGCTGAGCAAGTGGACGACATGCTACAACGCGGCATTATTCAGCCATCTGCCAGTCCTTGGTCATCCCCAGTTGTCCTGGTGAAAAAGAAGGACGGCTCGATACGATTTTGCGTGGACTATCGCCGGCTCAACAAAATCACGCGGAAAGACGTCTACCCGCTACCCCGTATTGACGATGCCCTTGACTGCTTGCAAGGCGCCGAGTTCTTCTCATCTCTGGACCTTCGTTCCGGCTATTGGCAAGTCCCAATGTCTGCGTCCGACCGTCCTAAAACGGCATTCGTTACGCCTGACGGCCTATATCAATTCACCGTAATGCCATTCGGTCTGTGTAACGCTCCCGCCACGTTCGAACGAATGATGGACAACATCTTGCGCGGCCTCAAGTGGAACATTTGTCTTTGCTATTTAGATGATGTTGTGTTTTCGCCAGATTTTCCGACGCATCTCCAGCGCTTGCGTCAGATATTGAGCTGCCTCACCCGTACTGGCCTTCAACTAAACCTCAAGAAATGTCACTTTGGCGCCCGGCAACTAACAATACTCGGCCACCTCGTATCCAAAGATGGCGTCCTACCTGATCCTGACAAACTCCGTGTTGCTCACTTTCCTAAACCGACCTCTACGAAACAGGTGCGCCGATTTGTGGGCCTCTGCTCCTATTTTCGGCGCTTTGTCCCTAATTTCGCTTCTATCGTCGCGCCCCTTACGAAACTCCTCAATGGTCCCGCCGACCTGTCTACGTGGGACTCTGCCTGCGATGAAGCTTTTGCTGCGCTCCGTCGCCTTCTTACTTCGCCCCCTATTCTTCGGCACTATGACCCCAGTGCTCCTCCTGAGGTGCACACCGACGCAAGCGGAGTCGGCCTGGGTGCTGTTCTGGCCCAGCGCAAGCCTGAATTTTCTGAATACGTTGTTGCGTACGACAGCCGTGCTCTCACCAAAGCAGAGTCGAACTACACCGTGACTGGAAAGGAGTGTCTGGCCGTAGTGTGGGCTCTCACGAAATTCCGCCCATACTTATATGGCCGCCCGTTCACCGTCGTTACTGATCACCACGCCTTGTGCTGGTTGGCCCCCCTCAAAGATCCCTCAGGACGTTTTGGCCGCTGGGCACTCCGTCTTCAGGAATTCGATATTACCGTAGTCTACCGGTCGGGCCGCAAGCACTCCGACGCCGACGCCTTGTCACGCTCGCCACTGCCCTCTCCTGCGCCCTCTTCCCCCTTATCTGATCCCCTACTCGCAGCGCTCACTACTATGGACATGCCCAATCAACAACGCCAGGATCCATGGATTTCGTCCTTGCTCGATGTTCTTCGTGCACACTCTACGTCCCCCTTCCCTCGAGCTCTTCGTCGCCAAGCTTCCCATTTTGCCATCCGCGACGATCTCCTGTACTGCCGCAACTATCGTCCGGACGGCCGAAAGTGGCTTCTCGTGATTCCCCGCCACCTTCGGTCTGAGATCTGTGCACACTACCATGCCGACCCTCTGAGCGCTCACGCTGGATCGCTAAAAACCTACGAGCGACTACGGCAGAGGTACTACTGGCGAGGCATGTACAACTTCGTTCGTCGCTACGTTCGCTCCTGCACAGCCTGTCAGCAGCGGAAGTCGCCCCCTCGACGCTCGACTGCTCCGTTACAGCCATTACCGTGCCCGGCTCGCCCTTTCGATCGTGTGGGCATCGACCTATATGTGCCGCTCCCCTACACGACCGCCGGGAATCGATGGATAATAGTTGCCGTGGACCACCTCACTCGGTATGCTGAGACCGCTGCCCTACATGCGGCTACTGCTCGCGACGTCGCCCTCTTCCTTCTTCATCACTTCGTCCTGCGTCATGGCGCTCCGCGCGAACTTCTCAGTGACCGCGGCCGTGTTTTCTTGTCTGAAGTTGTTCGCGAGCTTCTCGATGCGTGCCACTCAGTCCACCGTACCACTACTGCTTACCACCCTCAAACTAACGGCCTCACCGAACGATTCAACCGGACTCTTGGGGACATGATCGCCATGTACATTAGCTCCGACCGCTCTAATTGGGATCAAGTCCTTCCGTTCGTGACCTATGCATATAACACCGCATCCCAGGCAACCACCGGCTTTTCCCCTTTCTTTCTTTTATTCGGGCGCGAGCCTTCCTGCCTCCTAGACACCATCCTTCCCTACAACCCGGACAGCTCAGAATATACTTCCCTTTCTGACATTACCCGCCATGCTGAGCAGTGCCGCCAGTTGGCTCGCTCCTTCACCGTCGAACGTCAAGGACTCCGCAAACATGAGTCCGATCAAGACACGCCCGCTGCACACTTTTCCACTGGATCATTGGTCTGGCTCTCTGTTCCGGCTGCGTCCAAATTTTCGGCCAAGCACATTGGTCCCTACCGTATCTTAGAGCGTACGTCACCTGTCAACTATATCATCGAACCGGTGACACCTTCTTTGGACCATCGCCGCCGTGGTCGCGACGTCGTTCATGTCGGCCGCTTGAAGCCTTATTACAGCCCTCTCGTCGTCTCCTCGCCTTGAGTCGCCAGGATGGCTCCCTCTTTCCTCCGGGGCAGTTGGAATGAAGAAGATGATCCAGCAGCGCCACCAACGACGACGAAGCGCTAGCGCCGCCCGTAGCAGGCTCGTGCTGGAAAACTGCCGCTTGTGTGCCGGTCCCTCGCCTCGCTCGTTCCTAGACTTCTTGCGCCAGGGTCTTCGTCGCCGGCGCTTGAAGGTGCCAATAAACCGCTTTACATGCGGTTCACATGCCGGGAGACCTATATAGGTCAAACAGGAAGGTGCTTGAACATCCGCCTACGAGACTACAACACTTCTTTAAAAGGGGCTCCGTCCTCAAATCTAGGTTTACATTACAGGAACTGTCCCCTGAATAACCCACCTGATTCTCCTGAAAGATCATGTCCCCGCCTTTTTAATGAATCTGGGATCCTGCACAAACACAAAGATAAACTAACAAGGGAAATTAGAGAAGCGTTTCATATCCACAAAAACATTGAATCGTATGTGAGCATCCCCTTTGTAACAGTTCATGACTGTGAACTAATGTATCTAGATTCAGGTGAATGACGTATCACTATGGCTTTGGTGTTGCCATGCGCTCTTGGTTGTCGAAGGAGTATAGTTTGCGTGTTGTTTCTAATAAACATTCAGTTGATAGTCAGCCCCGGTCCTGTTGCCTTCTTCTTTCTTTGTCCTTCGTCTCAGCGCTGCTTTTTTTCCCCAGAAGTATGTACCAACTAGCTCAACTCTCCATTTTATTCCAGGTTAGTGCATGTAGCGTTGGCGTAGTTAGTTCGGCGTCTTCATACGACGTGATCGCTGGAGGATCTTCGTCATTTCCTTGGCAAACAAACCTCTATTAACTGAAAATACTACATTTATTCGACCCCCCCTGCCCGATCTTCCGTTTACAAATACCTTGGCATTCACCTGACGTCATCCTTATCATGGGTCTCTCATATTTATTCAGTATGGTCTCAGGCCTTGACACACTCTTGGTTATCTACGACGAAACCTAATATCAGCACAGCCTGAAATAAGACAACTGGCTTATCAGACAGAAGTACGCCCGAAGTTCGAATAACCTTCCACCATCTGGCACCCTTCACAAGCATACCTTACAAATGAATTAGAAGCCGATCAAAACCCACCTGGCAGTTTATCATATTAGAGTACTCGCGTAATACTAGAGTCACTGCACTAAAACGAGCCCTTTCCCTCCAAAGTCTCCAATCACGTCGGATCGTATCACGCCTATCCCTCCTTCATTCCTAATTCTGCCATCATATAAGCAGGCGTCCTTTGCTACAGCCGCCATCAAAATATCCCCTACCCTAGACCATAGTCATCCCATAGATCTCATGAAAGTTCGTACATCAGCGATAAATGATTCATTCTTTCCAGATGCAATTGCCCGATAGAGTGCCCTGCCTGAAAATATTGCGTCGTGCACCGACCCAGCAATTTTTGTCACTAAACTAGCGATTTACCTAAGATTTACGTGGTGTTTTTGACCATACCAAATAATCTGATCCTGCGCTACTGTCTGATGTCTTGATTTCTTGCTTTGTTTCTTTACTTTGCTTTATTAGTTTGGTTATTCTTAAGCTCGTATCAATATGTTGTTGCACACTGTTCTTGTCCCAACCCTATACAGTTCGGGCGGGCCCTTATGTCTTGGATACATGAAATGAAATTAAATATTAATCTATGAATTGTCCATGGAAGGTCTGCAGACCTGAGTCTACTGGACCAGTAGACTTCTTTCTATAGGATCTCCGCATGCAGAAATCAACAAGAAGTGTACCGCCATAAATACAGATTTTCTATAGATTGCTTATAGAGCTGTGTATGACTTTTTTAGACGTTTGTCAATAGGCTGTCTATAAAAAATCTCTACTAAAAGTGAATGTCCATATATCTATAGTTGTCTACAGAGTAGTATATATTGCCACGCGCCTAACGCGCCGCGCCGCCTCCGCGCTGAGTCGAAGAAGACGACGAGGCAGCGGTGAGCTCTCGAGGCGCGCTGTTCTTTTCTGTGTCGTGGAACCTGGCTCGATAATTGAAAGAAGGTTCCCAGTCTTGGGTTCTTCCCGACATCTACCTTCACGGCTCCTCCGGTCGTGACACTGGTGGAGGTGCGGGGCATCGATCCCCGTACCTCTCGCGGTCGCGGTCGGGAAGAACCCAAGACTGGGAGCCTTCTTTTAATTATAGAGCCAGCTTCCACGACACCGAAGAGAACAAACGCGCCACGAAAGCCCACCGCCGCTTCGTCGTCGTCTTCGATTCAGCGCGGAGGCCGCGCGGCGCGTTAGGCGCGTGGCATTAGTGTCACGACCAGAGGAGCCGTGAAGGTAGGCGTCGGGAAGAACCCAAGACTGGGAGCCTTCTTTTAATTATAGAGCCAGCTTCCACGACACCGAACAAAACAAGCGCGCCGCGAGAGCCCACCGCCGCTTCGTCGTCGTCTTCGATTCAGCGCGGAGCATTATTCCCCCCCCCCCCGCGAAAGCAAACATCGTCCCGATGTGGAATGGGAAGCGAAAAGTACGGCTTTAAGCGCACTACATGCAAGATTTCAGGCCGTTGACGCAGAGGGCCGACGATCACAGTTCCATGGGGGACAACTTCGTAGTTGACGCTGTTCAGGCGGCGCAGGACTCTGTACGGGCCAAAATACCTATTTATAGGCTTTTCGCACAATCCCTTGCGGCGCACGGGGGTCCACATCCACACGTGGTCGCCCGGCTCGTAGTGCGCGTCCCTGTGCCGAAGGTTATAGTGTCGGGCATCGGCGGATTGCTGATCCTTGATATGCAAGCGGGCCAGCAGACGGGCCTGCTCTCCTTGTTCCACGAAGTGGCCTGCTTTAAGGGGGAGCTCTGCGTCGCCGTACGGCAGCATGGCGTCGAGCATCATGCGGACCTCTCTGCCATACACGAGACGGAACAGGGTGAACTGGGTGGTTTCCTGCGTCGCAGTATTATATGCGAAGGTGACGTACGGCAAGACCTCTTCCAAGGTTTTGTGTTCAACGTCGACGTACATCGAGATCATGTCCGCCAAGGTTTTGTTGAGCCGTTCCGTTAGACCATTGGTTTGGGGATGATACGCTGTTTTTGGCCGATGAGCAGTATGGATAAGGGGTAAGATGTCTCGTAGGAGTCGGGCTGTAAACGCCTTGTCTCGGTCAGTAATGATGGCCCATGGGGTGCCGTGTCTAAGCACGATGTCGTGCATAAATAAGTGGGCAACTTCGGCGGCAGTAGCTCGCGCAAGGGCCTTCGTTTCAGCGTAGCGGGTCATGTAGTCTGTGGCGACTACGATCCACTTGTGGTCGGTCGACGAGAGAGGAAATGGCCCCAGAAGGTCCATGCCGACTTTGTCGAATGGTATTTGTGGCGGCTCGATGCACTGAAGCTGTCCAGGAGGCTTGAGCGCGGGTTTTTTCCGCCGCTGGCATTGCCGGCATGTCCGGACATAATGCTTGACACTTTAAGTTAGGTTGGGCCAGTAATAGTTCTTCCGGATTCGGGATAACGTGCGTGTAACTCCAAGGTAGCCGGAAGTCGGTTCATCATGGCAGGCAAGGAGGATTTAATCCCGTGGATCAGACGATACGACGAGCAGGTAAGTTGTCGGACTTGAAGTAGAGTTCTTTTTATAAAGTACCCCTCTCCGCAGGCAGAGCGACGACAGTCCACGAGCTAGGTATCGTGGTATTTCAGGGCGCCCACCTTCGAGATGTTCGATGAGCAGACGCAGCTCGGCGTCGGCACGCTGTCTGGAAACGAGCTCAGATGTGCTGACCGCTCCAAGAAAGCTATCATCATCGCTGGTGTCTTCTGGGGGAGGTTCGACAGGAGCGCGGGACAAGCTGTCAGCGTCGGTGTGCTTCCTTCCTGACTTGTAGGTGACGGTGAAATCGAATTCCTGCAGGCATAATGCCCAACGTGCTAGGCGGCCGCAAGGGTCCTTTAAATTTTTCAGCCAGCACAGCGAGTGGTGGTCGGTGACGATACAAAACGGTCTACCGTACAGGTATGGGCGGAACTTAGCAGCGGCCCAGGCTGCCGCCAAACCTTCTTTTTCCGTAGTAGAGTAGTTCAACTCAGCGCGCGACAGTGCGCGGCTGGCGTAGGCAATTACTTTGTCGACACCGTTTTGCCGCTGTACTAGAACGGCGCCAAGACGGACGTTGCTCGCATCCGTGTGCACCTATATGCCGGCAACTTCGTCGAAATGTGCCAGGATGGGCGGTGATTGGAGTCGGCCGCCCCAACGCGCCGCTTGAATCGCTCCGACAACGCAACCCCAGTCGCCGACCAGCCTCCGCCGCCGCACCGAATGAGTCATCCACAACAGCCATCGACGGGCCGCGCTGAAGGCAGGGTCTCCTTGGATATCCCTGTTCTCGTCGACACCAACGAGGTCAGCGCGTTGGTCGATACGGGCGCAGATTACTCTATCCTTAGCGGACGGCTTGCCACGGCCCTGAAAAAAGCGACGACACCCTGGGACGGTCCCGACATACGTACGGCAGGCGGACATCTTGTCGCACAACTCGGTATGTGTGCGGCCCGGGTTACGGTTCGAGGCTGCACATTCGTTGCCACTTTTCTCGTTCTGCGCGAATGTTCTCGCTATGTCATCCTTGGCGTCGACTTTCTTCGCGAGCACGGTGCTATCATAGACCTCCCGAATCGCTTGGTGACGTTTTCTACCGCCATGGCCACAGAAGAACCTGCGCACCAGGGTTCTCGGCCCGCCCTGCGAGTCGTCGACGATGACGTTACGGTGCCATCACGTGCCAGCATTCTCGCTAGTGTTACCTGTGACGAGCCACATAGGGGACTGCAGGTTGTTCAGCCTAATGTATCCCTCGTACTCACTAAGGGAGTTGTGGTGGCACGGGGCCTTGGATCCCTTCATGATGGTTGTACAGAGGTCCTTGTCACCAACTTCTCCAATGAGCATCGACATTTGTTTCGTGGCACAGCCATCGCTTATGTCGACCATCTTCAGGAAGTGGCCGAATGCTTTGCTTGCGAGGAGGGCACACCTGGAGCTGACGCCGAAGCGATCACCAACGTAGACATCCATTCAGGCCTTCCACCCGCTGAAAAGAGGTCACTCCAGGACCTCTTGCGGGAGTTTGGTGCGTGTTTCACGTCATCGTCTAAAGTGCGACAAACGTCGATAGTCAAACACCGCATTATCAAGCATGAAGGAGCCCGACCCATCCATCAGCAGCACTATCGTGTGTCCCCTCGTGAGAGGGATGCTAGCCAAACAGAGGTCGAAGAGATGCTCACAGACGGCGTCATCCAACCGTCAAGCAGTCCGTGGTCGTCACCTGTCGTCCTCGTGAAAAAGAAAGACGGGACTGTACGATTCTGTGTCGACTACAGGAAGCTCAAAAGTGTGACCAAGAAAGACGTGTATCCGCTCCCGCGTATTGACGACTCCCTCGACCGACTTCGTCAAGCCAAGTACTTCTCTTCGGTCGACCTCAGAAGTGGTTACTGGCAGATAGAAGTTGATGAGAGGGACCTTGAGAAAACCGTCTTCATCACACCGGACGGGCTGTATGAATTTCGCGTCCTCCCATTCGCGCTCTGCTTTGCTCCCGCCACGTTCCAAAGAATGATGGGCACCGTCCTCACAGGTTTCAACTGGCAGACCTGTCTTGTTTATCTGGACGATGTCACCATTTTTTCCGCAATGTTCACGGAACATCTGCCCCACCTCAGGACTGTCCTCGAAGCCGTTCGATCCGCCAACCTCTCCCTCAAACCAGAAAAATGCCACTTTGGGTTCACCGAATTGAAGTTCCTCGGCCACGTCATTAGTGCTGACGAAATCCGAGCTGACCCAGAGAAGCTTGCTGCCGTTGCTGCCTTTCCGGTCCCCGCCCACAAAAAAGCAGTCCGACGTTTTCTGGGCCTGTGTTCCTATTATCGTCGTTTCATTAGAAAGTTCGCCCAGCTCGCCAGCCCTCTGACGCTCCTAACCCGTGATGACACGTCATATTCCTGGAGCAACGAACAACAGACTGCCTTCGACGAGTTACGACGCCGACTCCAATCACCGCCCATCCTGGCACATTTCGACGAAGATGCCGACATATAGGTGCACACGGATGCGAGCGACGTCGGTCTTGGCGCCGTTCTAGTACAGCGGCAAAACGGTGTCGACAAAGTAATTGCCTACGCCAGCCGCACACTGTCGCGCGCTGAGTTGAACTACTCTACCACGGAAAAAGAATGTTTAGCGGTAGTCTGGGCCGCAGCCAAGTTCCGCCCATACCTGTATGGCAGACCGTTTTGTACCGTCACCGACCACCACTCCCTGTGCTGGCTGAAAAATTTAAGGACCCTTGCGGCCGCCTAGCACGTTGGGCATTACGCCTGCAGAAATTGGATTTCACCGTCACCTATAAGTCAGGCCGGAAACACACCCACGCTGATAGCTTGTCACGCGCTCCCGTCGAACCTCCTCCGCAAGACACCACCGACGATGATAGCTTCCTTGGAGCGGTCAGCACGTCTGAGCTCGTTTCCAGACAGCCTGCCGACGCCGAGCTGCGTCTGCTCATCGAACATCTCGAAGGTGGCTGCCCTGAAATACCACGATACCTAGCTCGTGGACTATAATCGTTCTGCCTGCGGAGAGGCGTGCTTTATAAAAAGAACTGTATTTCAAGTCCGACAACTTACCTGCTCGTCGTACCGTCTGATCTGCGGGATGAAGTCCTCCTTGCCTGCCATGATGAACCGACTTCCAGCCACCTTGGAGTTACACGCACATTTATCCCGACTCCGGAAGAACTATTACTGGCCCAACCTAACTTCAAGTGACAAGCATTATGTCCGGTCATGCCGGCAATGCCAGCGCCGGAAAAAACCCGCGCTCAAGCCTCCTGGACTGCTTCAGTGCATCGAGCCGCAACAAATACCATTCGGCAAAGCCGGCATGGACCTTCTGGGGCCATTTCCGCTCTCGTCGACCGGCCACAAGTGGATCTTAGTCGCCACAGACTACTTGACCCGCTACGCTGAAACGAAGGCCCTTGCTCGAGGTACTGCCGCCGAAGTTTCCCACTTCTTTATGCACGACATCGTGCTTAGACACGGCCCCCCATCGGCCATCATTACTGACCGATTCAAGGCGTTTACAGCCCGACTCCTCCGAGACATGTTAACGCTTATCCATACTGCTCATCGACCAACAACAGCGTATCATCCCCAAACAAATGGTCTAACGGAACGGCTCAACAAAACATTGGCGGACATGATCTTGATGTACGTCGACGTTGAACACAAAACCTGGGATGAGGTCTTGCCGTACGTCACCTTCGGATATAATACCGCGACGCAGCAAAACCACCCAGTTCACCGAGTTCCGTCGCGTGTATGGCAGAGAGGTCCGCATGATGCTAGACGCCATGCTGCCGTACGGCGACGCAGTGCTGCCCCCTGAAGCAGGCCACTTCGTGGAACAAGCAGAGCAGGCCCGTCAGCTGGCCTGCTTGCACATCAAGGACCAGCAATCCGCCGATGCCCGACACTATAACCTTCGGCACAGGGACGTGCACTACGAGCCGGGCGACCACGTGTGGGTGTGGACACCAGTGCTTCGCAAGGGATTGTGCGAAAAGCTTATAAATAGGTATTTTAGTCCGTACAGAGTCTTGCGCCGCCTGAACAGCGTCAACTACGAAGTTGTCCCCCATGCGAAAAGCTTATAAATAGGTATTTTGGTCCGTACAGAGTCTTGCGCCGCCTGAACAGCGTCAACTACGAAGTTGTCCCCCATGGAACTGTGATCGTCGGCCCTCAGTGTCAACGGCCTGAAATCGCGCATGCGCTTAAAGCCGTACTCTTCGCGTGACTGAGCGCGGCGTTCCCGCTGTGTTTCGTTCCTTTTTCCCCTTATCCCACATGTGAACTTGTCTCTCCCCGCATGTCATCTAGCGCGCATTGCATAGTTCACCTCACCCCTATTTTTGTTCTTTTTTGCTCCTGCTCCCCTCACTGTACATATCCCATTCCACATCGAGACGATGTTTGCTCTTGCGGGGGGGAATAATGCCACGCGCCTAACGCGCCGCGCGGCCTCCGCGCTGAGTCGACAAAGACGACAAAGCGGCGGTGGGCTCTCGAGGCGCGCTGTTCTGTTCTGTTTCGTGGAACCTGGCTCGATAATTAAAAGAAGACTCCCAGTCTTGGGTTATTTCCGACGTCTACCTTCACGGCTCCTCTGGTCGTGGCAATATGATTTGTTTATGTAAAGTTTATTCACTTCAACGACAAAAGTCTATATGCAGTCTATGAACTCTATAACAAAAATTTTGTAAGGGCGTTAGAAGTCGAGGCCAATTTCCATCGTATCTACGAGGTTCCACCGCACGTCTGCCTCCGTGAGGAAGCGTTTGTGGAGATAAGCGTCTGTTGGAAAATTCAACAGTAACAGTCCCACATCACAGTTGTGGAGTGAAGCATTACAGTGGGGGCTCTTGTAAGCCGTTGATAGCTTTGTTTTCACGGCACCTATGGCGAATGGATGTATTCAGAGTCGCTCGTGTACGAATACGGCGAAGTATACCTTACAAAAAGTTCTAGTAACATTCTTTATAAAGTCTTTAGACATTTGTTAATAGAATATATCAACAATGAACAGAAAGCCTTTAAAAGGCCTTTATACGTTGTAGTAACAACCTATCAACAGTCTTTCGACAACTGGCCGCCGTAATCCAAAAGACTCATGTATGGAAAAAGTATTTGCACTTCCTATGATCCCCTTATCGACAGTTTCTATACACTTTCTATTAACCACTTACTGACAATGTCTATCAACACGCTTTCAATGGTCTTCTGACAATTGGCCACCGTTATCCAAAAAACTGAAGTACATAGAAAATTTTTACACTTCCTATCAACCACATAACAGATATGTCTACCAACTACCTACCAACGGTCTTCCAAAAATTCGCCACCGTTATTGAAAAGACTCAAGTACGAAGAAAGTATAATTCCTACATCCGTTTGGAAAAGTGTGTGTTAGGTACACAGTACACCACTTTTACCAACATAGTTTTATCACTTCAAAATCATTCTGTGAAAATTGTATTCTGGACTGCTTAAAGAATAATAGAAGCAAAATTCAAATTATTACATTTATTGTGCACAAGGGTACATACACACTACAGGACATGCATGATGCATCAAAACATTTTATGGAGAACAATAGAGGAACAGAATATTGCCTTCGGCGCGGTTCCCCTCAATTCCCTCTTAGTAACAATAACTTACACACAGAAATGAAAAAACACAACAGGTTTGAATTCACGATGTTTCGTCTAGAGGACCAGCCTTCTTCGAGTATAGTACAGCATTCGAAATAAAAACTGTGCTTCAAATGCTGTAGTAGACTTGAAAACGGCTGGCCCTCCAACCAAAACGTTGTGAATTAAATCGTGTTAGGTTTTTCTTACATATATACGAGGTGTTTCAAGGAAGACTAAGTAATTTTCAAAAAACAGGTATCTTTAGAAGAATATATGGCTTTTACAGCATGGTATTACCAGTGTTGGCAGGCACTAGAAAACTGGTGAGGCGTCTTACATAGTAAGCTGGTTAACTAATTTTTATTAATGAACCTTTTAACTATCAGAGTTAGGCGTCTAGTTACAATTGGAGATTTGTAGCAGTTACATGCACTGAAGGGGTTGCTTTCCCTGTGTGCTTTCAAATGCGCATGTATTTTCGCACGATGCAGCCAAATTTTGTCCAGCCACAGCGGCGAAAGTAATCATGTTTTGTACATTCTAAAGACTGATATGGCCACTACTAACGACTGGCTAAAAGTCTCTAACTGCAACCAGTTGCAAACCTGTGTTAGTTAAAAAGTTAATTATCAGAAATTAGTTAAACAGCTTACTAAATACACCTCACCACATTTCTGGTGTCTGCTAACACTGGTAATACTATGCAGCAAAAGCCATATTTTTGAAAACTACTTATTCTTCCCTGAAACACCTGGTGCATATAAATACTGCTCACTTTCCTGTACAACACAAAAATGAAATAATTTATTCTGTAACATGAGAGTTCCATGAGCCACATAACAAACCCGTGGAAAAAAACTGTGCATGCATACACATACACGTCTCCAAAACAGCTAAAAAATCCCACACAGTGAAACAATGCTTACACTGTCTTAAGGCTAACATTAAAGGCTGCAAACACTAGTGCTCTAAATGTCAAACAGGATGCAAACATATGCTAAATGTCCACGTCGATGCAGATATCAAGCTATGAGCTGATTTTAATCAGCACAGAAATGCTTAAGCGACTTTTTTGGTGCACTATACGGACACTTGTCCTCAATATCAAGTCGCCTGCTTGTTGTTCATCATCATCATCAGCCTGACTATGCCCACTGCAGGGCAAAGGCCTCTTCCATGTCTCTCCAATAAACCCTGTCGTTACTTGTCTGTCACCAGCGGAAGAGGTAGCGTCCTAGTGATGTGACGTGTGCACCAACAGGTAGCCTCCTCCATGGCGGAATGCAGCAGTAAGAGAACTGCACGAGAAAACATTCAACGTATACAGTTATAGTAACTTCTAATAGAATCAACACAAAGAAGCAACAATCAGTTAAATGTGCACTAAAATGCAGCACTCTGAGTGAGTTTGATAAGGCTGCTGAGTAATAGCATAAGCAGCAGTCACAAGACTAGAAATAAATGCAATGCTTCCTTGAACAAGAAAAAGCTATAACATGCTGTTGTGTTCAATTCTGCCCCCACATACGACAACTGAATGATATTCACAGGAACTGACATTAACGTGTTACGCCTAATTAGGCTACCACAAAGAGACAATTAGCCATTCCAGTCATGTGAAGATAACATGCAGGCCATCAAATATGAAAATTGTTTTGTGTTTCTGATTTGTCTGTACACAAATTCAGGCAGCTTTTGTTTTCAAAAGTGATGGCACAAACACATTGCAATATAACGCATATGTTTCTTTCTCTTAGAGTGGCTAGGAGGGAGTAACATAACTTTACTTGCTGTTCATTTTATTTACCTGCTTGTAGATAATGTAACATCATTTGGAGCTACACCAGGTGTTAGGGGAAAATGTATGAACAAAAAGTACAGAGGTGAGCAAGTTCGTCAGGGCAAGAGTGGTACACTCTAAACCAAATGAATCAAAATATTAAGCACACACTGCGTCAGATACAATACTTGTAAGTAAAGCTGCATAGAACTACAAGCGATAAAAGCCTCATCAACGTGCTCCTAAGGGAGCGGCTGGACTGGTAGTTTTTTAATTGTCCCGCAGCACATTCTTCCAGTGCTGAGGCCTGCTCATATCTGTTTAAGTTAAAAATACAAGGGAAACAAGCGAACAAGTGTTCGAAACGAGTACTTAGGTTGTTCTTTACGAAATTACCTGTCCCTAATTGCAGCAATGAATACCTCGAGAAAACAAATTAAGTTATTTACTCAGCTTATTACAAAACCTTGATGGCATGGGAGAGAGGCAACATCAAACGCATCGGTTCAACTAAAGCAAGGGGTCTTGTTAAGATCCCAGCAATATTTGTTGACGTAGGCTCCGCTAGTGTAATGCAACCAGTAACTGAACGTCAGCATGAATAAAGATAACAATGCACCAATACTCAATTCCAAGTGTATTTCAACTGTACAGTGCAGTCGGTTGTGACAAAGGAAGTGTGAAAGAAAACCTCAGCAATGCTCATGACATATCGAATGAGCACCTTTCTTCTGTACAGCTTCAATATAAGCTTTGCAGGGTACCATGTAATGCAATGATAATCTGGTAAGGTATCAATTATTGATGCTAGCCACACCTATGCTTCTAAAGAAGATTGCTCCACTTCAACGCTAATATTCAATTATACATTGGCCGTTAGGCTATGCCTGCAAACGGTTATCACACCACTGGTTCATTTCAAGCATGCCATACATTGTAAGAGGTAGGTACTGCTGAAGTAAACCTATAAAATTGATTTGCTGCGTTTAGATTACCGTATAAAGGTCTTGAAGCAAATAATTGTTTTAATTTCGTCTATACTGTGGTCAAGATTCCCAAGCACGAGAGTCATGAGGGAAAAAACTATAAAAAAGCATTTCACACTAACACAATGCGCTTGACTAGGGGAGTGCTTTCATGACGCCCGCAATATCTTTTCCTTTTCTCTTGGTCGTATTTTAAAAGATGAAAAAAAATGAGAGAGGGAGCCTGGACCAGAGACAAGGAAAAAATACCCACTCGTGTACCTATCCTTTTACAAGTGGCACATGCTTGATATCCAGTGTCAATGGCTGATAGGCTGCACCAGCAGGTCTTGATGTCATTTGCCTCAGGTTGAGGTAGCATTGGCTCGATGGCAGATGAAGCTGGTGCAAAAGTAGCGTGATGATACCAGTGGAGCAGCTGTACAGAGCTTGACTGCGGGTGCATTTGAATAAAGGCTGTATTAGATCCATGCTTTCATAAACATCATCACAGAAGCCACATCCCATTACAACCTCCAGCTGTTCAGTCCAATGTGTTAAGGAGTGGAGGCTAACGATTATTTACCTACGCCTCCAATGGTTTGCATAAAAATGGTGTACAAAGCTAGTCATACTTTTCTTTGAGCTATTATTTGCGAATCACGCTGTAATTTATCGCTTCAGGCTGAAAATATGGGAATGACATAACTGTACTGAAAATAATTCAAATAAAATGACAATATACTTTCCATTGTGCGATTACCTCAGCTGCACTGCAATGGAATGGTTCTGCTATTTTTAATTGTCGTTTCGTTGACCATAGCTATTAAGAACCACAGCACAACACGGGCAATGCTCCATATCCAGTAAACACTCAGACAGCAGAATCAAAAGGCGTAAGCACTTTTCGTTCTTATGGTCTCCTTTTCAAGCGCTGCTCCTGTTCAGCCGGAATAACGAATCAAGCAGCACCCCATAGTTCTCAGCGTGCAACCAAATTCTATCACATAACTTCTCCGCCGAGGAGCTGACGCAAAGTGCGCAAGGCGGCGGATTAAAAGTTGCATAGTTGGCAAGCGAGCGTGTCAGAACCCCTTCGCACTGCAAACGATCGCGTAGTGCTCGCATTTTGCACCTCACTGCGAACAAGACATGAAGACCAACCCAAATGTATTCGCAGCCCTCATGCATCCCCCCGACACATCGCAGAAGTCACTTTCCAGTTCTGTACTCACATTCGTCAACGTTCGCGGCAAGCCGTTTCTTCTATCGGGCATCGGGCGCCGGCCGCTCTCGGCGTGGTTGGGTACAGTACGTCAGAGCAGTTTTTGAGCACTGCATGCGCGTAAGAACGTCTTCCGCAGCAATGGAGCCATCTGTCAATGTCCGAGTTCAGTCACACTACCACAACACTAAGGAGGCCGCACATTCAACACAAAGTGAACAAAGGCACCCACAACTTCACAACCGTCGCACCCCGTCAACAAAGAGTCGTTTCAGCTTACTAAAAAAGATAGTGTAGCGCGCGGCCAACATCAGACACGCAATCCACCGCCAGCGAACGGAAAGATGGCGCTAATGTCGCCTATCTTTATATGCGTTAAAAAGAGAATTCATAAAGCCCTTTTTGCCACATACTTGTTGCATTAAACGACAAAATATTTTGTTTCAATCACAAAGTCAGCAAATTGATAATGATTGAGGTGAAAAAATGCGACTACGCACAACCATCGGTTTCAGGCGGCGCTGCGAACGAAAGCTTGGAAAAGCGGGCAGCTACAGGCGACGCATCTGGGGCCAGGAAAGCCGCAGCCGCTGAACGGCTGCACTGTCTGCCTAGTTCTAAGGCAGACAGTGCAGCCCGACTCCCCGAGGCCGAGTTCCCCGTAACTGCGTCGCAGAATAAGGAATGATGATGATGTTGCCAAACGGTACTGGTCTCAGTTTTTATTTTCGCAAATTTTGTGGCTTTGAGTACTCTACACAGCTTGGCTCACGCCATTTAGTGTATGTATGCGTGTGTACCTTGGGAAGACGAGCGTTCGCACGCCGCTCTAGGATGACATGCAGAAATTTCAAGCCCGCGCTGCAGCAGCGCCTGTTTTGTGGGTGCGGGAGTACGGATTCTGAGCACAAGCAAATCAAAAACTACCCGTGAAACGATAGAGGCGTATTACATTCAGAGAGCAGGGTCAGAATGTGTCAGCGATATATCAGTTCATCTGTATGCTGCAGACAAGATGTTCCTATCCAAGTTTTTGCGATAAAGATGTGAAACGACTTTTTCCTGTTTACCTCGCACGGCGTGCGCCTGCGCTGGTCTGAGTGTATTTAAGCTTTGTGTGCGTCCCTAAATAAACAGCTCACAGTCAGCGCTGTGTTCGTCTTTCTTCCCTCCAGCTTCCTTTCTTTGGCCATGTGCCGTTGCGCTGAAAAACTATGAGTTTAAATCAAGATAGTGTTAATCACGTCAAACACCATGCTGTTTGTTCATTTATTTCTCTCGATTTGTCAAACTGCACCATGATTTTCTAGTAACTTTCTATTGACAGCAATAAATACAAAGAAGTAGCAGTCTAGCAGCTTTGTATTAACAAAGGTGCATAGAATGTAAAAATTATTTTCTAGTAACTTTCTATTGACAGGAGTACATACAAAGAAGTTATTTTCTACCAACTTTGTATGAACAATTGTTGATAGAATGTAAAAGTTCACACAAGGTTACTAGAGTAAATAGAATGTTCATACAAATTTTAAAGAAAGTTAATAGCCATTTTTGTAAGGGGGTCTTCAGTAAAAAGGCATTCTACCGCAGCTGCAGAAGGAGCTCTATGCAGTCAGCGGTCGAACTCGAGGGTTGGTGGCAGGCACTCGAGGACACGTAATAGCGAATGCAAAACAGACCACTTTGGCTATCGACAGCACCACCATCCTCCGAGTGCTTTCCGGTGTGTGCGGCAGTCAGTTAAAGGCAGCGCTTATCGATTGAGCACTTGTAGTATACCGCGCTATTTTCTGAAGATTAGTCCACCTCATAGTATTTGAATTCGAGTGAATTCGCTTCTGATTAACCGAGAAATACCTAGTTTTCAAATTTCTGAAATATACTTGAGTACTGAATGTGGTCGGATGTAGCGTAAACTCCTTGTCAGAAAGGTCTCCGCTTTGCTTGACCTCACCCGTGTCTTTTCTTGATGTTGAGGTCACTGGCCTGGCTCTGTGCTGGTGAATTGGAATGCTGTGCTCATGTGCAAAGAGAACAGGCTCGTTCTGAAGTTAATCCGGCGCTTTCAACTTTGATGATTATAGTCGAACAACAACTAGCTACGCGCTGGTTCCTATCATCGTGTCAGTGGCGGAAGAACAACAGTTTCCTACAGCTTGCGACACCCATTGATACTAATAAAGCACCTCGTACAGAAAATGCGACTTAAAAATTTGGGCCAATAACTTCATTCGCATCGCAACACCCGCTAGCCGTCCCGTTGCTCAGCTGCAAGGCACTAGATTGATTTGAGGAAGAGCTCGTCACCACAGGCATGCTCGTCTCTGTGGATAAGACGCTATACCTCAGGATCAAGGATGTGCCGGCTGAAAGATCCAAGGTGCAGCTACTCATGGGAAGCAAGCAGCTGAAACGCCCAGAGGAAGGGCGGGCCATTGTTCTGGGCTTTCATGTCAGTGAGAAGCGAGAAATGGTGGAATGGCTCTGACAGCTCAAACCTAAGCTCACGGTAGCAACTGCTCCCACACCCTCCCAAGTACTTCTGCGGTTCCGCGAAATCCTAATTTATTATTGCGACAGCCACCGTCTCTACCCGGCACCTGCCAAGGGGCTGAGTAAGGCGGAGGAGCGAACTCTGCGGCGCCTGCAGACAGGAACCCTTCTCTGTCCTGCAATAGCAAAACACTTCGATCCGAACACAGATGGGCGCTGCCCGCACTGTGGAGAGATCTGCGATATCTTTCACATGGTGTGGGCATGTACTCAGAATCCTCACCTTCCCCCCTCCCCCACCCCCACCCGAGAGGCATGGGAGACTGCCCTCCTCAACTGCTCCACACTGGAGTCCCAAAGGGCTCTGGTCAAGCGGGCGCGAGACGGGGCCTCGTCATGCGGTGTCCCGGACTAAGGATACCGACCATGCAGCAGGGTTATTTATTTTTATTTTTTTTTAACCCTCAAGCTCTCTTTGATTGAAGTTTTTCACCACCACCACTCCCACACCCGAATCAGCGCCAACGAACATAAGCGAAGACAACGAGACTCTCGGGGTGTTCGTGTACGGCTCGTGCAGCCCCACAGCCTCCAAAGCGGCTTACGCAGCCTATTGCGAAGATACCGTGACGAACAAAACGCCCGTGCCATACTGAGGGCAGGAACCACTGAGTACGGAACTAGAGCTTCGGGCTGTGTAGAAGGCTCCGAATGGCCCCGAATATAATGGATTACGGCTGCGAACCAATGCGTGCAACAGACATATACAGAGATAGTACAGCAGTACTTGAGACAAGGGACCACCCAGCTGCGACAATGCAACGCACCAAATCAAAGAGCCATGCAGACAGATGGTGCGAGAGATGGGCATTCGGACGACCATTAAGTGGGCGTCAGACCCCGCCGAAATTTGGCCCGAAATTTGCGGCAACTCCTGTGCGGTTGCGAGGGGCTTCACACAATGGGGGACAAGTATCATCCATCAACAGTCACGTCTTATAAGCACTGGATGCAGCTTCAATACGCGTTGAAAGAGACAGCGCGCGCTTGAGCTTCGCTTGTGAGGCTTCGATGGCGAATCATACCTAGCGCCGGCTTCCTTACCCCCGTTTGGCATCAGCAATGCTGTTTTCTCAATAATTTTTTCTCTCTGTTCGATTAGACACTTGAAAAAGGCATTGTTCTGTATTAAAAGGGTATGCTGAGCATACTGCGCAACATGGTTCAGCGCAGCGTGAAGAGTTTACCAACGACGACCCAGTCCCATCGACCTTGATGCCGTATCAGATATTTGCCATCTTTTATTGTCATTCTCAACACATCACATACAACCAATATTTTTTGCTTTTGGTTTGCAAGTCATCTCCAAAAATAATTATCGCTAGCACATTTCCGAAAGGAAAACACATTTGAAGCATCGAATTAAATTTTTGTGGCATATTGAAGTGTATTTGCTTTGAGCGGATTTTGACGTCCGCGTATATCTCCTAATGCCTCTAGCTGTAACCTAGTTAAAAGTATGAAAGAATATTTTAGTATTTGACTGGTATTTCAGTAGTTCGAAGATTTACCAGCACTATAAAAAATTTCTCTGTGCATAATGTTTATGTCCTCGAAGAAATAGTGGACTAAATTTGTTGGGGCTACTTCGCCTTTGGGGCAAGCGAGTCTTTCTACAAATTTTGGAGAATTCATTTTAAAGGAATAATTTAGCATATCATGACGTTATCGTTGCTTCGACAAAAAAAACGAGAGATGGAAGGTGTTTGCTTTAAGAATGTGTTTATGCTCAAATATCTTCACTGACACGCTCTCCGTGTTTTACTGACACTCTTTGGATAGATATGCAGTTGAGAATTATTTACTGGTGTCAGGAGTTTAACTGCTTCTTGCGGAGAATAAATCAATAATGATAGGTAACTCTGGTGTATTATTTACAATGTTATATCGGACGGTTATTTAAGATTTCTCCGGTACGTATTTTAAAAACCGCCAAAAGTACATCGGTGTGGCCTGTAAGTGGATCGTAGAGCAAGATGGGAATTATGTTCTTAACTGATCTCACTTTATAGCGAGCCTTCATAGCAGCGGTTGTATACCGGCCACCTTCAGGGCAATCGTCTGTATTTTTTTCGAAGATCTTTGTGAACTAATACAATCCTTTCGATGTGCGGTAGTAATGAGGGGGGATTTCAACATTAATCTACTTTCCTGTGATTTACGTTCTGGTAACTTCCAGGAATTTGTATGCTCGACCTGGTAATTATTCTCAGTGATATGCGCACTCGTATAACCGCAGACAGCCAAACGTTAATTGATTCTTGCCGGACAATTTCCCATGACGATAATGCGCAGTCCGGAGTTCTGTCAACGAGGATCAGTGATCACAGGCGAGTATTTTTCTTCATACCCTTCTGCCCGGAAACGCTGGTTCTTCAGCCGACGTTATCGCGAACATCTGTAAATGCAGCAGGCATAACACCTTTCCATGACATTCTGTGTAATGTCACATGGGAAGATGTTGTAACTGCTGACAGCAGGAACGATGCACATAGCTTTCTAAATACAGTACTTCGAAAGTATTCTGAGGCACCCCCTATCACAGTCTTGATATTGCTCATAAATTTATAAAACCTCGGGTTACTGATAATTTATTCTATAGGATAAATGCCCAGAATGAACTTTTAAATATGTTGATTATGACTACAAACTGCAACAACTTTTATGGTGCAAAAAAAATTGCGAAAAAGTGAAGGGCCTTGTTGAAGAAAACCCGCACAGAGTATTGTACGCACAAGTTTACTGCAGTGTACAAGTCCCATAAAAAGACATCGACCCTGTTAATGTCCTTTTTTTCCAGAAAAGTGGCACTATACCACATGAGTTAGTCGTGGATGGCGTGATTTATAATGCTCAATCATTGGCAAAGCAGTTTAACCATCATTTTCTTGCATGTGGAGCATCTCTGAAAAACTCGACATGCTCATTTATAAATTTAGTGTAAGAAAGAGAGTTGGGGTTTGATGCGCCAGCGGCTATAGTGAGATAGATGCTGTTTTATTATCTCCAACCACACCAGGTGAAATTAAAGTAGTGATAAAAAATAAATTATCACTTCATGTGCCTATGATGACACTACTGTCTGTACAGTGAAAGCAGTAGCAGATACTGTTTCCGTGCTCCTCTCCCACATTTGCAACAGCGTAATGTGGAGTGGTATATTCCCCAGGCAAGATGAAAATTGATCCCGCCTATGCAATACATAAGGGCGTATCAAAGAGCGCTCTCAAAAACAATAGACCTATCTCTGTATTACCCGTGCTTTCGAAGATTTCTGAGTGCGCAATTAATAACGGACTTTGTAGGTTCGTGTCACAGAAAGTCATAACAGCGAAACAGCAGTATCGTTGACAGAAATCAAAATCTGTGGAAACTGCGTTCCTGCATATTATAGATGAAATCATCCCTGATCATGATATCATGATATGACTGGCATACTCTTTGATTTTAAAAGTGAATTTGATTCGATTATACAGGACATATTATACAATGAATTTCATAACTAAAGCATTCACGGAAGCACGCATAACTTATATTTGCTAATCCGTCGCCAGCTTGCAAACACTGACGACTTTATATAAAATTCCGAGCTTATAGATTATGCTCTGCCACGAGGGTCAATCTTAGGTCCTCTGACGTTGTATGTATACCACGAACTCTTCATATTATTTCGTTTTTTTTGCATGGCTCATACAGAACGAGCGTATCAACCGATGCAGATACATGGCTTCGGCAACTGTATAAATGGTTATCCCAGAATCAGCTAGCCGTTAACTGAGACAAAACAAACTATGTAAATTTTCGAGCCAAAAGCAAGGCAGTAAACTCTTGTCTATAGTTGAAATTTCAGGGAAAAAGCTGTAACATAAGTATATAAACAAAAATTTCTAGGCGTGCTTTTTTATGAAAATCTTAATTCGACACAACATATTGACCGCATTTGCACCTTCATATCTAAAAGTTTGGGTGTGCAAAAGAAATTCAGATATATATTGTCCAAGTGGTTCAAGTGACAGTTGTACTGCGCACTGATTTGCTCATGGCTCCAATACTGCATATTATTATAGGGCACAACTTCTAAAGGTGATAGCGAATGCCTTCGTACCATGCCAAAAAAAGCAATTCAATTTAGTCGAAAATTATCTGTACGCGAATATCCGCAAGGGCTCCTCTATGACCACAAACTGCTCATATTTAGAAACATATTTCGCCTACACTTAGCGCTACGAGTACATGAAGAAATAAATTGCGATCCATCGGGATTTCTCAGTAAATACGAACCTTCTGATTTCCGGTGTAAAGAACCCAACTTAAGCCACGAAGCTGCTCAGAGCATCTTACGGAATGAAGTAAGTTGGCTGCCAGGTTCCCGCAGTATTAAACTTGTTTCCGGATTTACTTTGAATAGCTTGAAATGCGAAATCAACACCCAGATAAAAAAAATAAAAAATTGTTGTATACAACATAATAGCTTTGTCGGGACGTATGCTGTGTTGCCTTCTATTACGAATGTTTTGAAAGAATCCGCAGAACAAGCCTGCTGTCTAACTGTCTAGCTGTCTAACAAGGCGGCTGTCTAAATTAGACCGAGGTTTTCAGCTATTTGCCTTCGAGACTATATACAGGGTGTGTAACCTGATACATGCCTCTCCATTAAGTAGCCTAACGGTAGTAGTTAAAAAGTTACCTATTCAATATTAGGTAACCAACCTGCTAGTGAGCACATCGTATATGTGTTCCGATATACTACACCACTAACGATGCTATGCCGAGAAAAGAACTGTTCCAACTCAGAAAGCATATTTTTAAAAACTTCTTAAAATCTTCGGTGAAACACCCTGTACATGCTGTATAATGGAGTGGTAAATATGACTTTCAATGTACATTGTTTATTCGGCCTATGTGTGAAGTAAAAGCGATTGCCTCTTATCATTTGTTGTCTATCGCGTGAACAACAGTTAGAATATCTAGTGGTGCAATTTATAAAGAGTATGCCTCGTCAACTCTATGCTAAACATCTTTTGCCCCGGCGACCATGGCAGTACCTTGTAAACTATATTTGAGTCTTGCTCTTTAAGTTCTGGTTCTGTCAAAATAAACAAATAAACAAACGAACTTTCGAGGCAAAAATTAAGACGCAAACAAAACAAAAATAACCAGTTTTTTCTATATTTTCGGTTGCAGGGCGCATGACTATACTGTGGGGGTGATGTGCGCCACCATCAAACGCAAGAGGAGGTTTTCAAATTTCCAAATCCTCGTTCTGGTTTGAAATATCCAGCGTCCAAAACGCGTTTTTCAAGAATCTCCTATAGATTTCTTTCTCGCGTTGTACATTTATCGAACAGCTTCGCCGCGTGTCGTATTGCTGCCGTATTCATGTAAATTCTTCTAAATCTCGGCACACGCAACATGCATCTGTGCTTTCTGCTTTAAAACTGCGACTCAGGCCTTTCATAAACGTAAGACATGGGAACGCCATGCGAAAGAAATTTGAAAAGTGAATTTTTAGCGTTCGATATTTTCGACCCTAACAGAAAATTCGAAACCCGCCTCGTCTTGGAGGGTGAAAGCCATCAATTGCGCAATATATTCTTGCGTTCCAAAACTGAATCTATTAGGTTGATTTTTTAACTTTATGCACATACTCCTAAATAATTACGTATTATTCTTACACATTTTCTCCTTCCTGTACAATCCACCAGCACAGACCACACCGACATATCCCGCACGGCTTATAAAACAAAGTAACCCACGGACGCTAGGTTTTCTAGACATCTGTAGCTTTTTCATCAGTCGAATTTGGTGTGAATTCATTCTGTGGGGATGATGGCAGCAAAAATGCAATGCTCGAGGCTGGCTAAAAGTAAGGTATTTCGAAGTATTTACTCATGCATGAATCAGAACCTTATAAAAAAATGCAATCATCATAACAGTAGAAAAAACTACAGATCACTGCGACAACCCACATTACCAGAATGCTAAAGCATTGACGCCTCCTCGGCATTTGTCGCCTCACTTTGCCTCTCTTTATCGCTGTATTTTTATTTGTTAATTTTACTATTGAATTAGCGTACTTATCTTATGCTTTAAAGATCGATTTATTTCCTCTCATTACACCTTCTTTTATCTATTTATTTATCCGTGTTCCCATGAATTGCCGTTTGATATGTACAACGTTTACGCATTTGTTCATATGGCTTGGTTGTGGTACAAAAGGCAGGCTTGGTGCAATAAACCCCAGTTGAAAGTTGGCGTCAGTCCTGTCTTTTGTGTGCCTTCTGTGTCCCCGTTTCTTGCGCCATTACCAGTTTTTCTTTCAACTATTTTGGTTTTTGAATTTTTGCGCCGTGTTTGCTTTCCCGTCCACTTACTGTATCCCCGTCCAGCCTATTCAACTGTCCAATGGCTTTTGCTGATAATAAAATAACTAATTATTCTGTGCCACTGACACTTTTTGTTCGATTAGTGATCACTAATTAAATACATTTCAATTCATTTCTAAATTTATTTTCACTCTTTTGCCTATCTCTGCGCTATTTTGCCGTCCACGGCTGTTTTCCTATCCACTGACTATATCGATGTCTACGCTATTTCGACGTTTCTTCGACATTTTTGGCTCTGATTATCTAACTAATCATCCTATCGACACAATTTCTCTTGAGCAGTGTCCTTACATTATCCTCTTTCGATTACATTCGCTCGTTTGATTCTACCTCTTCTGAGAACATCCCAACTGCTGCGGACACATTTCTCGGACGCGTTTTGGTGACCCGATCCCGCCGACAAAGCCTTGAAATTCTTTCGCATCAATATAATGCAGTTCGTGGCGGTTCTTCGTTGGTCAATTTCTGCACTGCTTTCTTTGAAGCTGGCAAAACAAGAACGGGCTGTAAAAACTACCCTATTAGGGCAAGTTATAAATTGCATCGTTAATAAAGTGCTGTATGCTGCCGGCCATACGATGGAGTGCACTGGCATTTCATTTATAGTGATGTAAAAATGTAAATCATAAACGAAATATTCGACCACCCTTGCAATCTAGCACTAAATTTTCAATTCAGCAGTGCATATGAATGCCTTCCAGAGTGGAATAAACTGCTAGTATACACGAAGCGAAAAATTAATAACGTGCGAGGATGCACTCATTTCTCATTACTTCGTAATTTAATGCACCATTGAACGCTTGCGTACTCATGCAAGCTTTAATGCTTTTTTATTTCGTGTACACAACGGCTCCCACTTGCGCAAAGCTGGATTCTGATCACCTGTTTACTTTTGATGCAGCGGAGTTTTATATTTGAACGGAGTTTCAGGACAACAGGAGTTTTATTTTTGAATGAATTCATATCATAAATAGCAACGTGAAAACTGCAATGGCTGACGTAACAAGTATATGGGATAAGAATAAGGAAATGCGTAAAGTTAATGGGGCCTCTTGGGGAAGTGAAATTGTTAATTGGACCAGATTTGCAGCCACCTGAACCACGTACATGGATTCCAAAAAGCAGCTTTTGAATTTTTCATTTTTAATAAATATGGAAGCGTGATCTGGGAACTCGACACGAGCAAAGCAATTTATAAACGTGCATAAACAGCAGAAAAAGAACACAAGCTAAAATAAAGTAGCGTCCACGCAAAAATACAGATGCAGGCTGCAATGCAGCGCCTCTTGGTGCGCATTCCTGCAGTGTTGCATCACCATTCACTAAAACTGGGATACTCCGAAAAACATTGCTGTTATCGAATCAAAAAGAATGAAGTATTGCACGAAAATGTGGAAATGGTTGATAATAAAAATTTAGCTAGCTTGGTTATTGAACTGTTAAACGGGAGAATAACGTACCCTACAGAGATAATGTAAAGCCCCTGTCATCCCTTTTAATGCAAAAATCTTGTAACTATAATAAAGTAGCAATCAAATTTGAAAATTCTATTGAGAGCCTTTTTCATTGAATTTACCTCATCAATTTTTTTTCTTTTTAAAATGCAACCCATACTTCTGTGTGAGCTCTTCATATGTATTTTTTTTTATATTGATCTGCATCGATATTGCACTCTTCATGTTTTCCAGTAATTTTGATTTTAATGCTATTTGCTGTTAACCCGTGCATTTGTGTGCATTATGGCGAACTTTTTGCCATTGTGGGACCCCCATGTATTTTCTCCCCTACAATAATGCTGTCTGGCAATATAGGTATTCTGAATTAATAAATAAATAAATCAAGAGCACTAATTCTAAGAAGTGCATTATTTATTGTTATTTATTTATACATACTGCAATCCCACGGAGATAATATAGCAGGGTGGGAATACATCGAAGAAGATAACAAATACAAGGACGAGAAGGGGTGCTAAATGAAAAGAGCTACATGTTTTCAAAATGCAACCAGCAACACGGCAACCAGTCAGCAGAAGCAACAACCACACTAAAACATATTATGACTCATCTACAGACAGATCACTGCAAACGGCACTCAAATAATTTCATGGATGTCTGAAGGATCAAGGATCATTTGTGAGTGCTTTCCAATCACTAACAGTTATTGGAAAAAATTAGTGTTTAAAGGTGTTATTGTTTGTGCGAAAAGGGGTATCAGCTTTTCGCTGACCTACTGCACTCTGCTCATAAGAATTGTTCTATGCGATTTGAGATTCTTTTATTGAGTGCAGTCGATTTATGCTGACCAACCTTGCCACATATCAAGCTTGGCGTTGAAATGCTCAGTAATGCTTTCAAATAACACTTTCCAAGACGCACTCCAAAATTGGGACCTATGGCGTCCAATACGTGAAGCATGGCTGAAGTCAAACCTGGCTGACAGCGTGGCAGTGTGCAGCACAGCACTCAAACAAGTGATGAACACAGCAAGTTCTGCACAACAATGCAGGTTTTCTGATTTCGTAGCACGGTGGGCATTACACAGCACTGCACACTACAATCAAGCATTCACTGCGTGCACCATCTGCCCACTCCCCGCATTTGAAGAAAATTACGCGCTCATTACGCGCGCGACATTGACCGTTTAGAATCAGTTCAGAAAAAAGCAATAAGACTCATCTTCGGCCGGTATGATCGCAAGTTTTCACCTTCTTCCCATATGCACAGTTTATCTTTACAAACTTTAGAACATAGGCGCACACGTGAACGCATCATTACGCTGCAGAAGATCGTTCACACGTCATCTGGCATTCAGGCACCCTTCACATTTGTGCCCTCAAGCGCACGTGCAACCCGACAGAACCACCCATTCCACATTGTTCCCTTCAAACCGCTTATAGATTGTTTTAAATTTTCTTTTTTCCCTCTAACTGTTGAAGTTTGGAATGGATTGGACGGCTCACTTCGTTCATAGACAATCAAGAGTTTGTTGTTCAGTTGCCTGACAATTTGACCCGTTGACCTGTTTTTAATACTTCTGTGTTATCTACTTCTATGCTCCCCATGTTATTTGTTTTTACTCATGTATTTACCCACTCCTGCTATGTCTCTCCTCAGAGACAGCAGTATTGATAATAAATAAAATAATAAATAATAAATAAAAATGATGACCTTTTTATCTATAAGTTGCCTTCATTGGCCATCGTTGGTAACCTTAGAAAAAAAAAACCTAACATCAAAATATGCAAGAAAATGAGCCTTCAGTAAAGCATGCATCTTTTTTCGGGAGTCAGAAACAATAAAACTGGCTTGTTAGAAGACCGTATTAGCAAGCGACAGTGACATCATTTACCAGCAGCGATGGCATAGTTATGCCAATATATTTACGTGCCTTGTTTCAAGTTTTCAATTTCTGAATGAATGATTCAACTTCTGAGGTATATGAGGTGCCTGGTAGTAGAGTAGCCTTCCTCATGCGCACAAATCAATCGTTGAGCTGTATCAAATATTTTAGTGTCTCAGCCTAACGGTAAGAGACCGCTGTTGCGCTGTACCAACACGCGTGAAGACAACACACGCAAAACGGTGTCGTGCTGCGGGTTCCCCTCAGTGGTTCACTCAAGTGCCCACTAGAGAAAAGCGAAAATAAAAAGCTTAATGGTTCCGTAAGATTTGCGGCTGTGGCACCTAAAGGACCCAAACCATTTGTGCATTCTCGGCGTTCCTACCTTGACTGCTGTTTTAAAAGTAATGTTTGGCAAATAATTAGTCTAAAAGCAAATTTTACCCTTATGGGAATGGTAGTTGTCTAAGTACTTCACTAGAGCGCTAACACAGAGCTCTTCTGTGCATTTATGACAATCACCTCTGCTTGGGTGGCCTGGCATGTTTTTTATGCATCAGGAGTTGAAACACGTTCCATGGCAATGTGCATGCACAATAAGGTGTAGTTCCGAGCCCTCGATTGGCCGTACAGGACGTAAGTGTGGTCCTCGGGGCGCCGTTCCAGCGCTCTAGAGCAGGTGTGCGGATGTACGTAGGAATGTTCTATTCGACTACAGAGCAAAACTTGACCCATAAATCGTAAAGAAACTGCACATAGACATCCTTTGAATCTGATATGGGACGGAACGTGCCCTCAGGTGTTCCACTCAGAAAATCCAGTAGAGGGTTGAAATCAGTACTGAACCTCAAAGAATGTTAATAGAAGATTGAAACCAAAGCTGATCCGTAAAGAACGTTTAAGAGGTACTTCAGAAGGTGTCGCCGCATAAAGAGGTCTCCACATCGCTCCCGGTTTTCTCAAGCTCTAGAACCGACGCCTTTTCAATTTTAGAGTCTTAAAATTATTCCCCTTACAATTCATCCAATTCAAGGATCCTTGTACTGGTATTCTAAGGAAATGAGTTTATATTGTCATCCGTAGCAAATTTAGCAATCGCATCGATAATTGTTTATGTTTTGTTGAACAGATCACAAGGCAGCCTGAGCAGGCGTACACTGACGGGTGCCTTCATCATAAGCTCGCAAGCGAGAGCCACCCATGCCACTACGCAGCCAAGCAGGTACACAGCAATGTACAAGTGAAGTGGCTCCGTTCCAGTGCTGTGGCCGCTTCCTCCAGTCATCAACCCCCGTATCCGGTGAGGAACGGCGAGTCCTGCTTCCGCGACGGCCAGAAGGAGACGACGGTGCTGGTACCTGCGGGTACATGCGTACTAGCATTCATGTTGGTATTAAAAAGCAAACTAAGACAGCGGTCTGAGAGTACTGTCAAAAGCGATGGAATGTACTAGAAGGAAACAAAGTGTTTTTCTGGCCACCACAGTTTTACAGATTCCCCCGTCCCCCAATTGAGCTGCGATTCTGTCAATCTGAAGAGACAGTTACCCCACGGCAGAACCATGGCGCGTGATACGATAAAACTAATCAGTACTATGTAGTAAGAGCCAGACTTGACGTGACGCCAGAACTACATGCAGTGTAAGATCACAAAAAGGAAAAGCAGGTGGTGGGAGCCAGACGGTACTACGGCTGGACCTTCAATCTGCCTGAGTTAAAGAAGAGCATATGGTTGTACAACGTGTCGGCGCCAGCTGTAGTTTTGCTTGTGGACCGGCCAACAAAAAGCTTTCCGTCGCCGCTGTGTTCAACAGAGTAAGGGTCCGTTCACACTTGCCCAGAAATACGGCGTGCGAAGTGGATTCGGCCGCTTTTGACGCCGACCAGGGCGGAAACCGGCGCGGCGAGGCCGATCGCTCACGACCGATTTCGGCCGCCCGAAAAATTCCGCGGTGACAAACAAGGCGGCACCCTTCGAAGTAGGTCGCAGCTCGCTTCGCATTGATTTCGTCCTTATTTCTGCCTTTTTCAGCGCGTTCACTGGCCATAAATAGGGACCATTCTTTCGTTTAGTTTCATCTCACCTGAAAAACAAAAAAACGTATTTGATAAATTTGCTGATTATTTTATTTAGAGTGACCAATCTTCCGTTACTAGGCTTAAGAGTAGCGTCGGTTTGTTGGCAGTAATGCTTCCTGGCCTTGCAAGCCGATTGCGCGAATATGTTGGGCTTATCGTGGCTTTTCTGTTTGCATACGATGAACTAAAAGAGGGAATGTTCCGTCGTTTAACGTACGCAAGCGTGCATACGGTTATGGTACATAGACAACGTCTCTTATGCTCTCTTCTAACCATATCTGTCTATGCCGCGAGCGGGGACGTGGTGGTCGGGAAGGGTGTTTTAAAAGCAAGAAGCAGCAGGCGCGGCGGTTCCACCTCACCCGGGCGTCAACAGATGAGAACAGGTCATATTTTCACGGCGAGCGAATCCGCTCAGTTCGCATGATTTTTGAACAAGTGTGAACGCGCGGTAAGTAGTCGTGTCAGTAGAGAAGTCCCAGGCGTGGGCGAAAGCAATGAGTATATAAAAAGTTGCAAAACATCATGTATCGTAACCGTACGTGTTTAGCACAGGATTGCGCGCATTTGTTTAGGGTACCTGCTGCATGGTACGTTACCAAAAGCAGGATGTAGCCCAGTTCAGCGCGCAGCAATTCAGCACTCGGCGGAAATTTATCCGCTGAGCAAAGTTGTCAGTTATGCACTGTTTTTATTTTTATTTTACCAGTAGCATGCTTGGAAAGAGCAGCAAAAGTGTAAGCTTTAAGCATAATAATAAACATTATACTCCTGTCAAGCGGGAAAATTAAGTGCACTTAGGGAGAGTGTCACTCGCTGTAAGTGCACGTTGTCAAATCCAAACGTCGCATGTGGAGTGTCACTCGCAGAAGAGTGCACTCCGGTTGGAGTGCGTTCAGGGAACGCACTTTGAGGGCCGAGTGCATAACCTCGACAGCCGCGACTTTCAAGGCGCAGTATTTACGGTGCATAAAAATACTTGCAAGTTTATTTTACTTGCTATAGCACTGTTTTCTCAATATTTCTTTTCTATAGCTACAAACGAAGCGACACAACAATGGCACGTGATCAGATGAATCCCCGCTTCACGCCGCCATCTTGTTTTCGTCAATATTCTGTGTAGTCTTGGCTGGTGTTGGCTTTTCTTCTATTTCTAGTTTATTTTCATTGTTAGACACTGTTTAAAGGGGCACCGCGATGATGTCTTCAGTACCAGTTAATATCATTAGATAGATTCATCATGCTTTCCAGAGACCAGAGCAAAAAGAATTATTGAAATCGGAGCACGCAAGCGAAAGTTATTCCACTCTGAAAATTCGAAATGAAAAGCTCCGACGAAAACGCACTTCACTCGCCCATTTCACTCACCCAGTACCGAGATTGGGCGCTACCAATCAGAACCGCACCTAGCGCACACGCAGCGGAAGCGTGCATGCAGTTGTTGCTTTGTCGGGGCTGTAGGCAGCCGCGCATTTTGGCGGCGTCTTCCCCCCGTGTACGCCACGTCGTAGTCAGGGCAGGGGTGACTAACAACAAAGGAAGCTCCCCGAAGTTTCTTTTTTAGTCGGACTGGAAGGCTGTGCACAGTAGCCCCCCTCCCCCCCCAAACTCGACTCCCGTCTCCTGTCCGACCTCTCTCTTCACAATTCTGGGCAAGGTGTGTCTAGTGTGTCGACTGGCTTTTTTTTTTTCGCTGCCGTCTTGGTATGGTCACAGCCGGTCGCGACGCGCGCGCTTTCTGGTTTGAGCCAACGTTTTTCGAACAGCGCTGGCCGCCACGAAGGTTTGAAGTGGAATGGAAAGTGCCGCCCCTAGCTGTATTCTTGTTAGTTTTTGTTCGCTTTCCATGCTTCTTTCCAGTTTTTGTGGCATTCGAAAAGCTTTCAGTACTCAGAGACATAATATTTTGGATCGATTTCTCGAGTATAAAGGAACAATATACAAACTGGACGCTCAACCAATGAGAAAGGCAGCGCCCTATCTGGATGCCACCTCATTTCCGCTGCCGCAAATGGCCGCCGCGTCGCGACACCGTCGGCTCGAAACAAGCATTTCTAGCGAAGATTAAAATATCAAATATTATGATTTCGGTGATCTCTTTGCGCGTTCGGGACTCACAATGTCCCTTACTCTGCATACAAAGAATAAAGACCCGATGCTTCATCTACGTCGCAGGGCACCTTTAAGCTCCTTTTATTTGCGCTTCAAACGGTGAATTTTTAGGGCTTTTTTTTTCTTTTTCGTCGACCTCTTCAAAAGTTCTCTTTCTCTAGTGGCGCCTTTTTTCTTAATTTTTTTCTAGGACTGCACCATGCCTTCCCGTTTAGCACCGCGAAGCCTTAAGTATCGGATGCCAAAGCGCAATCCCCGTAAGTGCACTTAACCTCTACGCTTCACAAAGGTATTGTTCTTTTGGTATGCAAGGAAAATATTCTGTGGAGGAAGAAAACAGCCGACATGCTTAAATTCTTTACCAAGCAGAAAGCACATTCAGATGAGCGGGTGATTTCTGAAAGCTTTATGCGCTCCAAAATGCCCTGGTTACTTTGCGCTCCTGTCCTTAGATTGTTACGTTTACTTATGCGTTGTGTATTCTTGAAAGCGTCACAGTAGGTATCAGTAAAACTGCTCAGGTCATCGCTGCATAGATTAACAAGAGAACATTTACAGAAATTACATCTTGGTCCGAAAAGCGAAGGTCGCAGGGAGTTTCCTGCAATTTCCCATGTTACTACACAACTCTTCATCTTTGGAGTACGTGATCATAACAGAGTAAACAAGGCAGTCGCTAGCTTCGTTACTTACTGCACAGATTTCTCTTGGCGGTTTACTGCGCGCTTAGTTGTGCTGTCTGACGACCCACATATTATCCCAACATGAATGCACAGGCTGGGGCGCCCAAGCTTACATGCCCGTGCGTTGGTGACGGAGTCTTCGTCAGAGGAAGCGGAGGAACTGCGGAGTTGACCTTGTTCGTTTGCTGAGGCTCACCTTCTCCCCGATGGCTGGGGCGCTTGGGGCGCCGGAGGACCGACTGCCAGCGATGTTGCCTCAGGTCTTGCTCGACACCCCACTGATTAGCTTTCCTGGTTTTTACCGTCCATTCGGGAGATCCTTTTTTCCAGGCTGGAGCGTCTTTCTCGCCCTCCTCTCAGCGCCGGAGCACTGCGATATTCCCCGCCTTGCCCGTACCTCCCGCCAGCATGGGTCTTTTCCGCTCCTGCTTGCGCACCTGTCGCTGTTGCAGGCTGTGCTATACCAGTTGAATGCTTGTCGGTTGAAGGCGGCGTCCGTCTAAAGCTTCCGCGGCCAAAGGACTAGCAGAACTACATATGGCGCACACGCGCGGCTGTACCACCCCCTTTCTTGACTCCATCTTAGGCGCCGGAAAGTTCTGGCGTCGCGTCAGCTCTGGGTACCACCATCTCTTCTCTATCTGATATTACGTCGCGCGATGGCGCTCATGTCGCGCCGGGTGTGTGGTCGTATGATAGGAAAGAGTGGATTAAAGATGTGAAATCACACACAATTAAAGATGTGAAATCAAAACGCGATCACTAGATTTTTGTTGCTGTGATTGCAATAACCTATCAGTATTTGGATACGTATTTGGAGAAGCGTTTTAGCTAGTTTAAGGTATAAGACACATGTAGAGGTACCGCGCAACAGGTTGGACGTCGGAGACTGCAAAACGGCTAACTTCGTTAAAAAAACTACCTGTTTACATCTGTCGAGTGCTACTTTCAGCTGAAGGCTAAACAATAAGTGGAACTGTGGTGGAAACGTTGCTCACCTGCGCGGGTTGTGTGGGTGCACTGCAGAGACTTCAGTCATGGTGAAGAGATGCTCTCCCGGCACGAGGTCCCACTGCGATGCGACGGCCACTTCGTCTTGAGTACAGACCGACAGATCCACGTGTGTTTCTTCCCTTGTTCTTTGGTAACACTGGCCGGTGTCAATGCCGAGCAAGGATCTGTTGCCACAGAGTTTCTGCGATCTCAGCACCATTATGGCGATGTTGAAAAAGTTCGGGTTGTTGAAAATCCCGCCAGAACTAGGCCACTTAGGGCTGAAGCGTGTACATACGCTACCACTAAAAACCTGGCGCCGCATTTCCTGGAAAGAATTAATGTTCTTTAATGTCTTAGAGGTGGCACGGATGGAGGTGATACTCGATTGAACGTAATTTCCTAGCGTCATCATGCCAAGGACCCAGGCAGTGGTGGCCAGACTGCGAAAACTTGGAATGTTTGCTAATGATGTCGGTAGGCCTTTGCCAAGAAATGTGGAGACGAAAAAGAGGAAAAGGCTTGAGCTGTTTGGACGTCTCAAGCTGCTCAACAGAAGACTGCAGTGGACGTGGAAATACAACGTGAGCATTAGCATGAAAGATATTAAACCAGTTGTGAACAACAGGAGCGACATCCGTGAGTCGGCGAAGGTTACCACGGTTGTGCTTCTTAGAGTAGTAAAAAAGCACAGCGGGGAGGGAGAGTACTGCGCATATTCGAATATCTCCCCTACCAAGAGGGCCCCGATTCCAGTTGGAACAAGCATTAGGTCGACGCGCTTGCCCGCTACGTCCCGCCAGTCAAGAACCACGGTCGTATCAATTGTGTTGTTTAGTGTCCTGTAAGCGTCTAAAAGAGCCAAAGCTTCAGGCTTTGTCTCAACATTCGCTCCAGGGGTTGTAGACACTACAGAAGTGTACTTGCGCCCTCTGGGGAATGTCCCGTCTGATCTCTCGGGAACGAACAGCTGTGACGGAATAACTGCTTTGCGAGTCGCGCAGCTTAAGTAACGGTCCTGCGGAGCACTGATGTCGTCGCTGCTCACACTGATCACTTGGCAGAGTGCTCGAGAAAAATCATGCAGTGAGACTTCCAGCGACTCCGCAGAAAGGAACAAAAGATTGCGCGAATTGGTTGCGACCAAGTTATTAAATTTATTCCTTATGGGCGTAGGTGCGGAAAGCCACGAGGAGGGTAAAAATACTAAGCTTTGACGACGTTGAATTAGCATCAGTTTTTCGGGTGACATGCCGCAGAACCGCAATGGTTTTTTATGCACGAAACCGCGGAATTCACACTCTATTTGATCATCTGAGGCAGCTACAAATTTTAACGCGATGGGAAACGCTTTGGTGCTATTGTAGATAAGTCTCGCCTGAGGCGGATTGTACATCATGACTGCACGAGCACCAGACGATTGGGACGCGGTCATAACGCTCAGCATGCGGTCGTGCATTTGGAGTGCGTACACTAAGGGAGTGCAGCACGTCACTAGTGTTTCAAAACATATGAAAAACCGCAAATTTCTGATCTTCACATACATTGTTCAACTATTCTTGTCTTGTGTGTACCGTAAAGATCGCGCATACTCGCCAAACGATTGCTAACTGATTACAAGACGCTGTCTTGTAGTTCTGCAAATTGAACCTAATGTGCTGCTTCCATTCCACAGTGTATAGGCGGCAGCATGCTATAACGACACATTATTGTCTTTTGTAGCAGTTTGACAGTTTGTTAGGTTTATTTGGTTAACTTTTTTTTCCAGGCAGTTGTATGCGTGAAAATGTTTGAGGAAATTTGGTCTCTAAGTTCGAGCCTCGTGCTCTTCCAAGGAACGGTTCTTTCATATAACTTTTCGCTCGTGCAGTGGAAACTGTTGTTCCATCAAACAACCTTCGGTTGAAAGCTATTGTTCGTCCTGTCTTTGTCCCCTCAGAAATTGTTTATCATCACTCAAGGCTTTTCGCGAGAGCTAACGCAGGTCGCGGGGCAGTGCAGGTCTGCAGAAGTGCAGCGAAAAAAAAAGTTATTGTGCACCTAATTTGTCCTATAACCTAATCTAGGTTGTAGACTAACACTGGCAGCGGTATTCTGTTAAAGGGTGACAGGTGTACAAAATAAGCAGCGAATCACCGCTGTGAAGATTTCTAACTCACTTATAATCAGCATCGAAATTTATAAAACACTCCATGTTGTTTTCACTCCTTCGTTGAGTTCTCGTTGAATGCCTACTACCACGCTTGCTGAGAAAGATTTAAGCTCGAAAGAAACGGGAGCTAACTGCCGAAAGTTCTCGGCATAACGTGGTGCCTACCGAACTCTCGGAGGAGCCAACTCACGATCGTGCACGGTAGAAAAAGAGCGTTTGCACGTAGCGCTTTGCCTTGACTGCCCTATATCCAGTTGTCGCAATCAAAGCTGGTGCCCTTGCTGGAAAACCCCAGCTGTAGCAGGGTGGCGCCATCTAGAGAACAATACGAGAACCTAAAACTTTCGCTCCGGCCAGGAATGACATTGCTCTACACCACGCTGTACACCAACTCCCGAAAAGTAGGGTTAGGCGGCAGGCTTTCAGGCAAAATATTGACTAATTTCACTACTCTGAGGGAGTGGCGCAATCGAAGCTATTTAAAAATTCTTAGAAGAGCTAGTGAAATCTTTGCTGTTCGTTCTAGGTCCGCTCTCTCTGTTTTTAGTGGGTGTCTTCAGGCCGTAGCTCGCTGCAGTGGGATTGTTGCACAACACATGTATCTTTTGGGTCACGACGATTCGTAATCGTATTTTGGTGCGCAGAGAGAGCGGAACGACGCCGTTGCCCTAGGAATAGGCGTCGCAGGGGTAGTAATTTGCGTAGTAGGCACTGTAGTTAAAAATATATGCGGGAACGGGGCCAACTGAAATACGAAGGCGGGTTTCAAACTTTCTACATTTGAGAGTAATTTTGTTGCATGTCAGACGACCTTGGAAGTGTTAATCAGCTTCACCTCTGTCGACGCGGGGGCGCGTATGGTTTTTTGATGCTGACTCCAGGGAAGGTCGACTTCGAGCTGGCAGTCTCGCTCCTTCAGGATTTTGTCTGTCGTCCTACCCAACAGACACATATACAATGCGTTGGACATTCGCACATCCACCTTAGATTTCGCGCAATCGACTTGCCACCCACCTGTCTCACAATTTTTATCAAATAAATTATACTTCGTAAAAAATACGATTCAACAATTCCATCTTCCCGTGAAAATAATTTAGTATGACTTAGCCGCGCCGCCTATATTGACGTGCTGAATTAACCGGAGATGGTTCTTGTGATTGCTTTCTCAGACCATACTACAGTTCTCAGTGAATCTAGTTCAAAGTTGGGCTCAGGACAAGCTATCTGTAATCTGTAAGCTCCCAAATATTTGGGCTCAACATTGGATTTCTTGATGGGTCACGGCGACCAACGCAGACACCCGGTGGCAGCAGCTTCAGCACAAGACTCGAGTTATAGCCACCAGCGACGACGACGAAACACTGCAATGTGATGTCGTCCTCATCTGCCACTTAAAATTGCCCCGACAGGAAGGAGTAGCCATCCTGGCGACTTACGGCGAAGAGGCGAGCAGATGGTTATAGTGCGCCTTGATAGGGCTAACGAGGTAAACCTCGCGACCACGGCGGGGATGGTCCAAGAAAGGATTAACTTGCTCAATGTGGTAGTTTGCGTGAGACATGGGTTGGACTACTCGGTAAGGGCCACGGTGATTGGTGAAAAATTAGCTCTTGGCAGAAACCCAATGCCAAACGAGGGAGTTGGGGGAAAACATCGGAGCAGGCTTGGCATTGTAGTGTAGGTCTTTCCAGTAGCCTTCGATGTCGGAATTAAAAGCGCGGGCCACCTGACGGCATTCCATAACCTCCTGGGCGATGTCTGAGATAGCTGTGTACTCAGAAGGATAACACCCTTAGGACAATAGGGCAAAATGGTGTCAAGGGTGCAGGATGGTTCACGGCTTTATAAGAGGAAGAAGGGGAAGGAACCTGTTGTCGCTAAGTAAGCTGTATTGTACGCGAAAATGAAAAATACGAGCACCTGATCCCAGTTGGAATGGTATGACTCAATGTACATTGCGAGCATAACACCTAACTGCGGAACTCAACCGCTGTATGAGGCTTTGAAGGGCTGTGCATGGTGAGAGAAGCGCATGAACTACCTCGGAGACAGAGACACGAGAATAATGTTTCCCAGGAGATCCGAGGTGCGCCGTGACGGAGGACGAAGTGGGGGAGAATAAAGTAAGCGATGTCACGGGCCGCCGCCGCGGGATGGGTGGCTGTCTCCGTCTAACGGGTGAGATAATAATAGCCAGTTTTAGCTGAGCGTTTTTGCGGCCAGCGGAGAGGAGCGGTCAAGCGCATACGCCACTGCACATGCGCACGTCGCTGGCCCGGCCAGCGTTTTTACGGAGCGAAGCTTACGCCAACTCGGAAGCCCTATCCAGCTGAGCGATAGGCAGCGCGCGAGCTTGCGTAAGAGCACGCGGGCGCGTAAGGGTGTTCAACATGGCAGCCTCTTTTGTACACCTAAAACGCAACACTTACCAAATAATTGACTAGAAACACAGAATCTACATTTACTAAATAGTTTCAGCGCATTATTATAGCTGACTTAATTGATATTCTTTTCACTCTAACTGAAATTATGACCTATAGGTGGAGCAGCAGAGCAATTCGACTCTAGTCCGCTCGAGAAGACGGGCGATCCGCCCGGCTAAAACTCTTTTCTCGCGCGCGTCTCCGCTGGTGTATCCACTCACCCGCTCCACCCCGCTGGCCGTAAAAACGCTCAGCTAAAACTGCCTAATCACGGGACGTCGACGGGGGAAGTGTGGCAGCGTCCGCATAAAGCGTTAGGTGATCGACGGCGATGGTTACCCATCGGTACCGCCAGAGGTGCAAGGAAGAGGGCCGCCAAGGTAGATGCCGATGTGGTCAAAGGGGCGAGGAAGGCATGGTAAAAGCTGCAGGGGGCCGGCCAAGCGACAAGGTGATGCCTTTGTGTGCTGACTGGCGGGGGACGAGCGAAGGTAGCGACGGACAAAATTATGCATACCAACCCAGCAGCCGCGCTGATAACGCTGATTATAGGTTGTCAGGATGCCAACAACAGCGCATTGCGAGTCAGCATGATGATAGGCTCAGACTTCGGAGCGCAGATGGCATGAGATGACAAGAAGCCATTTTTCGCCGTCAGAATTTTAGTCGCGGCACTGAAGACGAACACCCCTGATGAAGAAATGGAAAACTTTGCGGCTGAGGCCCCGTGGATGTGTCGCAGAGGCTGGGGCGCTGAGGATGTTGAACAGGGAAGAAATCCGAGGATCTCATTTGCTGCAGGCAGGGCATATCCAAGATGGTGCGGGTAATCAGTGGAGGGTAGGGCGGAGGAGCAGCAACAGTAGGCGGCGGCCCTGCGACCGACAGCGCGTTGGTGCCAGTGTGCTTGCGGCACGAGTGGTACACGGCACGTATGTCATATTCTTGAAACCTTGGGCACAATGGCCGAGAAGTCTCGGCGGGTCCTTGAGAGAATCGAGTCTGCAAAGGGCATAGTGGTATGTAACGACGTCGAAGGTGTGGCCGTATAGATAAGGGCTGAACTTTGTTATAGCAGAGGCGATTGCCAAACAGTATTTTTCAGTAACGGAGTTGTTGGAGAAGAGTACTTCTAGCATTGGCGACCTCATATTCATAAAAACCAGGCTTGCGCTGCGCGAGCACTGCACGCAGCGAGAGGTGAGAAAGAGGCGTCGTCACCTTGCGAAGAGAGCGTCTCTTTTTGACTAATAACAGATATGGCGGCACCAGTGTCTACGCGGGCAAGCGCCAAAACACCTTCAACGATAACGACAATAACATTAGTGGGGAAAATGGGAATTTGCAGTTCGGGCGCCTACGCAGTTATGCCTCAGGAACTACCGCGGTTTGTTTCCTGGCTCGGCAGATGGTGGCGGCGGTGCATGGGTGAAATGTACCGGGGAGGAGGTGAAGGTTAATAGCGGGACAGGATGGAGCGAAGATGAGACTACTCTGGAGGCAGCCTGGGCGGAACTCAGAACTGAGGTGCCGAAGAGGACATCGCAAGTTGTGCAGGAACGTACAGGCACGTGTCCCTCTTTGCAGCAAGCAGAGCGGTTTTCCGGTGTGCGCCGTGGAGCTGCAGGCTGCGGCTCAGGTCTAGCAAAAGTGTGCGGCGAGCGCACCAGGGGCGAAGGATACAGGGAAGGGGGCTGGGCTTCGGCATAGGTACGAGGCGCTACCAGAATGTGGTATGGTCCGAAGCCGTCGGGATAATTCAGCGGAGCAGCGGCGGGGGCAGGATAAGTGAGGGCGGCCTCAGGAAACGGCAGCGGGGCAGGGAGAGGAGAGGAGCGACGCTTCAGCCGGGTGGCAAACCAAAACACGCTGCTTGTGTAGCTCGTCAAACCTGTGGCAGAGTTCGCAGACCGTGTTAATAGCAGCCGGACTCGTAGCGAGTCTTAGCGAGCCTAGCCGGCCGCTTCTGCAGCTTTAAAAAAATCTTCGACTGCTTCAAAGAAAGGCACCACCATTTCCTTCCACAAGGGGCTGTCGAAGCAAGACGTACGCATTCTGCGACAGCTAGGGACGAATATATACTGCTGTCGCTACATGGCTGGTCGCTTTGACTAAAATTGAATATTTTCTGTCCACACTCTGAGGAGCTATTATCTACCACACATAGTGTGGTCCTATCATCATATTCTCCACTTCCCTCCTCCTCTCTTTAGGGGGGGGGGAGGGAAGTGGAGAATGTGATGATAGCACACCGGGCTCACGAGGCGGCATCTCGGACTATACTCCGTTTCATACATCATGTGCAGCGCTGTGAAGGCTACGGAAGTAGACCGCAAAAAAAAATAAAGAGAGGTGTATCACGCCGCGCTGTTCTGTGACCCTGTGGTCTTACGCTTTGCTCCGGCGAGTCGACAGGCATTGAGAGTGCGTGGGTTCGAATCCCGTATGGTGAAACTTTTCTTTTTACATTTTTTTTCATCGCAAGTTGAATTTCGCGTGACTTGAATTAGAAAACTCGTTTCGTTCAGAATCGCTTGAATGTTATGCCGTGTTCTGAAATGAACTGTATGGATCTGTTCATTTGATGCATACCGCGTTAGTGTGAGCTGTCCGAAATTCGTTGTCAATGAGCTTGCACCGGCTTTTGGTCAGCAGTGGCGGGTTTCTTCCCGATTCCGCAACATTGTGACTGTACTTTTTAGATGCAAGCGAGAGGTTTGTGCGAACGATGACATTCATTCGTCGATTTTAATTAATTAGCACAGTGACGAACGCTCCGCAGTGGCCCGATTAACAAGTGGCCGTCTGCAACTTTCGATGTCGCCGTTACCGAGGAGCCCACTTTTTTGTGGGCCTCTCTTAAGGTACCTGGCAGCTATGGATTGTTCTGTGCAACTGGTCAGCGGCTGATCCAGTCTTCGGCGTGAGAGTCTGGGACCGACTTTGGCACTGTGCTGTAGAGTAGCCCAAGGACTTGGCGAGAGCGATTCATTTTAACTGATCGCAAAATTCAGAAGCAAGATGTCTGTTAATTGAGAATGCTGGTTTATCATCCAGGAACGCAGAATACATATTGTAGGCTTCTTAATCGCCTATTTGCTGACTGTATATGTGTCACATTCTTGTGCATGTCTGGAATTCTTTTGTTTTGGTTAAGATATATTTTCTTCTTAAGCAAAGCGTGTTTTCCTTTGTCATTGAAGAGAGCTCTATAACTTGGCTATTATATGCGGCAAAAGAGCAGTATATTTAAACTGATGGGTTAAATTACGTTTACACACACCACCTCGATATGGCCTGTTTTCCCGCGTTAAGTGTTAAATTTAGAACATAGTGTTGATTCACACAGTGACAGGAAATAGTACTGCCTGAAGAGTTACAGATTTGTTGTCGTGCACAAATGTATATGAAGGCAACACAGAGGCAAGTGATCTTGTCTCGGATTTTCCTGCTCTCCTAGAAGAGCAGAAGCTGCTCAGGCTGGATTTTCATGCAGCCAGGTAAAAAGAGTTCCAAGCTGTGGGAGCGTCAAGTAAGAATACAGAAAAAGTTGTACAACGCTAGGAAAAAATATTTTGAAAGAGCAAACAATAAATGAGACAATAAAGAATGCTGACGCCGCAGTGTTTGCGAGAAATGTTTTATTCTGAAAACAGCCAGTGGCATGGATCACAGTGCATATAAATTAAAGGAGACGTGTGTACACCAACACACAATCAGTTAAGTGCTGTAAAATTGAAAAAAAAAATGTACAGCTATCGAAGAACACTATTCGATAAAAAGAAAATCTGACCAATGTATTAACAAAGACATGACTCGAAACAAACAATTTCAAACTCAACTGAGCAAAACTCAGGTTGAAATCATTCACATCTCCAAAAAATTAAGGACAAAACATACAGTACTGCCTACCTCAACACTGGCACTGCATAACATGTCAAAACGACCGGAGATTGAAAAGAATGCAAGACAACACCAAACCAGGAATTCCTTTTCAGGACATGAAGGTCAGACACCCATACAACCCATTTCCAACCCGCAGACAGAAAATGAGGCCCATTCCTAGGGGTTTGTGAATGTTCGAACTTTTTGGACAGCACACTGAATAAATTTCTGTTCAGTTAGTCAAACGCATCAAACAGTACATGTTCAAAATTATTTTAAATGAATCCAATTTGCTCTCAAATTTTCAAATACTTTTCAAATAATTGACACAACGCTTGATTAAGCTCCACTGTATTTTTCTGCAATGAATCTTTCAAAAACTGCACACGCTGACGACGTGTACCAGTATTCATTATCTAATTGGAAAAAGTACTATTTGCACCCCCTTACAAATTCTACTTCCATACAGACACTATTAACACGACCGCATCCCCACCTACGCTACAAGTTACTGCCCGATACAATTTGATGCAATGATTTGATCTAAATGTTACAATTTTTGATGGAAATGTTACAATTTTCTCGGTACACTGATCAACACACACACCCACATGCACACTTATTTCACATTTCTACCCACACGCACAAAGGTGGTCACCCCATGTCAATGAGTCCTCTCTCTTTCCTTGGTAGCATGTGTATTACACATCAAATCGAAGTCAGAAAAGTTCCTCGACGCCACTTAAATCTTCATCACTGGAATCAGTGCTCGACTCATCAGAAGAGGAGTTGAACGAGTCAGAAATGCTGAAAACATCCGGTTCAATTTCAGCGTCAGCAATCATATCGCATTGCCATGCTTCAGCCTCAACTTGCTGCACATGAACACAGCAGTTTTGCCAGTTTTCTTGGCTTACAGACCCTAGTGCTTCCGGCAGGAGCTTTTCCACTTCAGCCAAAGTGAAACATTTGTTGCGACTTGCAATGTATCCCTTCACCTGGCTCCAAACAAGTTTTATGGGATTGAACTCGCAGTGTTACGGTGGTAAACGAAGCACTTCGTGGCCATGGGTAGCCACCAGGGTGTCGATGCGGTACACAATGCTGGGTGTGTTTACCCTTTGAGAAAGCTCCAGCAGTTCTGCCCTCACTATGTCCTGTGAGCATGGAACACCTTTCTGTGTGAGCCAAAGCTGAATATCAGCTTTGCGTGTAGACTTGCTAGGTGCTTTTTCAAGAGCTACGCTATGATATGGAGCATTGTCCATGACGCAATGCTATTGGACGGAACATTTGGCAAAAGCTTGTCGGTGAACCACTTCTGAAAGCAGTTGCCGTCCATCTCAGAGTGTCAGTCGGCGTGGTTTCCCTTTTTTGCTCTGAAGAAGTCAGCAGCATCTTCCACGAATCCTGTTGCACTGCTACCAGGATGTACAAGGGTCAAACGGGCCCCCTTGCCCGAAGGCGCAGCCAATCCCGTTGTTAAACATTTCAGGAAGGCATCCTGAGATGACTTAACAGTCTTGTCCTGCCAGACGTATTCTTTTGTGTGCCCTGCGCTGACCCAGGTTTCATCTAGGTAGATGATGCACCTGTAAATGCAAAACACCCGAGTTCACGAGTTAATGCTTGTCAGTAAACAAAAACACTGCAGCATGTAAGCAGGCAACGCACTGCAAGAAACACACTGCTGACCACTGTCTCACAAACAGGCGCTCAAAAACAATCGAGAAAAAAAATTATCTAGGCTTTATTGCTAACTTTTTCGGGCTTAAAATTCGCGCCCAGGCGGCATTTGGTAGCCACTTCATATTCACTGCATTTTGAATGGGGTACTTTACTATTTCGGCAACATTTGAAATCTCTTCACTTGTGGCGACTGGGAACAAAAATTCCCAACGTTCGCAGCAGTAGCGCCAGTAACTCGCACCACCGGAGCAGCGGCCAGTGTACGGTGGGTGTTTATTCGTTCCTACGGTGACGACGAGATGTCACTACGCATTGCGGTGCTGCGACATTTTTGGCAGTTTTTTGTTTTTGCTTGCCGCACCAATTGGGATTTAGCGATTAAATGTGACCCACGCATACTCGTGCCCCACCCAAACGTAGCGCAAAACTGGCCGTGAAACGCTACCTCTACAAAAAAGGTCCGCAAAAGCAACGTAGTTAAGACGATTTCTTTTAAATGTGTCATTCAGAAGCAGCATCACTGTTGCGACTACGAGGATGCAACGCTAACATAAGCTCTATGTGAAGCCAGTCTAAAGGTGCTGCGTAAGAAAACAAGCAACGAACGACTCGTACCTACCCTGTTCTCGGAATTCCTTGATCGCTTTTAGGTACCTGCGACGCCAGGCAATGATTGCACTTCGCTCGATCAGCGGAAGGTTCCGTTTACTTTTTTCAAATGTGAATCCGATGTCTTTCATCAACCTCCAGAACGTCGTTTTCTTGAAGTTTGGCAGGTCGTCGTCCTCATTTACAGCCTTTAGCACACTGTCCGGTGTTGGGACTTCCGTTTTCGCGTACCTACTGTGCACTTTCAGGCGGATGGCATGGACAGTGAAGCTGTCATTCTTTACAGTTCGCGAGCTTGAAATCTTCACGTCGCGTGGTCTTTTCTTCGGAGACGCCAAAGGCCCACACAGACGCTCCGCCTTGATTTTGGCAACGTTACGGGGAGATACTCCGGTGTCCTCGCTCAGAGCACTTGGTACTTCCCGAACAGACTTCTCCGGAAAACGGATCCTGGTACGGGCGTACAAATTTGAAATTATTTGCCTGGCGTGCCTTGACCGCTTGGATGTAGGAACCTTCGAGAAAATGCGTGCAGGAGAGGTGGCCGGGACCGCTGTGCAGGACGCCATTTTCTCAAAAGTGACAGGGAGCCGGACAGAAAGAGTAAACATGGTCAGGATTGCGGAGACAGCGAAACGTGAAATGGAAAAATACGACAAACGTGAAATACGAAATCACAGATCTCGATCGATTCGCTCGCAATAGCAGCGTTTTTGTCACGCTGATGACAAAATTATTATCCATGAAGCCTTCCGGCAAAACATTTGTTATTTTTCGCTCCCCAGAAGTAACGCACTATTTTGTGTCACGGATTCAGGTTGCGCTAACAGGAGCGCTAGCTTTGGCAGCGTTGCACCTGATGTATGAAACAGAGTATAGAGACGGGGACCAAGAAGGTTCCGGTATTCACTATTTGCGCCGGCTGATCCTTTCTATTTGCTTCGTAAAAGTTTGTTCTGTCTCTCTCTTAGCAATAAGAATGTTGAAGCTCCCATCCTGCCCTTCAAGACGTACCGAATCTTACATTCCTGCGCCTACGATGCCTTTGCAACAGTCCACGACGTCTTCGACGTTAGTTGTGGAGCGCAATCCTGTCTAGTGCGCTCGCGAGCGTTGACGCTGCTCAGCATGGGGTGTGGGGACGACAGCACGGCCGAGTACTTCAGGAAAGAAAGTCTTGAACGAAGGCCAGGTGTTGTCCGACTCGTGGTTCCGGCAACACAGAATGGAAACGTCAGTTAGAGTATGACTTTGTAAGCTGAGTGCGTCATCCTACTTGTTGCGCCGGCTCACCCGTTCACACGCTGACAACCAGTCCTCGACGTCGTTGCCGCAAATGCCACTGAACATAGTGCGGTTTCGTCAACGTAAGGGGCCAGAAAAGGTTACAGGTGGTAGCGGGCTTGGGGGCTGCTTTTTCGTCTCCGCCATGGGAGTGGGCACTGTGCGAATGTGCAGTTCCAGGGCGACCACAGAGGTGAGGATTGTGGCACCTGCAACAAGTGATGAGTGGAGATGGTCACGGCGACCAACGCAGGCAGCAGTCAGGTAACGGGTCGCTGGAGGCAGCGGCTCCACCATGAAACTCGAGCTCTAGCCACCACCGAGAAGGACAAAGCGCGGCAGTGTGGAGTCGTCAACTTCCTTTTCATTGTGCATGAATACTGTACTAGCGTGTGCGCGCGAAGCTGCCTAGCATCAAAAGGTTCCTCGCTAATAGCTTTCTGTCAGAGTTTAAACGCTATAAAGGACAATCATTAGCAAGTTGCACTACGTTTCTTGGCATGTTCATTTTTTTCGTGTCCCTAAATTCACATGTTTTTACAGTATACTTTTAGCTTCCTTTCAGTCGGTGTAAAGGTGAGTTCATGTGGGTGGACAGGAATCTCCCGCTTTTTGCATCGCAAACAAATTGATAAAGTGGCGTGCCTGCAGCTTTAAAGAATAAACAAACTAACATTGCAAAGATTCGCGGCAATACTCCCCTCTCAGAGAAGCATACAACCGAAGCTTTAAAACATAAGGCGACTAGGAAAAAACAAAACAGATTTTGCAAAAATAAACGCCAAGTGTAGAAACACAGTGTCCTGCAGCGCGCATAGGAGGGCGTTAGACGGACGACAAGGAAACTTCTGGTCGTGCGCGGCATCACAGGGATTCAGTCATTTTGTACGGAACGTCTTCGTAGTACAGTTCACCTAGCCGACACAGAAGCTTGTATGGGCCAAAATAGCGGCGCGAAATCTCAATCCGCGGCGGTGGATGCGCGTCCAAACCCAGACTCGGTATTTTGGCTTGTATTGCGCGTTGCGTCTACGTAGGCTATTCAGCGTCTGGCATCGGTCCGCTGCTGGTCTCTCAACCGTCATCGGGCAAGTCTTTCAGCTTCTGCGCATTGAAGGTAGGCGGCAACATCGACGTTAGACTCTTCGGTAACGTTGGGCAGCTTGGCGTCTAATGTGGTCGTGACCTCCCTGCCATGGACGAGCCTACAAGGCGTTATCTTGGTGGTCTCTTGCTCTGCGATGTTGTAGGCGAAGATGCCGTAAGGAAGGATGTCGTACCAGGTCTTGTGTTAGGCATCGACGCACATGGAAAGCATATCGACGATGGTTTTATTCAGGCGCATGGTTAGTCCGCTAGCCAGCGGATGGTGTGCAGTTATCGTCCCGTGGCTCATTTGGCTGTAACACAGGATGGCTCACGTCAGTTCCACCGTGAGTGTTTTTCCTATGTCCGTGATGAGCAGGTCTTGGGCGCCGTTTCTCATAAAAGTGGACTTAGGAAAAATTTGATGACTTCATCTGCTGTTACATTCCGTAGGGCTTTTGAATCGGCGTACCGGATCAGGTACCTGTCACTGTGATGATCCACTTATTTCGAGACGTTGACTTCGGAAAATGGCCAAGCAAGTCCATGCCGCCCTCCTGAAAGGGCCTCGAGGAGGATTTAATGGGGTTCATAAATCCTCCTGGTCGGATGGTAGGGGTCTTTCTTCGCTGGCAGTCTACTGGTTTTCACATAATGTGCAACATCGGCAGATGAGGCCAGTAATAACTGCCTGGAATGCGGTGGATGGTGCGAGAAAACCCGAGATGTCCAGCTGTCTGCTCGTCGTGTAACATCGCGCAGACTTGCAGGTACAACGAGGAAGTAAGTTGCTTGTGCGCTGCATAGTTCTTCATGTGGGCATCACTCTGTATGCTGAACGAATTCAGTCCTCACTTGGATAAGGAGGGTAAAAGAAACCTTGCCTTTCAAATACTCGGTGAGGCATTTTAGACAGGAGTCCGCGCGTTGCTGCTGTTCAAAAGAGCTGCAGCTGATGAGTCTCTGGACGGCGTCCTCACTGTCGTCCGGTGGCTGTGTATGTACAGGGGCTCGTGACATACAGTCGGCGTCAGAGTGCTTGCGTCCACACTGCTAAACGACGGTGACGTCAAGCTCCTGGAAGCGCACGCTCCATCGAGCGAGGCGGCCGGAGTGCTCCTTAAAACTGGCAAGCCAGCAGAGCTTGGCGATCACTGACCAAATTGAATTGTCGTCCGTGCAGGTAGCAGCGGAATTTCAACGTAGCCCAGATGATGGCAAAACACTCGTTTTGGGTTGTCGAATAATTAACCTCGGCTTTGGGCAGGGAACGGATAGCGTATGCCATGACTTTCTCTACTCTGCCAGTTTTTAGAACGAGGACAGCGCCTAGGCCTACACTACTTCCGTCGGTATGAATTTCAGTATAGGCGTTTTCATCAAAAAGCGCGAGGATAGGCGGGGATTGTAAACTACGCTGAAGTTCCTTGAAGGGTCCTATTTATTGCGCTTACCATGTAAATGGTATGTATGCCTTTGCCAGATGGGCCAGAGGCTCGGCGATGCGCGTAAAATGCTTGACAAATTGTCGGTAATACGCGCACAGTCCGAGGAAGCTGCGCACAGCTTTCTTATCGGCCGGTGGTGGAAATAGTGCAATAGCCGCGAATCTCGGCGTACTCCCTCCTTGCTAACGATGTGTCCTAGAAAGAGCGCTCTTCATAAGCAAAGTGGCATTTCTCGACTTTCAAGGTTAGGCCAGACGACTTCACTGAGTCTACTACAGTTCGAAGCCTTTTTGAGTGCTTTTCAAGATTTGAGGCGAAGACAACGACTTCATCTAAATATTCCAGACAAATATGCCACTTCAGGCCTGCCAGAACTGTATACATTACTCTCTGAAACGTCGCTAGTGCGTAACAGAGACCAAATATCATCAGCTTGAACTCGAAGAGGCCGTTCGGGGTGACAAATGCAGTCTTCTCGCGATGTCTTTCATCGGCCTCAATTTTCCAGTAGCCGCTTTGGAGGTCCATCGATGTTGAACAGTTGGCGTTGCGGAGCCAGAATAGTGTGTCATCGATGCGGGGAAGGGGCTAGACGCCCTTCTTTGTTATGTTCGAGCGGTGGTAGTCAACGCAGAATCGAAGTGCGGCGTCTTGCTTTCTCACTAGAGCAACCGGGGCTCCCAGGGGTTCTTTGCAGGCTGGATGACGTCGTCGTGAAGCTTTTCTTCCAGTTGGTTCCGGATGGCTCATCGTTCTCGCGGTGACACACTCCAGGGGCTTTGGCGGACAGCTCGTACATACTGGTTGGATATAATGCGATGCTTCGCAGTCGGCACTTGTCAGACCTTCGGCGTTAACCCGAAACACTCGCTGTAGCTGCGAAGCAGATTGCGGATCTGGTCTTGTTTGTTCTGGGGCATGGCTTGGTTCAAGTAGAAAGTGGGCGAGTTCTCTTGGTATGGCGAATCTTCTGTGGATGGGTCGGAGAGGTCGAAGGACACTCGTACGTCGGATATTTCGTCGAAGAAAGCAATCGTTGTTCCTCTGTTAAGGTGCCGGTATTCTTCGCTGCTGTTAGCCAGCAAAACTTCACCTTGGCCATTGCGGAAATGTGCGGTGCCTCTTGCGATGCGGATTCCTTGGTCTCGATGATGGCTTCATTTTATTGGCTTCCGTGGCGCCTATGGCGACGTTGACGCTTGAGCGAGGTGGGGCATTCACTTGTCCTCCAGGACACTAAGGGCAACGTGATTTCCCGGAGTTCTTATCGAAGGGTCGGCCTCGTCAGTCGATAGCATGATCAGCTTGTATCGCAGGTCGATGAGCGCCTGATGCTCCTTACATCAATATATACCCAAGATCACTTAGCGGGATCATTGCCGCATCACAAAGAATGTCGCCGGAGAGGTATGTGCCTTGACTGTGACTCACGCTGTACATCCATACTGAAAAAAGTTCTATGATGCAATAATCTCATACAGTTTATCACACAAATATCATAGACTTATTATGCAAATCAAAGAAAATTATCATTCAAATGTCATACATTTCGGTAAAACCATACAGTCGCCATAGAGATGTCATAGAATATCATACGAATTGTATGATATATCACAAAGATTGTATGATATTCTATGCTGAATGATCTATGAGGTTATTGCATCATAAAACTTTTTTTCAGCAGGGATCGTCCTAATGGCGTAATGAGATCGCCCTCTGCGCTGCGAATATGCGGGTCGTATCAAGCGGTCGTTGATTTCCTCTGCTGCGCAGCGAATGTTCATTCACCGAGTAATCGACTGCTGTGTCCACTAGAGCGGTAAGTTTCCAGCCGTGGATAAGCACTTCTAATGCGGATGTCCTGGCTTTTGCGTTGCACGTCGTCCTCGGCTTCGGGTCACGGCTTCGTCGAGTATGTTAATCGCGGATGCGGTGTGTGGTCAAAGGTTTCCTGGATGGCGGCGCCGTTTTGACGGCGTTTCGCATCGTGGAAGAGGTTATTGTATGCTGGAAAAAAACAGCGCTGAGACGAGGGACAAAGACAGATGAAGAGAAGAGGACCGGCGCTGATTATCAACTGAAATTTTATTAGAAAACACACGCAAAATATACTCCTTCGACAACCAAGAGCGCACGGCAACGCCAAAGCAGTAGTTATACATCATTAACCTGAATCTAGAAACATTAGTTCACAGTCCTGCACTGTTACGGAGGGAGTCCTTACACGCGAGTCAATGTCTTTGTGAATATGAACGCTTCACTTATTTTCGTTGTTAGTTTATCTTTGTGTTTGTTTCATTAAAAAGGGGGTACATGATTTTTCAGAAGAATCAGGTTGGTTATTGTGGGGACAGTTCCTTAATGTAAAGATAGATTTGAGGATGGAGCCCCTTTCAGAGAAGTGTTGTGGTCTCGTAGGTGGGTATACATGCACCATCCTGTTTGACATCTATATTTCTTCCCGCATGTGACCGGCTCTTCATACCCAACTCCTTCAGCAAAGAACCACAGGAAAGGCAAGAACTACAGGAACCTTCAAAAAGGAAAAAAAGAAATTCGTTGTTCTACCGTACATTCACCAAACGTCGCACCGTTTGAAGCAAGAAGGCAACAGATATGTTATTGTTGTTCTCTTTTGTGCACAAACAAGCTCGGAAAATTGTGCGCCATTGTAGATAGAAGGGCCATGGAAGAGGAAAAGAAATGAAGAAAAACAAAAAAGGGTGCCAGATTAAGGATGACCTGAGGTTTGTCGCTTGTGCTGAAGGGGTTGTGTGTGAAGTGCGGTTCCCATGTCGGAAGACGTATATAGGTCAAACAGGAAGGTGCTTGAACACGAGCCTACAAGACCACAACGCTTCTTTAAAAGGGGCTCCGCCTCAAATCTAGCCTTACATTACAGGAACTATCCCCGGAATAACCCCCTGATTCTTCTAAAAAAACATATGCCCCTATTTTTAATGAAACTAAGATACTGCACAAACAGAACGATAAACTAACAAGGGAAATCAGTGAAGCAGTTTATATTCACAAAAACATTGACTAGTATATGCGAACCACCTGTGTAACAGTTCATGACTGTGAACCAATGCATCTAGATTCAGGTGAATGGCGTATCACTATGAGTTTCGTGTTGCCATGCGCTCTTCAGTGTCGAAGGAGTATATTTTGCATGCTGTTTCTAACAAACTTTGAGTTGATACTCAGCCCCGGTCCTGTTGTCTTTTTCTTTCTTTGTTCCTCGTCTCAGCGCTGTTTTTTTCGAGCAGTATATACAAACTAGTTCAACTCTCCGTTTTATTGAAGGTTATTGCATGCGGCGTCATCGTAGTTGGTGCAACGCCTTCATACGGCGTGGTCGCTGGATGATCTTCGTCGTTACCTTGGCAAACAAACCTCTATTAACTGCACATACCATATTAATTCGACTCCCTCTGCCCGAACTTCCTTTTACAAATACTTTGGCGTTCACTTGAACATCATCCTTATCATGGGTCACTAATATTTATTCAATATGGTCTCAGGCCTTGAAGCACTCTTGCTTATCTACGAAGGAACCTAAAATCAGCACCACCGGAAATAAGAAAACTGGCTTATCAGACATAAGTATGCTTCAAGTTCGAATGAGCTTCCTCCATCTCGCACCCTTCACAAACATACCTTACAAATGAATTAGAAGCCGGTCAAAACTGAGCTGCGCGGTTTATCATGTCAAAGTACTCGCGTGGTACTAGCGTCACTGCACTAAAACGAGCCATTTCCATCCACACTCTCCAATCACGTCGGATTGTATCACGCCTATCCCTCCTTCGTTCCTTTTTCTGCCATCCTATTAACAGGCGCCCTATGCTAGAGCCGCCATCAAAATAACCCCTCCACTAGACCATCGTCATCCCATAGATCTCATGAACGTGCGAACATCAGCGATTAATGATTCATTCCAGATGCAATAGCCCGATAGAATGCCCTGCCTGATAATATTGCTTGATGCACTGATCGAGCAATTTTTAGCACTAAACTAGCGATCAACCTGTGTTTTACGTGATGTTTTTGGCCTTACCAAATAATCTGACCCTGTGCTACTGTCTGATCTCTTGATTTTTTGCTTTGTTTCTTTCCTTTGCTCTATTAATTTGGTTTTTGTTAAGCTGGTGTAAATATGTTGTAGCACTGTCCTTGCCCTAGCCTTATGTAATGCGGACGGGCATTGAATATATGAAATGAAAGGAAATATTAATCAGACATATGTCTACTGGACCCGCAGACTTCTTTCTGTAGGCTCTCCGCATACAAAAGTCAACAAGCGTACGCCCATAAATATAGATCCTCTATAAATTGTCCATAGAGCTGTGTCTATTTGACTTTTGTAGATGTTTGTCAATAGGCTGCTTATAACCAAAACTTTACTAAAAGTTAATGGCCATACATCTGTAGTTGTCTACAGAGTAGTCTATAGGATTTGTGTGTGGAAGGGCTGTTCACTTCAAGGACAAAAACCTATATGCAGCTTATGAACTCTATAAAGAAATTTTTCTAAGGGCGTTAGAAGTCGAGGCCAATGTCCATTCTATCTACGATGTTCGAACGCAAGCCCGCCTCCGTGAGGAAGTGTTTGTGAAGATAAGCGTGTGCAGAACATTTCCACAATAACAGTCCCACATTACTGTGGTGGAGTGAAGCATTAGGAAGACGGGGGGGGGGGGGGGGGGGCACCTGTCAGCCGTTGATAGGCTGTTTTTACGGCACCTATGCCGAACAGAAGTATTCAGAGTCGCTAGTGTACGAATACGCCGACGTATAAATCTTTCTACTGAGTAAGAGTACTTTGGAGATGGCGTGAACACGCCGGAAATAATAAGCGGATGTGGGGGCAGTGGTAAAGGTGTCGAGACGTCTGGTGCCTCAAGGTGTGTTGGAGAATTAGCATGAAAGTTATGAGGCTCATGAGAATGTAATGTAACGTAGTGTATGCGTATATGACATGGGTATGGAGTGCTGGACAGATGAATGAATTGTCTTATTTGGAAGCGGGTACAGAGGGCCTCAAGCTGTTTTGGGGCTGAAAGGAAGTCGGTGTAAAGATGAATTGAATTAAATGTGGGAACCAGCCGAGTAGAAGCTATGCAGTTGTACATCGCTTGAAGTTCGACTGCCACAGGGGTGCGCACGACTTAAGATGAAGCTGGGAGGCTGTGGAGAAAGCGGTTAACTCGCCGCTATGCTGTGCGTGATACATCGGTGTAATTTATGCACATTTCAGATAGGGCCGAGGCTTATACTGGATGGTCGACTGTGGGTCGATTGTAAGCAACTGCCAGGGGGGAAGTGACTTTAAACCATGGTGATATAGAGACTGTTTATGAAATATTTTATGGCCTGCATAAACTAATCAATAATAGATTGGAGACAGCCAGAATGTCGGCGGGCAAAACGTTGAAATTTTTCCAGGTGTCCTATCTCTGTCTGTAGGACAGAACGTACAAGATTACGAGCCGTACGAGAAAGTGCAAATATAAAAAGTACACCTGTGCAGCGCACAAGATCACGTAACATGAACTGATTTGCACATGGCTGTGCGCCTAGGGTTTCTGGGCTTAAATTTATCAAGAAAACGAATCATAACTGTTTCGACTCGAGGGTTCGGGCGATTATCTACGCTAAATTTAAAAGCAGGAGGTTTGGGCAAACAGATTTTTTTTTACCGCTCAAATGCAACATGACTTCGTAGATGATAGGGGCGGAACAAGAGGAGGACGGTTATGTGTTAAGTGAGCCAGTGTGTGCTGGTTGGCCGCCGGTTGATGGAATGATCTTTGTACCAAGACCAGACAGTGGTCTAATCTGCGAACTCAAGAGCCCGTACAGAGGGGCCATTCTCAACGGCGCGTGTAAGTGGATTAAGGACCACTTCGAATACTGCTGGTGCAAGATTTGAGCGCTGGGAAATTCCTCTTTGGCATGAAAGTAGCCAAGGGGTTTCCTGTGAATGCGAGCCTTACGGCTTGCTTGCCTAGGAAAGCAGGAGTGAGGAAAGAAAAGCGGTGCGGGAGGCACAGAGTTTAGATGGAGTCAATTATGGAGTATGAGAGGCGTTGTCATGGAATACTCTAATCTCGGTTGCGATCACAATGTACGCAAGGTGAATTATGGTTGAGCTGTGAGGTATGTCAGCGGAAAATGACGCAGGTGCCTTCAGAAAATGAGCCTTCAATTTGTGAACGGAAAGCGGTTTGGGTCGAGAGCGAAACTTAGGTCGATCTCTTCTATCGTATGGGGACGACTGTTGAAGCCTTCTACTACTTTGGCGGTTATGTTGATTATCATCGCCGGCTCGCCCACCTCGGTGCAAAATCTGTCGTCTAAACAGATTTATGCGTTCAGAACAACTATATCTCATCTCCTCTTCAATTAAATGGCATCTCTCGATTATTCGAGATTCCTGCGATGATTTGCGCCCTCAGTGCCACTAGCACGAAGTCGAAGCTGAGGAGACTAGAAACGTTCGAACATTTTTATTCGCTTCTGACACTTGAGTAGTTTGGAAAGTAACGCCGACTTAACCTCTTCCAGAGAAGCTGTGGATACTAGCAGTGTTCCACCATGTCTTTGCTGTTCCGATGCTCAAGTATTTTTTTTTTCTACCGCGGAGTGGTTTCCGCTGCATAATCTGTTCCTATTGAGAAAACTTCTGGATCTGAATAAAATTGTGCGGAGCACCACAACGATAAGCAGTGTGATATGCAAAATGTCGCCGTTCTGCATAATGAGTCATGGTCATGACGAGACATCCCAAACTGGTAGTCTCGAACGAACATCAGGAAACAAAAAAAAGACTGTTAAACGGCAAAGAGCCTAAGGTTGCTGGACCGCAAGCTGCACATAAAAAATCATTATAATTTCATAGCAGTGTGAGGAACCTCGTTTGGAATAGGTCGATATAAGAAGCCTGTATTGAAAGCGCTCGTCATCGATCACGGCTGTACCAGTGAAGGTCAGACACGCGGAGATAATGTGGTCGTTTACGCGATTTGGAACTGTCTCGTACAAACAGGGGCTGTATCGGAAGAAAACGTTCCGGTTATAGGTCCCTAGAAACTCAGTAACTCACAAGAATATTTTATATTATATATGATGGTCTCAATTAAAAGCCAGGCGCTAACATTTCAGTTTCAAAATCCAATCGTCGGCGAATATTGTAACTCAGGACTGACATGCGCATAGTTAGTGTCGTAAAAGAACCGAAACAACTAAGTCATAAGGGCATACGTATAGTCGATGCTTGTGGGTTGCCACTGAAAGCAGCCGAACACTTTCGGCGCTGGCGTAGGCCGCTATAACGTGTGAATTTACATCTAAAGCAAAAGGGAAGTCGCCCCAGGTGCCGTCACTAGTTGAACCCGAGCGGAGTGGCATATTAACTGCACGATCGTCATGTTTACGCAAAAGAAAATAACTTGCGCAACTGATGACAGGATGAAAGTAGCGCAATTTTTCACTTGATTAGAGGGATCCGAACGATAAGCCAAGGTCAAGCATTTCAGTGAAATGTTTTTAATTATGTTTTATTTTGTTACTAACACTTCGTGTTACTCAAGCATCATACCCGCCATCACGATGACGAGCTGAAGCATGACTACTTTTTGATATAGCTTCCTGCAGGCCTCCAGTAAACCCTGATTGCCCATGTTATGCGAGTGTGTACGCAATGCAAGCGGTTAATTCAAAATAATAGAAGAGTAAAGCTTTTAACTAAGTCGTTTCGGAAGATGCGTTCCATACTCACCACCGAGAAATTAGCGGCACCTTAGTACATATTATTGTTTGAAGTTAAAGTAGAAAACGGCTCGCTCTTTCTTTTTCTTGAGCGCTCTGTTTAAGTGCAATGCGAATTTATTTTTAAGGGCTCCAGAAGGCGACGATGTGGAGTTGAGTTTGTCGATGTGGAGTTTGTCGGTGTTTAATCGACCTCTATTAGCACTGTATCACTTCACTAGGGCTGTAGAGCGTATCTATGGCTCCGATCTTATATCACGTTCGTCTGTGCTATACAGGGTGTTTCACCTAAGATTTTCTGCAATTTTTAAAAATAAGCTATTTGAATTAGATGCGCGCTTTTTCTGGCATAGTATTGTCAGTGGTGTAGTACATCATAATTCAGCTAAGACGTGCTAACTAGCAGGATTGTTAACCAATATTTCATAGTTAACTTTTAAATTATTACCTTTGGACTCCTTAATTATTGAGAGGCATGCAGCCCACCGTAAGTAATGTCCATATACGCTTTTAGAATTTCGAGAACGCGATTATCCTCGGCGCTGTGGCCCAACAAATTTCGCCTACATCGCGCCAAAATACATGCGGTTTGAGAAGCTTGCAGGCAAAGCAACCTCTCCAGTGAACCTAACTCGTCGAAATAGCCAAAATTTGTCGGGCCACAGCGCCGAGGATATTCGCGTTCTCGAAATTCTAAAAACGGATACGGACATTACTTACGGTGGGCTACGTGCCTCTCAATAATTAAAGAGCCCAACGGTAATAGTTTAAAAGTTAACTATTAAATATTGGTTAACAAGCCTTCTAGTTAGCACATCTTAGCTGCATTATGATGCACTACACCACTGAAAATGCTATGCCACAAAAAGCGCGCATCTAATTCAAATAGCTTATTTTTAAAAATTGCAGAAAGTCTTAGGTGAAACACCCTGTATATACCTTGGTCTTGAGATTTCTGCGGGGCTATACAAAAGACAGCGAGGTTTCCTAGAGCCATCACAACAAGGCCCCATGCAGCGGTGACGAACCGTGACATCTCCAAAACAGGCATAGGCGGGCACCACACGCATTGAAGATGTTTGTGCATCGCATATTGTCCATCATTCACACAAGCCATCAACTCGAGGAACATCAGAGAAACTATAAAACAAAGAAATTATGTCAAAGAACCGACCAAACATTCTTTTTGCTCTTAAGGGAAGTGGAAAAGCAGAGCTATGCGAGAGAATACAATGCATTTGCGAAAACCTTCCTTCACGCAATTCATACGAAACGGTGTGCATGGGAAAATATTGCTTCAGTCTTGTGGCCAATCGCGAATAGCACCAGGAGGCTTCGCTTTTACTCCGCTTGCGTGCAGTAGGTTCCAACACAATTCATTAAAACCAGAGTAGCTACCACGAGCGCAAGGCTTACGGCATTAAGATTTCTCAGCTTGCGTGATGAGCGCTTAAGAGAAGCGCACGCAAGAATGGCACTACCTCGCACTCGCAGCTTCACCTAAGGCAAGAGGAGTCTGTGGTAGGGAGTGTATACAAATGCGTGGAGAACCATACGACGACTGCTCCAGCAATAAAATGATTATATTAGATTGTATGTTTCATTTGGCTGCACGATGATTCCAAACTTATCCCCCCCAGCCGCCCCTCCCCCCTTAAGGCCGCGCTTCACTATGGCCTCATTAGTTTTTTGTTTTTTTTTTTATAGTAACGTGAGGCGACTGCGCGCCTTCAATCAACGCAAAGTTCTGAGTAAAACCCCGAGATCCCCACCCGCGCGTCCCCCGCAAAGATACACAAAAACCAGGCAGTCAGTGCCGGCTTAGCAGCGTCGCTACGACATCCGACTATAGCATTGTTGACCGCGGGCGTCCGCCCGGGCACCAACAAAGCCTGCCAGTGGAGCCGCGTACCACTTGCCCGGAAACATGGCAACCTACTAAGAGTTCCGAGAAGGGCCCTTTCGTTTGCTGGCATTCCCGCCAGCACCCACGCGCCGTGGGGCTGACGCTTCCGCTATAAGTCAGCAAATAACTCGCCCTGTCGTTTAGCTAGAACTTCGAGAAGCGACACGAAGCTGTGGCGGCAAGAGTGGTAAGGGCGGTGGTGTGACACTTTTATTTGAACATCCTTTCTATGGACAACACGCGGAGGGGGCGAGGAGTCCCGCGTGGAGAGGGTGTCCTAGATGTTTTATTTATATGTTTCTTTGATTTCCGTTTTGCCAAGCTCTGTGTTCAAATTTGTGGCCTACCTACAGGGGCGGTAGCTGTCGTATATAGAAATTTCATTGGCTAGCGAAGTCTAGGGCCGGCCTTGAAACATGACCGCCCTAACTTTTTATTTGTTAAGCATATGAAAATTGAAGCAAAATCATCGAACACCAGTCATAGTCCTAGTCTCAGCCTTGTCTAATATAGCTAGAGACTCCGTGCTTGGCACGCACATCTACAAGTACCTAGGCTTTAACCTAAACCTTCGGTCGATAAGCAAAGTCTTGTGGAGTGTTTTCTGTGTGAGATGAATTCCTTTTAGTTGCAATTTACTCAATTTGTCTGTGTGACTTTTGTTCTGCTGCCTTAAGTTTTGCCCTTGTACATTCATGTAAATTTCTGCACATTCTGCACGTCTCGACTTGAAAATCTCCATCATTGGCCGTCACCTCCTTCATCACCGCCGAAGAACCACGTTTGGAGAGGCCTATGCCTCTCCAAAGAAAGGAAAGAACCATCTTGAATTTATTCACCCCAAAAAAAGAAATAATAATTTGTGCATCGAAAGTCTTACGCCAGACCGTAAGAAAAAAAAAAAACACTCCACCAAGCTAAATAAAAGCCGAAATTTGCAACGACAATTCCTTTCTCAGACTGCGGCTTCAGCACGTGAAAGGCTACAATTTAAATGTTCTTCAATAAAAATGCATTTTAGCGCAGCTGCAGAAGGAGCTTTATGCAGTCAGCGGTCGAACTCGAGGGTTGGTGGCAGGCACTCGAAGACACGTAGTAACGAATGCGAAACGGACCACTTTGGCTATCGACAGCACCACCATCCTCCTAGTACTTTCCGGTGTGCGCGGCAGTCAGTTCAAGGCTGCACTTCACACAATGTGAGGCAAGCACCATCCCGCAACAGGCACGTCTTATAAGCACTGGATGCAGCTTCAATACGCGTTGAAAGAGAGAGCGCACGCTTGAGCTTCGTTTGTGAGGCTTCGATGGCGAATCACACTTGCCCGCATTCCTTACCCCCGTTTGGCACCAGGAAAGCTTTTTTCTCAATAATTTTTTCTCTCTGTTCAATTAGACACTTGAAAAACGCATTGTTCTGTATTAAAAGGGTATGCTCAGCATACTGCGCAACATGGTTGAGCGCAGCGTGCAGAGTTTACCAACAACGACACAGTCCCATCGACCTTGAGGCCGTATCAAATATTTGTCATCTTTTATTATCATTCTCAACACATCACATACATCCAATATTTTTTTGCTTTTGGTTTGCAAGTCATCAAAAAATAATTACCGCTGGCACATTTGCGAAAGGAAAACACAATGAAGCTCCGCATTAAATTTTTATAGCATATTGAAGCAATATTTCCTTTGAGCGGATTTTTACGTGCGTGTATATCTCCTAATACCTGTGGCTGTAACCTAGTAAAAATTCTGAAAGATAGACAATGGTATTTAAGTGCATAGTTCGACGATTTACTAGCGCTATAAAAAATTTCTCTGTGCATAATGTCTATGTCCTCGAAGAAATAGTGCACTAAATTTGTTGGGGCTACTTCGCCTTTGGGGCAAGCGAGTCTTTCTACGAATTTTGGAGAATTCAGTTTGAAGGAATAAATTTAGCATATCTTTGCTTCAAAAAAAAAACGAGAGATCAAGGATGTTTGCTTTAAGAATGTGTCTATGCTAAAACATCTTCTCTGACACGCTCTCCGTGTTTTACTCACACTCTTTAGATAGATATGCACTTGAGAATTATTTTCTTGTGTCAGGATTTTCACTGCTTCTTGCGGAGAATAAATCAATAATTATAGGTAACTCTTTTGTATTACCTACAATGTTATGTAAGGCGGTCAGTTAAGTTTTCGCCGGTACGTATTTTTAAAACCGCCAAATGTACGTCGGTATGGCCTGTAAGTTGATCACAGAGCAAGACGGTAATTATGTTCCTAAGTGATCTCACTTTATAGCAAGTCTTCATAGCAGTGGTTGTATACCGGCCATCTTCAGAGCCATCCTCTGTATTATTTCATTTTTTCGAAGATCATTGTGGACTAATACATCCTTTCGATGTCCCGTAGTAATCATGGGGGATTTCAACATTAATCTACTTCCCTCTGATTTCTGTTCTGGTGAATTCCGTGAATTTATACACTCGAGCTGTTAATTAATTTCAGTGATATGCGCACTCGTATAACCGCAGATAGCCAAACCTTAATTGATTCTTGCCCGACAAGTTCCCATGACGGTAATGCGCGGTCCGGAGTTCAACAAACGTCAGTGATCACATGCGAATATTTTTCTTCATACATTTCGCCCTGGAAAAGCTGGTTCTTCGGCCGCCGTTATCGCGAAGATCTGTCAATGCAGCAGGCATAACACGTTTCCATGACCTTCTGTGTAATGTCACTTGGAAAGATGTTCTATCTGCTGGCAATAGGAACGATGCATCTATCTTCCTAAATACAGTACTTCAAAAGTATTCTGAGGCACCTTCTATCGCAGTCTTGACGTTACCCATAAATGCATGAAGAGCTTGGATAAATGATGACTTATTCTATAGGATAAATGCCCGGAATTAACTTTTCAATATGTTTATTATGGCTACAAACTACAACAAACTTTCATAATGTAAAAAATTGGAGAAAAGCCAAGCGCCTAGTTGAATAAAAAACGCACAGAGTATATTATACGCGCAAATTTACTGCTGTGTACAACTGCCTACAAAAGACATGGACCGCGCTCAAGTCATTTTTCTCAGAAAAGTGGCACTATACCACATTAGTCAGTCGTGGATGGCGTGACTTATAAAGCCGAATCATTGGCAAAGCAGTTTAACTATCTTTTTTTTTGCGTGTGGAGCATCTCTGAAAAACTCGACTTGTTAATTTATAAATCTAGTGTAAGAAGGAGAGTTGGGGTTTGATGCGCCAGCGGCTATAGTGAGAAAGGTGCAGTTTTGGTGCCTCCAACCACACCAGGTGAAATTGAAGTAGTGATCAAAAAAATGAATTACCACTTCATGTGCCTATGATGACACTGCTGTCTGTACAGTGAAAGCAGTATCAGAAATTGTTTCCGTGCTCCTCTCCCACATTTGCAACAGCGTAATGCGGAGTGGTATATTCCCCGGGCAAGATGAAAATTGCTTCCACCTATGCAATACATAAGGGCGGATGAAAGAGTGCTCTCTCATACAACAAATCTATGTCTGTATTACCCGTGTTTTCGAAGATTCCTGAGTGCACAATGAATAACGGACTTCATAGGACCGTATCAAAGAAACTCATAATAGCGAAACAGCAGTATCGTTAATAGAAAGGAAAATCAGGGGAAACTACGTTCGTGCATATTAAAGAAAACGTAACTAATATAGAAAATCACGATATAGCTGGCATACTCTTTGATTTGAGAAGATAATTTGATTCAATTATACATGACCTATTATACAATAAATTTCATGAATAAAACATTCACCGAAGCACTCATAACTTGTATGCGCGAATCCGTTGCCAGTTTATAAACACTGAAAACTTTATATGAACTTCCGAGCTAATACATTATGCTCTGCCACAAGGGTCAATCTTAGGTCATCTGACTTTGTATGTGTACACGAACTCGTCATATTATTTTATACGCTGATGACGCCAATGTTTTTGTCATGGCTCATACAAAACGAGCCTATTAACTGATGCAGGTATGCGGCTCGGGCAGCTGTACAAATGGTTATCCCAGAATCAGCCGTTAACTCAGATAAAACAAACTATGTAAATTTCGAGCCGAAAACACAACAGTAAACTCTTGTCTATAGTTGAAATGTTAGGAAAGAACACCATAGCACAAGAGTATAAGCATAAATTTCTAGGCGTGCTTTGTCAAGAAAATCTTATTTCGACACAATACATTGTGCGCATTTGCACCTTCATATCGAAAACTCAAGGTGCGCACTAAACAAATTCAGACATATTGCCCACATGGTTCAAGCGACAGTTGTACTGCGCAGTGATTTACTGATGGCTACAATACTGCATGTTAGCATGTGGCACAACTTCGAAAGGTAATAGTGAACGCCTTCATACCATGCCAAAAAAATCAATTCGGTTCAGTCAAAAGTTATCTGTATGTCCTCTATGGCCACAAAGTGCTCATCTTTAGAAACATATTTCGCCTACACTTAGCGCTACGAGTAACTGGAGAAATGAATTGCGATCAACCGGGATTTGTCGGTAAATACGAACCTTGCGATTTACGGTGTAAGGAACTTACACCGCGAAGCGGCTCAGAACATCTTACGGAAAGGAGATAATTAACTACCAAGTTCCCGCAGTATTAAACTTGTTTCCGGAATAAATTTGAATGGCTTGCAATGCGAAGTCAATGAACAGATATAATAAACAGGAATTGCTGCGTACAACATATCAACTTTGCCGTGAAGTATGGTGTGTTGCCTTCTATTTCGAATGTTTTGAAACAATCCAGAGAACGATCCGGCTGCAACAGGCCGGCTGTTTATCTTGGACTGAGCCCTTCTGCTCTTTGCCTTTGAGATTCTATGCAGGATGCTTCACCTAACAGTTTACACGACTTTTTAAAATGGAATTTTTAGTTAGAAGAGCGCTTTCTTTGTCATAGCGGAGTAATACATCAAGACGCAGCTTAGACGTGCTAGGCAGCAGGCTGATTAAATAATATTGAATAGCTAACTTTGAGCTATTAGTGTTACTCTCTTTAATTATTGAGAGGCGTTACGCCCGCCGTAAGTAATACCCATATCAGGAATTAGAATTTCGAAAACGCGGTTACCAACGGCGCTGTGGCCCTACAAATTTGGCCACTTCGAACAAAAATGCACAAACTTTCGAGAAGCTTGCAGGCAAAGCGACGTCTCCAAAGCACTTTACTCTTCGAAATAGCCAAAAATTTACTTGGCCATTGTGCAGAAAGAAGGCACCCCGCGTTTTAGAAATTCTAAAAACTGGAATCGATATTACTTACGGTGTGCTACATGCCTCTTCATAATTAAGGAGCCTAACTGTAGTAGTTAAAAAGTTACCTATTCATTTTTAGTTAACCACCATGCTAGTTAGCACGTCTTAAATGTGTTCCGATATACTACACCGCTCACGATGCTATGCCCAGAAAAGAAGTCTTCCAACTCAGAAAGCCTATTTTTCAAAACTTGTAAAATCTTAGGTGAAACACCCTGTACATGCATCTGTGTTCTCCGCTTTAAAAGTACGAGCGACGCCTTTTATAGAAGTAAGACACGGGAGTGCCAAGTAAAAGAACTTTCACAAGTGCATTTTCGAAGTTCGACATTCGAGACCATAACGATGATTCAGATAATTCAAAACGAGCCTCGTCTTGGGGGGTGAAATTCATCAATTGCGCCATATATTCTTACTTTGCAAAACTAAACATATTAAGTTGATTTGTTAATTTATGTACATATTCTTACATAATTACGTATCACTCCTACAAATTTTCTCCTTCCTGTACATTCCACCAGCAGAGACCACGCCCAGATATCCACCATGGTTTATAAAATAAAGTGCCCTAGGGATAAAAAGTGTGACCCGGAATGATAAAGCAAATGACTTTGCTGAAGGAATGTATTGTGCAGGAACGTGCATTGTGTACGGTGCCGGTGTCACACACAAGCACAGCAATACACGAGCGTTGAATATTGCTCTGTGTTTTATGGAAGTGAGAGAACAAACCATTGTTATCGTTAATATTATTCTTTACTGCTCTTTAGGGCATGTGTTTCATGTCATGTGCGTACTGGAGGGATACCCCTCGGATTTCGCGCAAGCACACCGCAGTCGTTCTTTAATTCAAATTGTTGAGTTTTTCTTTGTGCGTGCATGTGTGTGATAACCACTAAAATACGCCACTCGCTACATAGCTGGTACAAAGGGCCACCGAATTCTGAACAGTGACCACTACTTGCAAGCGCTGATGCTGGCTAGTTATGAAAAGTGGAATATTGAAAGCGAAAGTCAGGAATCAGTGAATTTGGAAAAGCAAAAAGTGTTCCAAAGTGATTTACCTCCTGAGGGCTCCTACCTTCTCGTAACCTTTACATATGTGCATTCAGCGAGCGGTGTGTCAAACGAACTCTCATGTGCGTTTCGATGGAGGCGAAACACAAAAGGCGCCTGTATCCTGTCCTATGTCAGTGCAGTTTAAAGATCACCAGGTGCTTGAAATTATTCCGGATCCCTCGTACTACGGTTCACCTTTCTTCATTTCTTTCTGACTTCCTTTCATTCTTTGTTCCTCTCTTTCCATCTTTCTATTTTTCTTTCTTTCTTCTTTTCTTTCATTCGCTCTTTTTCTTTCCTTCTTTCTTCCTTTCTTTCTTTCTTTATTTCCTTCTTTCTTTCTTCCTTTCTTTCTTTCTTTCTTTCTGGCTTTGTTTGTTTGTTTCTTTCTTTCATTCTTTCTTTCTTCCTTCCTTTATTTCGTCTTCTTCTGACGTTCCCACATCCCTTCCTTCCCTAGTGGAGCGGTTGACGTGTCCACCTTGAAATCAGATATTTACTGCGCCTTGAAAATTGGTTTTATATGTTTGTTATGCAATGAAGTGGCGCACTAACTAATATCTCGGTGGACACTCGAACCACGCCGTTAGGGTAAGGATACAGAAGAGAATGAAAGAATAAAGGAAGAAAGAGGTGTCGAGGTCGACGGCTCCAGAGTAATTTCGACGACCTGAAGATCTGTAACGTGAACTGGGATCGCACAGCACACGGTCGCATTTTGCGTTTCGCCTCCATCGAAACCCAGCCGCCGCGGCAGCTAGTGATAGTCAATTTTTTAGTTTCTGGAGGCAGAAAAAAATGCTTGAAAACGGAATTAGCGCGATCACGGAGCTTCAACCTGCTTGCTCGGGTCAGTGGTTCCGAAAGACATCATTTTGCATAACGCTCTGGAGAGATAGGCCGCGTGGTTTTGCTGTACCAGCACATTGGCGAACGCTCACAGAGTGCCTGAATGTGGCAGATGTGACGGGAGGATGGACTAGATTACAAAGCGGACCGGGATACTCCTTCGCTTCAGGGAACGCAATCCCTACCGCTACTGGAACGTCTTGAAGAAACGCTTTCCCTTTAGCGTACATCCCGCGCGACTTCTGTTCATCAATACTTATATTGTGCAAAATAATATCTACTTGAACCTCATAATAACGAAGTTAAATGATCCTGTGAATTGTTTCTTATACCCGTTGCCTTCTTATAGCAGTACCCAACCACACCTGTAACTGTCGCATGCTAGTCGGCTCACATGGAGTTCGTATGATAAGGACAGGAAAGCCGGTGCTTAGTGTGCCGCCGCATAGGGTTACGGGAGTACACCAAGCGGCCGCCGTGAGCCCAAAATGCGCTCACATACCGACTATGTCAGCCCTGTCAACACGTGCCCATGTCCTCTGCAGCCGGGAATGCTTCAGAGCGTAGAAACTGGGTATTTGAGGAACAATGCAGTAGATGACATGAGGAGGCTGATATAGAGTAAGGACAGGAAAGCCGGTGCTTAGTGTGCGGCACGGACAGCTGGAATAGAGGGCGCGCAGCGGCGATAAGATCCTGGAAACCAATTGTGGTTGGCGCTGTACATCCGTACAAGCACAGGGGCCACAGTTGTTCACGTGACGGAACTGACTTGTGGTGAATTCGAGAAAGCCGTGTTCCCTGTGTACATACTGCCTTCTGGTCGACGCAAATTATTTGCGTTCACTTTCTCAGTCACTTCGCCTTGTGAAACCAGTGGGACCCAGATATCTTCAAGCACACTACACACACTGCGAAAAGCTTTTAAAAATGAGAGCATGTTGCAAAAACGGAAACTACACTGCAGGTCGAACGTGGGCACCAGAGCGCACTAGCAGTGGGGCCTGTGCAGCAAGAAGATTGACAAACAGGAAAACTTCAGTTTCCCGCATCGAAACTATACTGTACTTTTGAGCACCGTTCCAAAATTGACGTACCCAGCGCGAAGTGGCTAATGGTGATCGTATACTAAGGCTTCAAGGGAGCTTAAGATGAGGAGTTGTTATTTTTTTGTAAACATCATTTTGTTCTAAGTCACTTTTGTATAGAGAGATACGACCGTGCCCGTGTAGCACATTGGTGAAGCCGTTGCTGAAAATAGAATATATTCAGCTTAAGCTCACTTAACATTGCGCAATCGTACATATCTTTTTCGAGCGGTGCCACCGTGGCAATGTCATTGACTCTAAAACCTCTTCCGTGACCTCACCAGTGATGTCGCAAATAAATTATTTTCCATCATCGTCATCAGCGGCAAAATTACCATGAGCGTGGGCAATTTTTATACGTTGTCGAGCAGTATCTTGGGCCGCCTCAACAGGCGCAGACTGAGACATGACTGTGCCATGAGCTCGCCAACAAAAGCCGCACAAGACACAGCGCAGCCCAGCAGGTACACCGCAATGTACAAGTTTAGCGGTTCCGTTTCTTTCCTGTCCAGGCTGCCTGTTGTTGTCGCCGGCCGTCTCCGGTGGGGTACAGCGAGTCCAGCTTCCATGACGGCCATGACGAGACGACGGTGGTGGTACCTGCAGGTGCATGTGTCCCTTCCTTAATGTTTGTAATAAACCAACAACAGAAGACAACAGTATTAATGGCCACGCTCAACAACCCACTGTGAATGTACAGTATAACTAATTGGATGCTGCGGAGCGCACTAAAGAGGTGTGAAATTCTGAGAAATCGAACAACAGTTTCCGCAACTCCAAGTTTCAGTTCCTGAATGGAGACAATGGTGTTCAGATACTCGAGAACCAAGATGGTATGTTGGGATAAGCAAAAGGATGCTGCCAAGAACACCAGAATGTACTCGAACAGAGCAGCTGTGCAAGCTGTTCATCGGAGCCCAACAATGGAGAAACATGACGTCGTACCATTTTAATCACCTGGCCTAACGTCGTCACGTTGCATTACAACGCTAGCAGCACCAACCTGGTCCGCTTCGATGACGTGACCGCTCTCTGACGTTACCACGAACATGCAACCTATCTTAAGTGCCTGCATACAGCTTCGTATAGGGAGCGATATCGAGGCATCCTAAGCGTGATAGCTTACGTGATGATGTGGTGATGCCGTGCCACCGCCAAGCGTATTCTTTAAACTGTCGGACTAGCGTCTGCTGTAATCTTTCTGTGCCTCTCTGACACTCTCCTGAGGCTGCAGCGCACTCGCTTCTCCGCCCATTCAAGCTGCCGCGTGGGGGGCTGGGCCGCCATGTATCCTAGGCTGCCTCAATCCAGCTTTCCTCAATATATAGTAGAGTCACTAGATAAGTTACGGAAAATCCGGTGACTATAATATATCCAGGACGCTGTAGCGTGACTGGGTGCATTGCCAATACAAGGTTTCAGTCAGGAGGGATGGTTCTATTGGTATTTTTAAAGTTGGTTTTTTCAAGCAAGCTTCCGCTTGTTTCTAAATCTACTGCTCCGTTCTACTGCCCAAGTTGAAAAGAATAAAAAGTAGGTCCGGCTGTCCTTCATAAACTACCTTTTTCTGCGGATGTACCGGAAAGGTGTTATAATGTCACTCGTAAACAAATAGAAATTGTTGGTGCGCTAATGTGCGCCTTTGTCAGTACAAATGGGAATGCAATTGCTTTATTCTGTGTAGTATAACACCTGCTAGCTGCTATCGAAAGACCAGGCTTATTAAACCCTTTCATAGAAAAACAACTTTCACAAAAGTATGCAAATTCTAGAGTTTTATGCTTCTTTGATGCCTGTATGAATTTTTCTGTACGATTAGTGCACATTTTTCGTCGCTATATCTACTAAAGTCAGTCAGCCCTGACCGACAGCACGCCGGGATTCGAAACATTCACCTCTTTAATGCAAAGGTGTGTTTGTGCGAAGATTGTACAAGAAGCACTTTTACATATTAGACGGCTCTGATAGCGAGCTGCTCTATTTGTGCATTGGCTCTTGTTTACAGCTAGAACTGCGACCCCGACAATGAAAGAAAAAAAAAATTGGAGGACGCTTAAGCTTTGTTTTCAAGAGTGGAACGCGACAGCGTGTTGCAGCACTGCCAGGGAGTCCACAGAACGCCATCGTCTGTTGGGCGCGACGCATTGCTCGCTGGACAAACGCTCGGAGTCTCTATATAGGAGTCCTCCCAAAGCGAACAGGCAGCGAGCTGCAAGCAGTAAAACGATGCCCAGCACTCTTTTGAAACAGCGCTCGCAGACAACGGACGATAAAGAAGCCACACAGAACACACACAATGCGCTGCGATGGCAGGCGCGCTCATCTGTAGGCCTTATACGACCCAGGTTGCTATTACAGATCAACCAATCATTATTTCAACTCCCACCTGCCACGATGGGCAGTCTACTGGCTATCCGTGAGGGAAGTTTTGATGACGCCGCAATATCGCCTATCCCAAGTGACCCGCTTCCCTTCTACGTTGCTTTCTCGGGACCACCCGCCGGAGCCATGCCTGCGATTTTAAAGCGAAAACCTCTGGTCCTCCCATGCTGAGCCTGAAGGCCATCTGGCTCTTAGATTTTTACCACTAACGACAAGCACATCGCAGGTGCAAAATCGCGCGCGGCAGGTGCAGCGATTTTGATCTTGGCTACGCGCTTGGCAGTCACGTCCGTCGCTTCGCTGGCTGCTGCTCGGCCGCTCCTGCTCGCCATTTGTGGCATGGGATGTGTCACGTGATTCGCTCTTGCGCTTGGCAGTCACGGGCGACGCTAGGCCGACCGCTGCTCTGGACCGCTGCTCCCTCTTGCACTTGTCACACGTGATTCATCACGTGATTTGCTGTCGCTGAATCGATTGGCGGTCGCAGAAGTCTAGACACAATGAAGATGAACCAAAGCTAAACCGGGTCTAACCATGCTTAACAGAGCTTTCACTGTGTATATCCCGGTTCAGCAGAGTTGAGCCACAGTCACCTTTTTCACTCACAATGCCGGCACGGGATTTTCTGGCGAATGCGGCCTTTAACGCTGTCGCCTTAAAACTGATGCCCTACTTGTTTCTCGGGACCTCGTTCGCTCCAGAATGCTCAGGTGGCAAAGGCTGCTTTCCGTACACGCTTAGCTCTAAGGTAGACATGCATTGTTCCACGGCTAGCACTTCGTTTCAGTTCACACTTAGAGGAATATGTTTGGCGCTGTTCTGTAATGAGTCAGTTATGCCGTTTCGAGGTACGCTATGCAAACGGACCACTCGAGAGTAATCAATGCGCTTCAGCTATTAGCGTCAAATCTACACGCTAAGCTACGGATGTATTAAAAGTAACGTCCAACTTTTTGTTTCGGTCACAAGATTTTTCCTTTATAGGTAGAAAACGACGTTATAGAAGGGAAATAGCTAATTAACATACACCTGTACTTGTCCAGGCGGCGCACAGCAGGACCGTAGTGGCTGTCAGCATGACGCTTATGACTTACTGTATGGTTCTAGTGAGCGGCAACAGTGGTATAAATTCTCAATAGAGGGTGTTATTATCGGCCAATCTGCTTACCTGAGTGGGTTGAGAGCGTGCACTGCAGGCACTTGCATCGTCGTGAAGGAAACCTCACCCGGTACGATGCTCCACTGCGAAGCGACGGCTACTTCGTCGTCAGGGCAGATTGAGAGGGTCACGTGCGTTCTATCCCTAGTTCGCTGGTAGCACTGGGAGATCTCGGTCTTGACAAGGTATCTGTTGCCACATAGCTCCTTCCACCTCAAAAACATAACGAGATCTCGATAATAAAGTGTGCTGTGCCAGTTCACAGCGAACAACAGCCAGTGCTTGCTGAGGCATGGACATACACGACCACTGTTAATGTCCGAGTTCATCTGCGTGAAAGAGTTGATACCTTTCACTGTTGTAGTGGTGCTGCGAATGGCGGTGATAGTGGACTGAACGTAATTTCCTAAGGCCATCATGCCAAGCATCCACGCAGCTATGGCCAAACTACGAAAACATGGTGCATTTGCCAGTGACGAGGGCAGGCCTTTCGCAAGAAAAGTGGAGACGAAAAAAAGGAAAAGGTGTGAACAGTTTGGCCGCTGCACGTGTCTGAACGAAAAGCTCCAGCGGACGAGTGAATAAACCGCAAGCATGAATCCCAAAGCAATTATGGTAACAGTGAACCAAATGAGCGAAGTACAAGAGTCGAGGAAGGTTAAATTTGCTGCGCTTAATAGAAAAGTGTAAAAGCAGTACGGTGCGGGAGAATACTGCGCATGTGGGAAAATGTCTACCGTCAACAGGGCGTTGGTCCCAACTGGAACAAACATTAGGTCGACGCGCTTGCTGTCTACGTCGTTCCAGTCACCAGTTTTAATCGCATCAATTGTGTTGTTCAGTGCCCTGTAAGCGTCTATCAAGGCCAAAGCTTCAGGCTTTGTCTTATCCGCTTTATCTCCACTGGCTCTAGACACTATAGCTGTGTACTTCTGGCCTCTGGGGAATTTTCCTTCTGATTTCTCGCTGATGAATAGTCGTGAGGCTTGAACCGTTCGGCGAGTCGCACATTGCCTGAAGCGGTCCTTAGGAGCATTGATGTCTTCTCTGGTCACACTGACCACTTGGCAGAGGTGCTTTGGAAACTCAAGAAGGCCGACTTCGTGCGACTCCGCTGAAACGAACAAAAGGTTGCGCGCCTCCCTTGTTATCAAGATTTGAAACTTAGATCTGGTGTCCTTGGCTACGTGGTGCCAGGAGGAGTGTATATACACTGTTCTTGCTTGGTGTCCAAATGTCATCCTATTTTCTAATGACACGCCGCAGTGCATAGGTTTTCGCGGCATATCGCCGTTAAACTCGCATTGCATTTGATCATGTGAGACACTCACAAATTTGACCGCTATCGGGAGCTCTTTGATGCTTTTGTACAGGAACCCCGCATGAAGAGGACTGTACACCAGCACTGGTCGACCAGCTGATGCTTTAGAGGCTGACATAATGCTCAGCATGGGGCCCTGCGTATCAGCTGCCACTACTAGAAGGAAGCAAGAAATAGCATACATTTCAGTCAATATAACAGGCAACACGTGTTCATTTTTCGTATAAATTCTCCACGCACCTTGTGATGAGCGCACTGTGTGCTTCGTACCTACTCGGCAAACACTTGCGGACTGATCAGAAGCTTGAACCTAGGCTTTTCGTGTGTTCAACATAGCGTCGTTTTCCAAAGGGGGCGTTGCATCGATACGCTCTAGGTTTGATAGCAGATTGGGAACTCATTGTATTACATTGCCCCTAGCAGGAACTTCCGTAATGCTGGCTGAAGGCATTTCGTTCCAATGTTATCTTCCAAGACAGATTCTGAAAAATGTACTCTCCCATCCTCCTGTAGAGAAAGAAACAACTTGATGTCGTACCAAATGCTGCTTCTCCTCGGTGTATCCGGGTGCAATTGATTTTTGCTCATTCCTATTTCTCTCAAGAATAGTGTCTCGCTATTGACGACTCACAGGAGAGGTATTATAGGATGCGGGACTTATGGATTTCTCGTACAATTTTTGATGGTCTTGTAACCGTGATCGAATGAATCGTCCAGCACTGGTAGCCTCTTTCACGCAAATGTGTGGCGTCCATACAGAATAATGGAAACTTCGGACAGCATAAAAATGAATGCCTAGTGTTAAGCAATTTCCCCCTTTTTAGTTTTACCGTCTCCTTCACTTACTTTCAAAACTTCACTCTTGCGGACCGTGAGAAAGTTCCGATTTGATGAAAAATTTCTGCTGCCGTAATTTCGCTCCTTAAGTATTGTCTATCGTCTTGCGGAGCAGCCAACTCACGGGCGAGCGTTGAAGAGACTGACGAAAAAAAGGATCAGTGTAGAATGAGTTGAAAAACAATACTTCACGCCAGACGCCTGTGTCACAGTCATGCCCCGAGTAGAGCGGATGCGGAGCGTCCGCTAACACCCACGGGTAACGAATCCTCTGATTTTGCTTCGGCGCACTCGCAGTAGGAGGCGCTCAGCTAAAAGTCGAACGTTGGTGTGGCAGCGCCATCTAGAGAATATCGTGAAAGAGTGCAGCCTGCGCTGCGGGCAACTCTGGCATGTCTCCTTAAAAACCCAGCAAAATTGATTAGGCGCAGGCTTTCTTGGACAGCACTAAAATTTTATCACGACTCACACTAAGCACCTGAAATGACTCAATAAAGCGTTGTCTTTAAACATTCAGAAAGTTTTGTGCGATTTGGGGTGGTGGATTTTCAGCGATGCGGGCATTATGTACCTGAATTTACCAGTTGCTAAATGAATTTTTCATTAAAATCGCCTAATCAATTTTTTTTATTTTTTATGTCACCGAACAAAGTTACGTTATGAACCTGAAGGCCATCAGCAAGGAAATTTAGCCATAACTAACTTTTCTCAATCGGCCAATGTGTCTCGATATATCGATCGTCAAAATACGCATTCGAGAGCTCGTTAGATTAGCTCTCTGGCATTGCCTATTCATAACATGGCGTCGCTCGTATTTCATGATCTAGAATAATTTACCTCTAATTTGGCGGAAATAACATGCGCTGCGAGATCACTTTATAAATATGCAATGGAGAAAATCCGACTCAACGAGCTTTGCAATGGGTAATTTTGAGGTTCGTAATTTACGCTAGAGCGTTAAGGATTTACGCTACAGCGTTAAGCAGAGAACGTATCGTAGTTGGCTTTTTCGTTTCAGTGCGCGGAAAAGTGAGAATGGTCGAGAATGTCGCGGCGTAATACGCGACGCTCTAAAACGAAAATTGATTAAAAGCTAGAAAACATCTGAGTAGAATGTCACAACGTGACTCAAATATCATGGGACATGAAACTATAAAATATAAATGAATTGCGTGAAAAGATAGCTGTGGTAATTATCCTGGAATCAAACCCCTCAACATCTGAGTTTAGTTCCTATGACAACACCCCTGAGCAAAGCAGGAACGTTCGTACGGCTGGGTTAAAGCGGGGCTTCCTATGTATGTGGAATGACCTCGTACGCATTATGTAAGCAGCGCATTATGTAAGCAGTGGCATTATGTAAACACTCATATTCAACATTCTCCGCGAAAAATTTTAAAAATTGGAAAATAGTAATATGCTCTTATGGAAATATTAAAGGTAATGGTCCATTCTACTCGTATGTAGCAAAACATTTGTCTCGAAGGGTTTCCATCTATGGCATCGAAAAGTTAACACTGCCATAGAAAGCTGTGGGGAACGCTCCTGACGACAGCTGCAGCGTTAATAGAAAAAAAAATTCAAGACTGCCGTCGGGCGTTCAGCTGATATATTGATTTTTACTGTGAAATCTTATATTATATGAATAAATGGCGTTCATCAATGTTTTCCCGCTCTAAAATGCTTTTGTACAGAATTTTTGGGTGTGTAAGACTGCTTCCGTGCAGCAATGCCAAAGCATTGATGGTTCAATGCTCATTCCACGGAGGAGGACGAGCAATAAGAGAGGGAAAGGCAGGAAGGCTAACTGGATGAATTAGCCGGTTTTGCTATCGTGGGTTGGGGGAAAGGGATGAGGATATAATGAGGAGGAAACGGATTAACATGGAAATAAAGGTAGCATGCAGAGTCAGCAAGCGAGCGGTAAAATCACAGCGTTTTGTACAGGCTAGACGTACTCAAGAAGAGGAGCAGAGCCCTGGAGGCTTTCCCTGCCGACGGTCGCCGCGGTCAGCGGCCGAGGATCATCTCCTTCAGCGGGCGTGGATCTAGATACTGTAGCGTACGGCAGAGAGACAGCCTTCCGGCACTCTATGCAGGGCATTCATAAATAATGTGAGCTGTAATCTCGTCGCACCCTCAGACCGCACATGCAGGGCTATTAGCCATACCTGTTAGAATGGAGTAATGGTTGGTGAAAACTACAAGCAACAGGCAACGCACCACAGTTACTTGAGGTCGTGCTGCAGGTCACGCCCCAGGAGTTCTATGTGATTTCGAAAACTGGCCGGAATTCCACGAGGAGAGCGTGATCTCCTGCAAAAGTAGATCCCGCACTCAGGAGACGCGCAATCGCCGTCGTGCTTGGCAGTTCGCCCGACCTAGTCCTCGCAGTGATTGCCTGCTGCGTCCTGGTAGCCATTAGTAGATAATATAGCGCCCTTTATTAATGGCAAAGAGATGCAGTTTTCAGATTTTTGCAACCAGTTCTTCATGGCTTCTACGACTAAAAGCAGCTTGTAAGCCTTGAAGGGCTGTTTTGGAATCAGCAAAAATATACCAATGCTGGGGACTGTGCTGACTGATATTCTCAACGGCGATACGGAGAGCGATTGGTTCTGCTCCCGTCCAAGAAGCCTGGTGAGATGTACTTACCATGATTTGTGCAGTCGCTATTCTACCTGTATAGTTTTCAAAGAGACGTAGAACGTGTTTTTGCAGCAAGAGCAACCTGTCATAATTTTCTGTCGTGGTAGTGGCCCACACCAATATTGCATAAAGTAGGCGTCAGTAAAATAACGTGACATATAGAGTTTTTTTTTTTCAATCAGAGAGGGATAAGTGGAGCTATACGGCTCATACAGCCCACAGCGCGGAAGAGAACCGTCAGAAGGTGATTAATATTCGGGGTCTAAGATAAATTCTCTATAAACCAGACACATAAAAATTTCTGTACTGGTACCTGATCAATGAGTTTCATTCGGAAATTAAGTGTAATGCTGTCTGTTGCAGTTTTGTGAACAGGCTTCCAAAGTATAAACTTTGTTTTGCGTTTATTAAGTTGCAGACTATTGTCCTGCACTCAAGTAGACAGCTGAGAAAGTTGAGGGTTAGGTGCTTTTTCTATGTTCATTGTACATTTATATTTACATGTAAAAAATAAACTAGCGTCGTCAGCAGAGAGAGTTATGTGAGGTATATAATTAACCTCTGAGATATATTGTTTTATTTTATTATATTGTTTTATTTATTATCTATTGTATTATTTTATTATATGATATTAATATATTGTTTTATTTTAACGTTTTCAGAGCGCTTTCCGTTCAGGTTTATAAAGTGTTATCATAATAATAATAGCTTTTAATAAGGTCTGAAGCAAAGCCTCTAATTCCACATCTATGAGACATGTACAAGAAAATTTTATGGTTGACAAAATCAAACACCTTCCGTAGATCAAGAAAACTTTGAAGCGTATACATTTTTGCTTCAAAAGTTTCTCATAAAAAATGTTTTACTTTAACCAGGGCCCCTTCGGGTGTCCTGCTTTTTTGAAACCCGAATTGAGATCCTGGTATTATATTGTACTTTAGCAGGAACATGGTCAAGCTATTATTTATAGTCTTTTCATTCACCTTCGGAAACCGGCAACACTGAAAGTGGTCTATAATTAAAAAATTATTTAGCGTTCATCTATTGTAAGCTGCTATGGAAACGTTCCAGCTGACAGAGGTATGTTAATTAAGTGTAAAATAATATTACGGATTTATTTCAGATCGTACGTATTTAACAGTTCGGACCTGGATGTCATAATAACCACATTCTGCATTTGGCTTTAGTTCTTGTATCAGTTTGTCGATTTCCAACGAGGTAACGGCACATAGCCCTATAGAGTTTTTCTGTGAGCCTAGCCGAGTTCTTAGTTCGGTTGGGGATTGAAGGCACATTGTTGCATTAATAAAGTACTTGTTGATTTCATCTGCTAACTCTTCCCGCTGAGAACATGGTTGTTTACTTACCTCTCTTCTACTGGTGTAGATATCAGACCTTCTCCTGTAAGGGCGTTTACTTGTTTAAATATCCTCGCAGGATTGCTTCTCATTTTTGAAAACATGGTTTCATGAGCTCGGGAAAAATGTTCCCGTCTATAGTGGCAAGGAACTTCTGAAATATTTTGTTTATTTGTTATTCTTTTTATAGGGCGTTAATAATTCACCGTTTTCTTATTTTCCTATTACGATTGTTTGGTTTCTGAAGCGGAAACAAAGAATTATAGCAATCTGTGAATATTTGTACGAACGTTTCGTACGCCGTGTTTGCTTCATGCACTCGGTACATGGGAGAAAAATCCGTTTGTTCAACTGAAACAATAAAGTTATTTAGTGATACCTCATTATATTTCTATGCTGGAAACAAACAATATATACCTTATGAGATAATCAATATTTGGCGTATGGACTAAAAATTCATTTTGATAATGCAAAAACTGGCGTACAATCGCTGAATAAGAGCAATATCATCTTCTGTAGCAACTTGGATGATATCGGATGATCCATGCTTCCGCGCAAAGGTTTCGCCCCTGCTTGTCCAGAAAAATATCCATGTTACTTGTTTCTTTGCAACAGTAGCGCCAAAAAGTTTTCCGTTTTGCCTCCTGAAATGTTCATTTGTGTAAAAAGGGACACTATAATCACTCATATCAAGGTCAGCTGTGGAAATTTCCTTCTTCCTGGTCTTGGCAAGCTGTGCATGCCTCTTTGCACGACTTACAAACCGGACGACAATATTCTTATCACTTTCATTCATTGTCGGCACTCTGCGGCAGACATCGATATCTGCGCCATGAACGGTTTCGTCCACAACTTCACCAATTTTTTTTTTTACAATAGTGCCGCGTCGTGTTCTTCGGGAACGCCCTTAATTTCCAACTTATGGCCCCGATGGCACCGCTCGAGCTCATTAAAGCGCGTTTCGAGCCTTCGGTTTTCGACCTTTAGCTGTTGATTTTGTTCCGTGAGTATTTGTATTTCTTTTACAAAGGGCCTTGACATCGCTCCCTATTTCGTTGACCTCCTCACAAGTATCGCTACAGAAACGAATGCTGCCTTTTAGTTTCCTAACGTCTGCACGCATTTTTCTGCGCATGTCTGCTAGCAACTTATTAATCTCACCTTTCCCTCCAATGACTGACAATCTATAGTCTCAACCAATATACAACTGAAGCCTGGAAAAAACAAAAATTTTGCAGCGAACAGTTGGCAGTAGCAACGAGGGCAAGATGACGAAGCATTTTACCAAAGTAACGCAAAAGGAAGAAGCACCAACCTGCCAAAACAGATGTTCACGACTACTGAGCTTCCTTAGTCTATCGCTGCTACTGGCGATGTAATGAGCGTTTCCGAAAGACACCGCGCACTGTCCTGAAGCACCACGGCATATGCTAGTTTGTCGTCTCTGGAACCAGGCGGCGTCACTGACAATGAAATTGACGGTACTTTGAAAAAGCGGCGTCGCCTTTATGGCCACAAATCGGCGATGCAAATCTGCCGCGACGATAGTCGCTCGCAGGATTCCAAAATGAACGCCGGCGGCCAACTGCAAAAACAGATGTTCACGGTTACTGAGTGGGCTTAGTCCATCGCTACCACTGCCGAAGAATGTTTCAGCCGAGCGAAGTGAGTGCGCCGAACCCAAAGCGAATGCTTTAGGAGCGAATGTAATTGAAGCTAATCGTGTGACGCTGCGCGCACGTTTCCAAACGCGAACGTCAGTCCTCCAAAATGACTAAATTTGGCCATGTGGCAAGAATATTACACATTCACCAACATTTAGGAACTTCTGCATTTATTTATATATATCTCACGGAAGTGCGACCCGTTAATTAATAGCTTGGAAGCTACTACATATGACAGGGCATTATTGCGATTAGGTTTGTGCGATGAATTTTCCGGAAATAAAGGTTTTATTAACATTGCAATTATCGCACAGTGATTCTAGTCTCTCGAAAAACACAATTTTGAACATTTTTTCCATACAGGCACCCGAAATAAGCCTTCCATGGCGTGGTTCTCTTCCGAAAAAAAAATATTTTCTTAGCATTCATTAACTATACTGATCTATAACTCTTCTCCAAGCACACAGCGCCCCGCTATTGGGGAAGCGGAATAGTTAAGTGCGTATGATTTTCAGGCTATATGACAGACCGCTCCATAGGCTTGCGTATCGCATAAGTTGCGTATATTCTACTAGAAATTCGCGTTTGATAGAAAAAGTGGGCTTGCGAGGGCGAGAGCACTTACACTTAGTCTGATAGCAGCCATACTAGTCTCAAAACAACGTTCAGTCGTTTAGTTTCACAATAAAAATTTTGGGTTACATTTAAGTGCTAGATACGATGTGAATAGTCAAACTTTTCGCAAGGCGAAACTTCCTCGTTGCAGCGATGTGACCGATGCGAGGTAGGCTTCAAGTTTAACAGCAAAAAAGAATGTATACAGTCGAGTCCACTTACAACGAACCTGACGATCAAGCTGATTTTGTTAGTTATATAAGATGTTCGTGTAAAGTGGTCTTTCCGTACAACCGAAAATATCAAGTGCGCCAATAAATGTGTCTATTTCTTTAAAAAAAATTGCGTTATGCGCGTCTACCTTTCAAAGCAGACCTAGCCGCGGCTCTTTTCAGGCTCTCAAGGGCAGTAATGGTTTCTTAGCTTACGCCCCTGCTGCCAACGAGTTTTAAGCACGGGATATAACTATTCTGTTTGTACCTGTCCACCGCTTACCTCACTCACCTATGGGACAGAAACGTGGAGGCTAACGAAAAGGGTTCAACTTAAGGACAAAGAAACGCAACGCAGCAAGCTATGGAAAGGAAAATGAGAGGTGTAACGTCAAGAGACGGGAAGAGGGTAGAAAGGGGGAGGGAACAATCGCGAGTTAATGACGTCCTGTCGAAACCAAGTGACAGAAATGGGCTTAGGCAAGGTACGTAATGTGAATGCAAGATAACCGATGGTCCTTAAGTGTAAAAGACTGGATTTCATGAGAAGGAAAGCGTAGCGGGGGACGGCAGAAAGCTAGGTGGGCGTATGAGATTAACAAGTATGCGGGGGCACGGTGGCCGCAGTTGGCAAAGGACAGGGTTAATTGGAGAGACATGTAAGATTCCTTTGACCGGCATTGGATGTAGTCAGCCCGATGATGATAATTTAAGCGTTCATGGTAGCTTATAATAACATTACTCAGAATCCGAGCGGTACAGGAATGCTCGTATTTGGCGATCAGAGGTTCCGCCACACCACGCGGTCCAGCCATGTTGTCCGCAAGAACGCGGTCATCAGAGGGAGCACCTGGCCAACTATGTATCAACGATTTCTTGCCATAAATCACGTGTGTTTTCTAGAGCTGCATCTATCATTCATAGGCACGTGCAGCAACGAAATTAGCTCAGCGCTGGTAGCAGAGAATGTATCAGCTGCACGGTCCGCTCTTTCACGCTTTCTGCACGTGGTAGCAGCGCAAAAGATGGAGCTGACTGGGCAAGTAGCATATGACACGTGACCAGCATGTCCGCCAAGGCATTTAACATTTTTATCGCTACTCTTATTTCATCCGTGACCATGGGCCGTAGTTTCGATTTCGAAAGTACTCCTTTATCGTCCACCGCTCTCCCTCATCCTCAATGGATCCTTTGCCCAGCCGGCGAACGCGCAGGTAACCATCACCCTCGCAGGCCATCGGCGCATACTTAGACGGCGGTTACTTACTGTTTCATTGCCACCCGTTTATTGCATTTGCATTTGCTATTTGTGTTTATTGCAGTGGTGTCGCGAGGACCTCCTAACTTCAAGCAGAGTTGACGGCGCCTGCTCGTTCGCTATAACCGATTGGAGTGACAGAAGTTGTTAATGGTATCGAAACGGATTGACATTTTGCTCATGCGTATTTTGACGGTAGGACCGCACTCGTTCGTAATAAGCAGGCGTTCCTTATATCTGTCGCCGTTATATGTCGGCTGGGTCGGAAACGCTTTACATGTGCCTTTCAAAAGCGATCAACGTAGCCAGAAGGGAATACTGAAACAAGTTGATCAAGTGGTGGGAACAAAATTTTTTCTTCGGACTGCATTCCGCTTGGCTGCGTGCAGGAATATGAAACCCCTGGGCGGCTGCATTCAGTTCTGTGGATGACAGCGGCCTGTTTCTATTCCTCTTACACGGCACATAACGACATTGTCGCTGTGTTTCAGACACACTACGGTAGAGAAGCTGAACTGTTGAAGGTGGGTGGAGGATGTCATCATCCAGCATGACACTCTCGATACGGACAATTATTTTATCACTACAGCGCAAGATGATAAAGTGTTCAGATTTCTCTCGTAAAATGCAGTGTAGAATCAGTGCATTGAAACTGCGAAGCGAACAAACCCCAGGAATGCGTGCCATACGCGCGCTCATACACACTCCTGGCTAGCAGACGACGTGAGCGGGCGTCAACTCTAGTGGGTGCGCAGCAGTGCCGCAAGGTGACGACTGTCGTCAAGATCGCACCCAATTGTTCGATCGCAAGATGCAAGACTTGTGCGCCCTCTGTCGAGCGTTGTCGTAACTTAGTATTCTCGGTTCCTTACATGGTCCACAGTAGGCAGCATTACTAAGAGCACAAAATCAATTTTGGCCGCAGCGGTGGCTCAGCGGGTATGGCACCCGGCTGCTGACCCGGCAGACGCGGCTTCGATCCCGGCCGCGGCGATCAAATTTTGATGAGGACGAAAATCTTAAGGCATGTGTACTGTGCGATTCAGTGCAAGTCAAAGAACCCCAGGTGGTCTACATTTGCGGAGCCCTTCACTACGGAGTCCCTGATAGCATGAGTCGCTTTGGGACCTCCATAACCCATAAAGAAAATCAATTTCAGCCAATACATGCCAAACTTTATTTGCACTCTGCGGCACAACGTCATTTTTGTCGTGAAAGGTCCGATTCAGCTTGATAAATACGTTTTATCAGCCTCTAAATTTTAACATTTCTCACTTATGGACAAAAAACACCATGCTGCTGCTGGCGACGACGATATTGTGCAGCAAACAAAAGCACATCAGAATGTGCTTGCAAAGTGGCTTCCGAGGCGGCGGTGGTGAAAACATTTTTGTAACCATATGGAAAGGTGTTGTGGGACGTGACCTAAAGGGTCACGCCCTTACAACCACTTGGTGGTATGCCTAGTCAGGCACCCCGTAGGCGGTTGCAGCAGCCCGGGCGCGCTGCGTTAAGGCCTGTTGTGCCTCGAGGGTGCAGCAGCCGGAGATGGTCGCATCCCAGTCCTTTCGGGTGGGGTTTGGAATAGATGGGCAGGGATGGGGTCTGCTGACAGTCCCACATCATGTGGTGAGAGTCAGACACCTCCCCACAGTGCGAGCACCGCCCGTCGAATTGAGGGTCGAAATGCTTTAGAGTTGCCGGTTACAGCATGGTGTTAATGAGCAGGCACAGGAGTACCCGCTCGTTGGCCTTCGCCTGTCCTTAGCACAGAGCGGGAAGAATCTGGTGCGTGCATTTGTAATAATCGCATATATCCTTAAAAGTGTAAACCAGATTGAAATCGGAGACCTGTTCGGCGTCAGGTGCCGTGGGAAATGCCCGGAGAGAGAGAGAGAGCTGATGCACTCAATTTCCTACTTCAGTTACCATTTCGTGCTTCTTAGATGGAGCTTGAATTCTAGGGAAAAAGAGAATGAAGAGTGATGCGAAATGTTGGAAGCAAAATTTCTTGCCCATTACAAATTATTGTCTCTTTTTTTAATTTTTGCCGACACCATCACCCATTATCAAAATTTATGGCCAAAACATTGCATTAAGCATTCCAAATGTTGTATAACAGCTTAAGTCTTAAGGTGCGGTGGCAGATAGTCACACAGCTTAGCGGAAGCACTATGCAATGCACACAGCTTCGAAGAACGCCGCGTAATCTCGTGCAATATGAGGCAACACTACACTTCTGTACGTCAAGGCTTCAGTAGGGCGGAGAGCTAACCTCTTTTCTCTTGATAATTTTTTAGTATCTGGAACAGTAAATTCAGGAGGCTCTATAAAAGTAATGTTGCGGCTTCAACTGGCAACTGCAAGATCCGTCTATCCTTTACAAAGAAAAAAAAAGCTTCTTTGCAGGTGTCCACACTGCAAAATAAGAATTTTTTCGTTCATTTATTTGTTGTCTATTGCTGTACCAAAACGTTGCCTTTCTTGAATTTACACCCAATTAGCCCTGATGTCCGATTTTATACTATACCTGTAAATCAAATAATATTTGCACACCGGGCTTAAACTTTTTAATGCGTCGTTATGGGGCCTCAGGGATTGTAAAAACACGGAACAAAAATATGTACGACCAAAATGAAAAATCCAAGGCTGAAAGGGCTAAACTACGGCATACACTCGCGCTTGCACATCTTCTTCTTGCACATCTTCTTCTTCATCAACTAGCAATACTATCAAAGTAATAGCTCTTTAAGCTATTATAATAGTGTTTTAAGCTATTATCTAAGCTCTACATAACTCTTTAAGCTATGTGGAGGTAGCGACAGAGAGATGTGAGCTACATGCATTGGCATCGACAAAGTTCTGGCAGAAACGCGGCACTAGATCTATACGCATTGGCGCTGACAACATTCAAACAGAAAACCGGCATTGCACCATAGACCGCTGGGTAAATTGGCACTGGCAGAGAAGTTGAAGACACTTATAAGTGGCTCCCTGAGTCAGTGGGCACCCTACTCGCGCTTTCGGGTACGTAGCGGTTTTATCCACCGGCAGAAAACTGTCCTTGCGCTCAATACTTCGTACTTAGCAATGCTAAACCACCAGCCAATTTTTTTCAAGGCGCCCGCAGTGACGTTAGATACTTTCTGTCTGTTTTCGTTTTAAGTGTACATGCAATCACCTGGTCTTAAGCGTATTCATTTCCCGAGAGGTTTCTAAGCCGTTGTTGGCTCTTCGGTGATGAGACCCTTTAAACGGAATATTATTAGAGGCTTTTTTCTCGCTACCTCCATTTCGTATGTACATATTGAAATATGGCTGGATTGATTGACTCCGTACTTAGATAACGTCTGTCCAGAAAACAAAACAAGAATGACCTTACAAAAAGCACTCGTGTAGGAGCGAAATAATTGCGCTTCAAGTGTTATATAAAATAAATGCTCATGCGGACTGGAATGTTTTGAAGTTTCTTTCTTGGAAGGAATCAACATTCAGTGACCATAATCTGCAACTGTCGAAACCGCACATATCGACTTAAGTCTACACCGATTGCTTCTAGACAAAAATAGGATAAGTGCAAGACGATAGTTTGCCCGCCGTTTCAGTTCAAACATTTCGGCTTAAAGTTGCTGTTGCAAAAATTGTTGTAATATAAAAGTGGAGATCACAGACGTGCCCCAAAACCCCTTGGAAAGCAGAACTATGATACTGACTGGTTTAAAAGTGGAGGGAGCTTGCACAGAGGGAAAGCCATCACACTTGGCAGGAATGGTGCCTGCCTTCTCTTGGAGCAAGGGAGTGCGCCCGGTTTAGGCGATGCTGTGGAACTTATCTCTCATTATGCACATGCTTGTCAAATATTCCATTCACCTCATGTGAGAACTAGTCTCAATTGCAAAGGAAAAATGGAAAGTTTCAGCAATGGGATGAAAAGGTACAGGCGTTACCTCAGCACATAGTATAATGTGCGTGTGAAGCGTAATGTGGCGTCGATACATGTTACAGCATTCATGTAAAGCGCACAAGCCTATGATCACGCCCAAAGAAAGCTGGACGCTACAGGAGTGCTACGGCTTCCTTGTGAACAAGCGTTGAATAACGCTTCCAAAACGCCTTTTTTGCAAAGAAGCATTGCTTATTCGGCAATTTATTGCAATCTTACGAGAAAAAAAACAGGAGAAGAGGATGCGTTCACAAGGAGGAGGACTACACTCGACGGCGCTCAAAAAGAACTCAATTTTATTTAGTCAAAATTTGTTTATTTTGTAACGACGAAGAAGTTCTTGTTCCGGCGAAGACGACGACGAACTTCTGACCGTTGTGTTGAGCGGCATTGCCATCGCTTTGGGTGTGAGCTCTCGGTACTCGACCTGTGTGTCTACGAGGCCTGTGTCTCTGCGTCTACCACCGGCGCCCTGCTCCTCTAACCGTCCCAGTGCCCATCTTACATTTGGTGGAGGTGCTGGGTAGAAATCTCCATCGTGGAGCTGCGTAGCCGCACTCCTCCCACGCTTGAAATGCCAGAAGACGCCCAAAATCAATCTGTGCAAACGGGACCAGCTCTCATCTGCGCCGGCTCCCTTCGCCAGCGAGATCCGGCAATCTTCAGCGGAGCCGATGAGAATGACGTGGAAGACTGGCTCGCGTCATACGAACGGGTGAGCCTGTACAATAGATGGGACGACGATACGAAGCTGAACAACGCAATTTTTTATCTAACGGGGGTCGCTAACCTCTGGTATCGGAACCATGAGGGAGACATCCGAATATGGACAGCCTTCAAAACGAAGCTTGCCGAAGTCTTTGGTCGCCCCACTGTCCGGAAACTTCGCGCTGAACAGCGTTTGCGTGAACGCTCGCAGCACGTCGGCGAAAGCTTCACCAGCTATATAGAAGAAGTCATTGACTTATGCAAACATGTCAATGCGAACATGTCCGAAGCCGACAAGATAAAACACATCTTGAAAGGTATCGACGATGATGCCTTTCAGATGCTATTAGCCCGTGACTTGCGCACCGTTAAGGAAGTGTTCACGCTCTGCCAAAGCTTCGAGGAGCTGCGCAAACAGCGGTTATGGACTCGGAAACACCAACAAGCCCAGGTTGAATCGCTTTCTGGACTGGCGCCTGCAGCTGACAACACCTCTATGCTGCAACAAATCAAAGATTTCGTCCGTGAAGAGGTAGCTCGGCAACTTTCTCTTCTGCCTAGCCCTCAACAGGCGCCGCCTTATTTGGCCCCGGCTCTTCGACAGGCTATACAAGACCAGGTTACTGAGGCGCTTCCATCCTTCCATCCTCCGCCACCTTTCGCCGCACCCTTGATTTACGCCGATGCTGCTCCTAGGTCTGTCACCAGTCCCATGCCTTGCGCCGACGTCGCCCCAAGACCTGTAGCCGGTCCTCGGACTTACGCCGACGTTCTAGTACAGCCCCCGCCGTCGTCCTATCCTACAATGTACGTGCCTGTGCAAGCGTCGGCACCTGCCCTGCGACCAGCTCGAAGAGCAAGCAATCCGTGGCGCACCAGTGACAACCGTACTGTATGCTACACTTGCGGAATGCCTGGCCACGTCGCGCGCTACTGCCGTCGCCATCTCCAAGCGCCAGCCCCACGTGCGCAATCTTCGGGGTACTGGCCTTCAACCCGTCAGTATTATGAGCCTGTCGACCAAACGCCAAGTCGTCCTTACTCCCCTGATCGTTCAGCCCTCTCCAGCCGCCGCTCCCCTTCGCCTCGACGCCGCTCTATCTCCCCCATGCGACGTCGCCCTGATTCTCCTCAGCAGGAAAACTAGGCGCCGCAGTTCCGGAGGCAAGAACTGCGCCCCCGTCGAAATTTCGAAGACCTCATCGATCACCTGCAAACCTTATTGATGTTTTTGTTGAGGGCGTGTCTGTGATGGCTCTGATAGACACCGGTGCAGCGATTTCGGTAATGGACGAAAAGTTATGTACTTCTTTAAAGAAAGTTAAGACGCCAGTTTCGGGACTCACGCTGCGCACGGCCAGCGCACAGCCGATTACGCCGTTAGCAGCATGCACCACTCGAGTTCGAATCCAGGACACACTATACTCCATCGAGTTCGTCGTGCTGCCTTCTTGCTCACATGCTTTATTTTAGGGTGGGATTTCCTGTCGCGTCACGAAGCTGTCATCGACTGCGCTCGCGCAGAAGTTGGGTTCTCCGCTTTGCCTAATGTCTCGCCTTCCCTACTGCTTTGCGCCATGGCGAATGTCTCGGCAGTTTACAATCTATTGCGTCCATTCTCACCTGTGAGGACCCCGCCGATTCACCTCATCTAGCCATGACTGCGCTCAGCCCTCCATCTTCTGCGCCTGATTCCTCCGCTACAGACCTCTTCCTTCGCTCTATCGACACCGATCTTCCTTCCCCGCAACGGACGCAGCTTCTTAACCTCCTTCACCAGTTCCGCTCCTCCTTCGACTGTCATCGGTGTTCCTTGGGCCAAACTTCCACGGTCACCCATCGTGTCGACACCGGCAACCACGCACCAGTGCGGCAGCGCCCCTATCGTGTATCTGCCACCGAGTGCCATGTTATCGAAGAGCAAGTTGATAAAATGCTCCAAGACGGCGTGATCCAGCCCTCCAGTAGCCCTTGGGCTTCGCCTGTTGTGCTGGTCAAGAAGAAAGACGGCTCCATCCGATTTTGTGTCGACTACCGCCGCCTTAATAAGATTACGCGGAAGGATGTCTACCCTCTTCCGCGCATCGATGACGCTTTGGACTGTTTGCAAGGGGCCGAACTATTTTCTTCCCTCGATCTTCGTTCCGGATATTGGCAGGTCCCCATGGAAGCGGCCGATCGCCCCAAAACCGCTTTTGTAACCCCCGACGGCTTATACGAATTTACAGTTATGCCATTCGGGATTTGTAATGCGCCTGCAACATTTGAGAGGATGATGGACACCATTTTGCGGGGATTAAAATGGAAGGTATGCCTCTGCTATCTCGACGACATCGTCGTCTTTTCTGCGGATTTTGACACCCACCTTCATCGCCTGAGGCACGTCTTGAACTGCCTTTCTGACGCCGGTTTGCAGCTAAACTTGAAGAAATGCCGTTTTGCCGCTCGTAAAGTCACTATCTTAGGGCATGTTGTCTCGAAGGAAGGCGTTTCTCCAGACCCAGCCAAACTTCGAGCGGTCGCTGCTTTTCCAAAGCCTACATCTGTCAAAGAACTGCGCAGCTTCCTTGGCCTGTGTTCCTACTTTCGTAGATTTATCCGAAACTTTGCATCGATTGCTGCCCCTTTAACACAACTCCTATCCAGCAGCTCCGACTTTTCACAGTGGTCACCCGCATGCGACAACGCGTTTTATACCTTACGCCGCATCCTCACCGCACCACCTATCCTGCGCCATTTCGACCCGACGGCCCCTACCGAGGTCCACACCGACGCCAGTGGTGTTGGTCTCGGAGCTGTACTCGCGCAGCGCAAACCTGGCTTTCATGAGTACGTTGTCGCCTATGCAAGCCGCATCCTGACGAAGGCAGAGTCCAATTACTCAGTGACGGAAAAAGAGTGTTTGGCTATCGTTTGGGCTCTTACCAAATTCCGCCCTTATCTCTATGGTCGTCCCTTTGATGTCGTGACGGACCACCATGGGCTTTGCTGGTTATCCTCCCTGAAAGACCCCTCCGGCCGCCTCGCAAGATGGGCTCTTCGTATGCAGGAATACGATGCCCGTGTAGTTTATCGCACCGGACGCAAGCACCAAGATGCCGACGCCCTTTCTCGCTGCCCACTTCCGGTTGAGCTCGCCGGCCTCTCAACACTCGACGACTCACCTCAGTTGCTTCACATCAACGACATGCCTTCAGCGCAGCGCATGGACCCTTGGATTGCGTCTCTGCTTGATTTGCTCTCTAACACTACGGCGGCTTCTCCATCACGCGCTCTCCGTCGCCAAGCTCCTCACTTCGCCATTCGTGACAATCTCCTTTACCGCCGCAACTACAGCGCAGATGGTCGCAAGTGGTTATTGGTTGTTCCTCGCCACCTCCGCTCGCAAGTCTGTGATTATTTCCACGCTGACCCACAATGCGGACACGCAGGAGTATTCAAAACATACAATCGGATCCGGCTGCGTTACTACTGGCGCGGAATGTATAACTTCATCCTTAAGCACATCCGCTCATGCCTGCCCTGCCAACGTCGCAAGCGCCCTGCCCACCCTTCTGCAGGCGAGTTGCAGCCACTACCTTGCCCACCGCGCCCATTCGACCGCGTAGGCATTGATTTGTATGGACCTCTTCCCTACACTGCAGCCGGTAACCGTTGGGCTATCGTCGCAGTTGACCACTTGAGGAGGTATGCAGAAACCGCCGCCCTTCCATCCGCCTCAGCGTCTGACGTCGCCTCCTTCATTTTGCGACGGTTCATTCTTCGCCACGGCGCACCGCGCGAACTGCTGAGTGACAGAGGCCGCGTTTTCTTATCGGAAGTTGTGCAAGCCTTGCTCCGCAAGTGCAACAACATTCACCGAACAAGCTCTGCCTATCACCCGCAAACTAACGGCCTTACAGAAAGATTTAACCGTACCCTCGGCGATATGCTCTCTATATACGTCTCATCAGACCATTCCAACTGGGATCTCGTCCTTCCGTATGTGACGTACGCCTACAACACCGCAACGCAGTCGACTACTGGCTTCTCTCCGTTCTATCTTCTTTACGGCCGTCATCCTTCTGCTCCACTCGATACCATTCTCCCATACCAGCCTGACGCATCTGAGTGTACTCCTATTTCGCAAGCTGCACGACACGCAGAAGAGTGTCGCCAAATCGCCCGTTCTCTCACAACTGAGGCCCAATACCGTCGGAAATCCCGCCACGACAGCCAACACACGTCCCCGCACTTTTCTTCTGGTAGCCTCGTGTGGCTCTGGGTTCCATCCAGTACTCCAGGCCTCTCCTCAAAACTTCGTGCGAAGTTTCATGGCCCCTACCGAGTTGTGGAGCGCACCTCGCCTGTTAATTACGTGGTGGAACCGCTGATGCCGTCTTCTGATCTTCGCCGGCGCGGACGCGAGACTGTTCACGTGCAGCGCCTAAAGCCGTATTATGACCCTGCCATCTCACCCACCCCGTAGGTCGCCAGGATGGCTCCTCTCCTTCCCAGGGGGGCAGTTGTAACGACGAAGAAGTTCTTGTTCCGGCGAAGACGACGACGAACTTCTGACCGTTGTGTTGAGCGGCATTGCCATCGCTTTGGGTGTGAGCTCTCGGTACTCGACCTGTGTGTCTACGAGGCCTGTGTCTCTGCGTCTACCACCGGCGCCCTGCTCCTCTAACCGTCCCAGTGCCCATCTTACAATTTATTTATTTTTATTTTATTTACATAATACTGCAGACCTCATGTGGTCCAAGCAGGAAGGGCAGATAAGGCATAATTACAAGCGCCATAAGTTATTACATAGGCAAAAGGTTTACACAAGACACAATGAGGAAATACACAATTCAAAGTAAATACATTACACATCAATCTGCACACAAGAATTCAATTTTAAGATTATTTTCAAAATTATCCCTTCATACAATCTGTTCGGGCAGTGCATTCCAATCGTTTATTGTGCGCGGAAAGTAAGAGTTTTGTAACGAGTTTGTTTTTGCAAAATATGGTGTTAGGGCATGGAAATGTTGGTGACGGGTTTTTCGTGTAGTCGAAGGTGTAACATAAGGTGAAGAAGAAATTTCAAACATTCCCTGGATGAGTGAATGAAGAAACATTAATCCAGCAATTTTCCGTCTGATATGAAGAGGTTTAATTTCGTTGGAGGCCATTAAAGCGGATGGGGAATCAGTTCACTTGAATTTATTGTAAATGAAGCGCACAGCCCGCCTTTGTACGTTTTCTATTTTTGCTATATCTTTTTTGGTGTACGGATCCCACACTATAGCCGCATACTCAAGTTTGGGCCGAATAAGAGCGTTATATGCTAATAGCTTAACGTGTCTGGGTGCTCCTTTGAGCTTGTGTTTCCAAAATACAAGTTTTTTTAACGCAGATGAACAGATGTAATCAATATGGTCGCTCCAGTTAAGCTGTGAATTTATTAAAACGACTAAATATTCGTATTTTCTACTTCCGAGATAGTAGTGCCGCAAGCAGAGTAACTAAAGTGGATAGGTTGTTTCTTTCTTGTCATGCGCAAAATCACAGTCTTATCAGAATTGAAGACCATTCCTGATCTGCCACACCAGGCCACAATTTCGCGGAAAGCATCATTCAATAATATCTGGTCAGCCACAGAACTTATTGGGGTGTACAGCATGCAGTCATCGGCAAATAAACCAATTTTAACATTTCTATCAACGGAACACACAATGTCGTTTACATAGACTAAAAATAACAGTGGACCTAGTACACTTCCTTGGGGCACGCCAGATGTCACTGGAGGTAACGTGGAATAGATGCCACCAATATCCACAAACTGTGTTCGATTATGTAGGTAGGAAGCAATCCAGTTCATTAAGGTCAGGGGCACGCCTATTAATTTCAGTTTTTCAAGAAGTTTATTATGGGGAACTTTATCAAACGCTTTGCTGAAGTCTAAAAAAATTATGTCCAGTTGTCCAGATTTATCTAATACGGAACTAAAGTTATGGATAGCAGTAACCAACTGCGTGACAGTTGAAAAACCTTTCCTGAAGCCGTGTTGAAATGGACACAAGCATCCTTTAGAGTTTAATATTTCAAGTATGTGGTTAGCGATAATGTGTTCGATTAGTTTGCAACAGGTACTCGTCAAAGAAATCGGACGGTAATTGCCTAAACACGCGCGGTGCCCCTTTTTATGCACAGGCACAACTCTGGCTGTTAGCCAGTCGGGGGGCAATGAAAAAGACGATAAAGATAAACAAAAAATTTTTGTTAAGAAATGAGCTAATGATTCAGCATAACGGCGTAAGAAGGCGTTCGGTATGTCGTCTGGACCATGTGAACTTTTAGTATCTAACCGGAGTAGGGATTCAACAACGTCTCCGTAGGATACAGTGATTGATTCTTCAGGCGGAAGGTCAAATACATGTTCATTGGCACTTTCTTTAGAAAACACAGAATGAAAGTAGGCATTGAAATGCGTCGCACTCGATTGAGGACACGTAATCACGTTGTTATGCACAGTGATTTGGTTTATTTGCTTGTGGGAAGTTCGAAGATGATCCCAAAATTTATGGGGATCATTCGTATAAATTTTGGAAGACATTCTGTAAAATAATGTTTTTTTGCTGATTTAATGCTAGAAGAAAGCTCTTCTGCTAAAATAGCTAACTGACTAGAACTGGCGTTCTTAGCTTTTTTCAGCCGTTTAAGCCTTCGTTTTCGGTGAATGATGTGCCGATTTATCCAGGGATTTGCTTTCTTTAAGCGCTCCTTCTTATCGGGTATGAAGTCATTGATACAATATTTACAGTGTTCCTTGAACGTGTTCCATAATTATCTGTGTGACACTGGTTCCTTCAAAGCTTTCAGAAGCCAATTCTAAGTAATCAAGGGTGGATTCATCTAGTGCTTTTGAGTAATCTTTTACGTTCTTATGCTTTGCTTTTTCTATACGGCCATGGACTACAGGTAAAGATGCGACTACTAACTTGTGATCAGATATCCCGTCATGAACAGATACTGTGTAATCACAAAAAGAGCGGTTTATGAATACTAAATCTAAGATTGACTCAGTAGAACCATGTATTCTAGTTGGTTCGGTGACTATTTGCTGAAGGTCGTCGGACAACATTATATTATAGATAGCGTCAGCATTTTCAGAGCACCCAAGGTTTTCGTTAGACCAGTTTATGAATGGCAGATTGAAATCCCCTGCAAGAATCAAATTTTTATTCCTGTAGTTGAACAAAAAATCCTGCAGCTTATGCATATAGTCCAGGTCTGAATTAGGGGGCCTATACAGTGCACATAAGATGAAAGTGTAGCCACGATACGTGATTTTCAGAGCAAGGCTTTCATGGTTTTCTGGTGAATTTAGAACTGTAACGGAAACATTCGGTTTTAGTAAAATGGCTACGCCACCTCCTCGTGACGCCCCATCACGCCTAAATGCAGTGTATGGTGGAGGAAAGATGCAATCATTAGTGACATCACAGTGAAGCCAAGTCTCGGTAATAACAACTGTATCAGGGCTATGAGTAAACAGAGCGATCTCAAGGGAAGTTGCCTTGTTGACTATGCTTTGGGCATTTATGTTTAAGATAACAAGGTCAAAAATAGCTGGGTTATCTAAGGTGGTCTGTCAATCAGACTTACTAGAAGGGAGAGGAGAAAGGCTAATCCGTTGTTCAGTTGAATCGTTCCAAGCGTACGTGCTGTTGCCGATTTTGAGCTTGTCATGAACGAGATAAGCCTTCTTTCCATCCTTCCTTTCGGCTTTGCAAGATTCCCAGAGCAATTTTCGTTTTCTTAGTGTCTCCTTAGAATAATCATTTTGTATGGAAAAATCCGAACCTTTAAGTTTACTAACATTTGCATACAGGGCCTTTTTTTCATTAAAATCTTGAAAGAATGCGATTACTGGACGGTTTGAGTTGTTTGCTTTTCCTATTCTATGTATACGGGCAATGGAAGACGTTGAGACACCAAGGTGTTTTTCAAACACCTCAGAATCACCTTATTTTTGAGTTCCTCTTCAGTTTCAGAGTTATCTTCAATTACGCCATGTATAATCAAATTCGAGCGACGACTGCGATCCTCCAGGTCAGTGAGCTTTTGATGTTGCTTGGAAAATGACTGCTCTATCGAATTCATATGCTGTTCGATTGGAGCAAGTGGTTCAATACCGGCCTTGAAGTCGTCAAACAGATGTTCTATGCGATCTAGTCTAGTTGCTAAGGAGCTGAGAGATATATCTAGCTTACTTTGCAAAGTTTTCATTTCCGAAATTTCCTGCTGTATGATGGTTTGGGATTTCATGATTTTATTGAACATTTCCTGAACAGGGGGGCCAGGGTTGCTTTCTACATCACCGCATAAAAGCAGTTTGCATACAATTAAGCATTCATATGCAATGCACATCAAACGCCGGGGGCACGGCAGGACGCTTATATGTGTAAGCAGCAATGCAGAAAAAAAGATATTTTAGAGTGCAGGTTCTGATATCTCGCACGTGAAAAGCTATGCGCATGCGCCTATCATGAAATTGTATTCTCTTGCTGTAGACTAGATAAAGCTGTAACTGGCGCATTCAATGCCTAACTTCTTGAATTTAAATGCTTCTAGGATTTCGCGTTCTCTACTTGTTTTTCAGCGCTGGTGGTTTTAATTATGGAAGGGGGCTACTGTCTTCACAATAGTTAAATTTTAAGGCATATTGACTGAGTTATGCGGTTGCAGCGAGGTGCGGTGCTTTTTTAAGCTATTCTTAATACATTGAGCAGTGTGGCCGATGTGGGCCTTTACACATCTCAGTTGGAGAACAAGCTATGCAACATTGGCGAACATACTCTGGTGCTTGATGATACATTCCTTTTTGCTTTTGTTTCTCGAGATACGGGCACACAGTGACGAGACCTCTGTGGGCGCAGAAAAGACGAAGTTGACACTGTATATAGTGGCACCCCATTTAACCTCATGAAAGATTTGTGGATATGTGGCATTAAAGCAGGACCAATTTGTTGACACCGCGCACCGTCTTAGTAAGGCATGCGCTGTGACTTCAGCTCCTAGTTAATGACTCAGCAATAGAAACCAGGTCGCCTCAGAAAAAAACCCTGAAGAGGATGCCCTATTGAGAAAACGCCTTAACTATGCCGTAGAACTTACTGTCAAGAAGCACGAGCTCTTGGCTGCCCTCCGCTATAGTATGCAGAAATTTAAAACAGTATTTTTGAACCAAAAATTTATGAAGAAATTGATACTTTGGCAGTGAAGCCTTTAAATGTTGTTCTCAGCCTTTTTGGCACCGCCTCTTCATTTCATTTTTGATCAGTGCTTGCAGGCTGATACTTTTCCCGAACAGATCTTTTGCGCTCGAGTAGGAGTTTTGTATACTCTCGAAATTTAGTCAGACCATAGCGCATGGTTCCCAGTGATTCCTGATATCAGTAAAGTCTGAAGCGCCCAATAAGTCCGATATTCATCCCGTCCAGCGAGTCCATGACACCACGTTGAACACTGAGCTGCCTTTAGTGGTCCGTCGCATCACTCTCGAAGTTTAGTCTTTGAGACTAAACTTCGACTAAACACGGTCCACTCTATCGGGCCACTGTCGCGGCGGTTGCATGTGTACACGTCCGCTCAGCACGAATGCGCAGCGCGTCAGAAGTTTCGTTCTCGCCTATTCCTTTTCTTGTTCTGTCTACACCTTCAAGCCAACTTTTTTCCCTGCTGATCCGTCATCCTAAAAGAACATATTCCACAGAAGGTTGATCTTCATTCGCAGAGAATTAAAATTGTTGAGAAGACCGCACTCAGACTCCAAGGTGTTCTAAACTCCCTAACCCTAAACGCATGTTCACGATGTTCGTAACAGAACACAGCCTCTAATAACACACCATAAGTACAAATCTACAATCCCTGAAAGACAACGCTCTAAGTTGGCACATGAAAATCAAGAAACACGAAAACGTTATTTCAGTACTTTTGATCATTTGCAGCTAGTTTTGTGGAGGAGAGAATGCACGCAGACACAGCTGTCTAAAATTAGACCCTTAGCAGTCTGCACAGTACGAAGAACCAGAACCGAAAAACATACCAGACAGAATCGCGGTCAGAGTCAAAATCCAAGGAGGCCACCAGACCGTCACTTCTTCGTGAATTAATTCCGTCGCAGATAAACAGAACATTGCACCAGTGCAGCATATTATACCAGACACCACCTACTCTTCTAAAGATACTGCAAAGACTAAACTGCTTTCTCTATTTGAAAATGGCTATCACTCAGACCATGAAGCACTATCTCTTTCACAAGACCGGTTGGCATATCAAGCGAGGGTTCTCTGGTTGACGGCAAATGCGTTTCTACCCGCAGAGACGTCACTCTTGTGGGGTGACAAACGACAGGTCGGAGCCTTCGAATTTGCTGTGTCTCTTCGGCACTTGCACGCGAACAAACCAGTGTACTCTCAACTTGGCTAATTATCCACACGGCCGGATCTGAATTCTTTCTCTACTTTGCTCTTCAGTGCAGTGAGCTTTTCAGATATCTTCTCTATTCAGTATTAGTGCTCCTGAAGTTTTGTTCATCCGCGTCCTTAAAAGCGTTGCGTGGATTTGCCTATACCTCGCCCATACCTTCTTCGCTGGATCCATACCTCTGGGAGGAAACAACAGCAGCGTGCAACGTTACGTGCTTAAGATTCCCAAGCAGTGCAGACACGTGTAAGGAAACTTAATGTCCCTTTAGTACTGCGGTAGCAGCTTTTTTTTTCGGGAATTGTTTCCAGTTGAGTCTGCAGCGTAGCTATGCAGCAAGCGCTTGTTCAGTGTTTCCAGTGGAACCGCAAACACTTCGTACGTCTCCCGTATCTTGTTGTTCGTTGATGAAACTCGCTATGCGTAAACTCAGAGGTCCAGCGCCAAGTCTTTACAATAATTTTTTTAAATATTTGTAGGAGATAGCATTCCGTAGGCGATCATCTAAGCAAGTAAAGTCATGAGCAATTCCAATCATGTTGGGCTTGCAATACCTTTTTGGACGCATTACTCCAACCTAATATTTATGCACTTTGCTTAACAATCTGTAACATTTCTTTAACGCTAGCACCACTACACTCTGCACTAAACACTGGGATCATGACAACCATAGATAGTAATGGTGCTCCGCAAGAGCTCACCGTTGAAAGAACTTGACCTCCACCACTCGCTCTTCCAGTTGCCATCGAGTGCTCTCACCGTCACAAGAAGAAGATAGGGTCTCTTCGTACCAGGCAACTAGCGTTCGCTCAGAAATACAGCTAAGCGGCATCCTACCGCTGCCACCAACTATAATTTTACAGTCATGTACTGAAGGGCGGTGTCATATTGTCTGCGGTGAGAGTGAAATCACATCCAATAACACAGGTAGGAAATTTTATACAAAGAAGGTGGGATAGAAAGCATCAAAAGGTAAAACCAGAGACGTAGATGCCACTTTGTACACTTGTCCAAGGTGGCATAGGGAAGTTCTCCGACGATCTGCTTATTCTCCACTCACGAAATCTAGTCCAGAACCGTAGCGTATGGTTCTTAGGGATCACTCAGGTTATAGTTCTTAGGGATCACTCAGGTTAGTAAAGTCTGAAGCGCCCGATACGTGTGTCGTGAAGTCCGTCCATCATGTCCATTACACCACGTCAGAGCTACCCTCAGTGGTACGTTGCACCACTCACGGAGTTTTGTCCTCAGGAACGACCAGCCATCGCGGGTACTACATCACCGTACCGGGCCGCGGCCTCCGAAGTTGCATGTGCTACACGTTTTAGCATGACTGCGCATCACCTGAGGAAAACAGCGCAGGAACAGGGACAAGAGCGTAGGATAACAGGAACAAGGTTCTCCTCAGAATGTACCAACTCGCTCAACTCACCGTTTTACTGATGCGCATCACCTGAGCACTTCCCTTTCAGCCTGTTCTTTTTCTTCTCCGTCTCGACATTCATCGTCACTTCTTTTTCATCAGTGTCAAGTTATAGTTGTCTTCTGGAGCATCACAGCAAAATTTAGGTGCAGCGTGTTTGCTCCCAGAGGCAGCAAGAAGGGATATACAAGAGGATCATGTCATTCTGCGATAGGCACAGGATGTTATCAGAAGAAAGCACTTTGGGTTTCGTCCTGACAGGCCTAAACAGGGCGCAGTGTCACATGTCTAATTAAATAATTTTTTTTAAAAACCAAATGGTACCATAAATTGCATCTATAACAAAGAATGGAGTAGACACCTAAGGTCCGCTTTAAGGCTACGAGACGAAATAGCGTCAATTTATTGGGCGCAAATTTATTGGGTACAAATTGGGTACACAGATTCAATATACCGCCGAGGGTCCCAAAGTCAAGCGACTGGGCTGTCACGGGACCCCCGGTAGATTAATACTAACTTGAATAAAAAACAAGCAGCATCACAGACAGGTACATTTAGCAGAAATAACAATGGTAGTTTAAATAAGTATTATTTATATAAAGAAAAATGAAATAGATTAGCAGGGCGAAAAACAAACAGACAAACAAAACAAGAATAACAACCCGCTATAAATAATATTGTACAAAATACAGCGTTATGAAAAGACATATAAAGAAACAATTTAGAATACAAGTATACAGTTGTAATACCACAAAAAACAAAGTAGAAATTTCTAGCAAATAATTAAGGACAAGAAATTTCTAAAGTGAAAAGCAGTTCACTTCATATTTTGCTCCCAAACCAAACCTTTTAAATTCGATTTAAACATAGACAAAGACATAGGCGACTTTAAACTCAGGGGTAAATTATTCCACAGGGAAGTGGATGCAAAATGAGAACGACGTTTTCCATAATTAGCAAACACTTGGGAGTGCAAGAAATTTTTTTGAGCTGCAAATCTCGTAGGGTTACAATTTTCCAAAAAACAGTTGTCAGTGAATTCAGAAGAAAGTGCGTTGTTCATTAATCTAAAAAAACATGATGGCTAGGTTGTAATCAAATAAATTTTTAACGGATAAGATATTATATTGACGAAACAAAGGGATAGCAGTAACAAGGTATGAACTGCGGGTAATGATACGAATAGCCTGATTTTGAATGTGCTGGATCAAGTGCAAATGACAGTTGTAGGTGTTCCCCATACTACAATGCCGTAATTAATGTGAGCGTGAATAAAAGCAAAGTGATAAGAGTGCTGGTGATGGCAAAAAAATGACAAGCCTTTAATAATCCACGAACTCCAAATGCAGTTTTTTTTCTTCACATGGAGAAAATTATGATGAAATTTCAGTTGAGAATCGAGTTGAATGCCCAGGAAAGTCACGTCGTCGCAAGGGGAAATTGAAGTATGACCAAGCGGAGAAGGGTTGCTTTGTAGGCCAGTTGGTCATACCAACTACGTTATTCTACGTTTTGTCCTTGTCTGCCGCGCCGAAGCATTTCTTGAAATATGTATGACCAAGCGATAATGAAGGCAAGTGTGCTGTGACCTTTTATTTTGTTCGAAAAAGCATAAACTTAGTTTTAACAGGGTTTATAATTAGGTGATTATCATGGCACCAGGACACAACGCTACCCAAAGAGGCATTTAATTTGGCAGATAGCGAGATTATACATTTATCACAAGAAGGAATTGTAGTGTCATCCGCGTATAATGCACAATGAGGGTCAGTAAATGCGTCACGAAGATCATTAATGTAGATTAAGAAGATCAAATGGCGAAGAATCGATTCCCGAGGGGCACCTATGTTAGTAACCTTAAAATCAGCAAATTCGTTTGCCACGAACACCACGTTATGTCTATCTAGTAACTAAGTTTTTAAAGAGGCTAAGGCGGGACCAGCTATGCGATAAGCTTCAAATTTGGTTCGTATATCCGGGGAGTCCTCATACGGGTCCTGGTTCAGTGGCGCAGCGTATAAGGTGTGCGCCGCTGTCCTGCGATTGAAGGTGGTGCTACCTGTTTGGCTTGTCGGACACAGGTTGCTTCGGGCGTGCAACCTCTCGTGAGGAATTATTAATTTATGTGGCCGGCCGAATTGACTTCTCTGGATATTTTTCGCTCAGAACGCGGCAATGACGACGGAGGATTTTCAGCAGAACGCAAGCGTTAAGGCAAATATGTTTAAAGGTGAAAAGGGCACCCAATTAAGGCAATAATGAGCGATATATATATATATATATATATATATATATATATATATATATATATATATATATATATATATATATATAGAGAGAGAGAGAGAGAGAGAGAGAGAGAGACTTTATTAAGCCCTCTGTATACATCACAAAGTTGGTTTTAAAAATACTGCCAGCCACCGCGGTGGCGCGATGACTATAGCACTCGGCTCCTGACTCAACAACAAGGGTTCCATCCCGGCCGCGTCGATCGCATTTCGATTGAGGCGAAATGCTAGAGGACCGTGTACTGTGCGATGTCAGTGCAAGTTAACCCATTAAGGACCGGTTTCTTTTTATTCGGTTTTCTTGAAATAGATGTCATATTTTAACTCAATTTCATACACATAAGTCCCATGCAAAAAACTATGGCTGTTGTGTTATTAGTTCGGGAAATATAGCCCGTGACCATATGGTCACGCTGGGCCTTTAGGCTACACAAAAATGCACGGAGTAAGAATGTTTCAAGTGGCAAGAAATGACAAAAACATACTGAGTGAATATATGACCACTTATTTAGTGTGGTAAGGTTTAAAGCATGGGATACACTTGCCAATGTCACACTTTGAGCATTGTGTGCGCACCGTGCTGTTGCAATCGTCCCCAGCGCATCTTCGCCTTTTGCTATTGGGAACTGGTACAACAAAGTGGGCCACTTGGTCATACCGTGCGCCAGTCAAGACGTCACCAGTCTTCGGGGTTCTTCGTCGTCCAGGTCCTTTCGGTTTATTGTCCCATCGCATCAGATAACTTTGTGAGATTTGCCTACAGCACTCAAGCTGAGTGACGTTGGACACTGTGCTACGAATAAGCGCCCAAACATTGCTGATTGGCACATCACAAAGCCATGCGAAGATCGGCCACCACCATTTCTTGCCACGGATTCCGATCCTGTAGGCACCTACATTCGCATCCATCTGGTCTGTACCTCCCATAAAGCTGTTGTATTGAGTTAACACGTTTTGGCGGGCTAGTTGGTTAAGCATCTTGAATAAACAGCGCGAACGAAGACGAGCACAAAAGACAAGAAAATGGACGACACAGCGCTGACTAACAACTGAGCTCAGTTGTTAGTCAGCGCTGTATCGTCCATTTTCTTGTCTTTTGTGCTCGTCTTCGTTCGCGCTGTTTATTCAAGATGTTGTATTGAGCAACAGCATTTGGACGGGGTACTTTGATTCTTTTCTTCTGAGCACGGGAGTACCTGTCTGCAGACGACACTGGCTCTACCCCGTGTATGGTGCTCGCTATGGTTACTACAGAATTGTCCATCCAGTGGACAATGATTATTCCATCGTCGCTCAACACGTGCTCTTCGTGTCCGCGAGGTTGGCGCTTCACGACATCCGGTCGAGCGATAGGGCACTCTTTCGGAACACGGTTCTGCCTCACGGTGCCCGTACCTTCGTAGCCCTGTTCCTTGAGATGCCTAAGTAGAGGGATGCTTGTGAATAAATTGTCGAAATAGAAAGAGAATGGAAGAGGGCGAGCTTCTGCCGGGAGTTCATTCACCATTTGAAGAAGTGGCGCCGCAGCTTTCCCAAAGTCCTTTTCAAATTTTGCAGACGTCCCTGGGTTCCCCTGCTTGCCTTGATACACTTCAAAGTTTACAAGGTAGCCATTCTTGGCATTTAGACACCAAACTTTATATCCGAAGCGAATTGGCTTTCCACGTATGAACTGTTTACAGCCATGGCGACCGTAGTATTCAATCATGCTTTCGTCATAGCTCAACTGACGCACAGGCTCAAAGTGCTTCATAAACCTCGCTTTCAATAGCGTCATCAAAGGCCGCAACTTTGTTAACTTGTCGCTGAGTGTCAGGCTTGCGTTGTCCGCACAGTGCAGAAACCTCATTATTTGTATGAAGCGGTTTCTTCGCATAGCGTTGTGCACCATTGTGTTGCGCATGTCCGTGCCGCTGTCCCAGTAGCACTTCTTTCCTGGCAAGCGGGTATAGCCGGACAAAACAAGGACTCCGATAAAACACCTCATTTCTTCTCTGGTGACCTCTGGATCAGGCATATTTAAAAATAGCGCGTATTTTCGTGTTTGCTCAACCAGCAGCTCCACTACGGCTTCCTCGAAAAAGAGTTCGTACAATTCCACAGCGGAAAAGTCCCTGTAAGAGGAAAAGTTTGGGTCAGGAAATATGGCAGGACTGTTTTGAAGATCCCCCTTCTTCCACTTCGAAGTCAGAGGTAATTTTGCAGAAACGCCTGCATCACCCGCAGGTGACGAGGTGTTCAATGCTCCGTCGCCTTGCCCGCCATGGTCGTCATCGTCGTCGTCGGAATCACATCCACCAATGCGGCGTCCGTCCGTGAAAACAGTTTCGGCTCCGGCTCTCAGCTGCCTCCCGCTCAGATTGTCAATGTGCCCGCCGGAATCCTCATCTGCCGAGTCCTCATCCGAATAGGTGCTAGCCTCTGGTGGTTCTATGTAAATTGCTGACACGTCGTCATCTTCCTCTTCGAGTATCTTCGCTATTTCTTCCAACGTCAACCTATTTAGACAATAATGCATTACATGAGTATTGCGGGGACAACTTTGCCATAGTGCGAGTGAAAGCAATGCAGATATGAAAAACAAAAAAATTTACGGAGCCCTAAGGCTCAGCGTGACCATATGGTAACGCAGCAAAACATGCGCTCTTTCCTTCATAAAACAAACAGCAATCCCTCTAAAACGCTCACCGGTGGTCGCATATTCAAAGAGCTATATTTAGGTAAGTGCATCCTCTTATTGCCTAAAGGAACAGTGCAAAAAACACACTTACCCGTGGGAGCGTTGCATGGCGCCGCACCTCTCACAAGAACACTATTTCCCGCCTTTTGGAGCAGGTGACAAAAAAGATGGACAGCTCTTGACACCTGGCGGCCAATAAAGTAAACACTAAGCGTTCAAACGGTGTATACATGATTTTAGTTTCGATACCTGGGCGCCGCCATGTTTGTTTTACTCGAGCGCCGCCTACCGCCAACGCCATCTTGGCTGATAATTTGCAGCCGGTGGGCTGCAGACGAAGCAGCGTGCGATCTCTGAAAGTGTCATTCGCCCGTTTTATTCCTGCCAAGCCTAGAAATTCTGGGTGGGTGTTCGCCTCGTGTCCATCCTCGTGTCCATCCTTGTGTGTGCTATGCCATTAGCACCTGCAATAACCAACTGGGAGCAGGCGACCATTCCTCGACGCAGCGAGCGATCAGCATCGGTGAGTGCCATGCTCGCAGTTCACGGGTGCTTTTTTGTCGCCGGTTGCCTGTAGGGCGAATGCGGCACGGTGTTGCATGTTAGAAAAACGAAAGCAAAATGTCTTGAAACACAACATCGCGGAGAGCAATGAATATCTAGTTTTTCGTGGAGCGCAGTTTTTCATGAGCGCTTTCGCTGGCGAGTGTGACAGTTTAGATGCTGAGCTTGCGACAGAGTACCCCGTTTACAAACTGAACATTTTGGAAACAGCGAGTGCATGACCGAAACGAATTCACTTCTGATGATTAGAATCTTTGTTTGCGGAAATACGCGCGATGAAATTGAAATTCGGCCCCTCCTGCCGCTTGCGTAGGGCTGTTCGTACTACGAGCGGTACAAGCCAGTTGACTGAAAGCAATTCGCATTCTCGCCTTCTCCGCTCCCGCCAGTACTCACTGGTGCACAAATACCAGAAAATGTGCAATTACACGATCTAATAGGTTGGTACGCTAATGGAACGCTATTACCACTTACTGACAGGCAGAATCGCCGCACCTGTGTTGAGAATTCCAATCTCAATCGGGTCGGGGCACTGCTCAAGTCGCTGCGTTTGTTGTATCTCTGGCACGGTTATGCATAGTGTGGATTTTTTTTACAGTGCATTCGATGCGATTTGAGTCGAATAATTTATTACAATGCGTGGCAGAGTTTACCGTCCTGTGCATGCCGTGTATTTTTTCATCTTACGTTGCCATGGCTGCATTTTTCCTCACTTTGCAGTTGGGAAAAAGTTCATGTCGCCGCTTCTATTCATGCCATGCTGTGCAAATTAAATTTGTATTTTTGCACTAACGACATGTTTATTTTTTTCAGGTGGCGATCCCCACACCCTCCCGATATTGACGATCATGTGGGGCGGCGAAATGAAGTTGTGGCCAAATTTGTGAAGTCCTCACATAGAGTACTGCTGAATTAAAAGAACTCTACCAAGGCCGTCCAACTACTTGATCTCTTAAAATTATGCGCAGATTATAGTTTGGTAACCCAGGCGCTGCGCTTCGTTCCGCGCCCGATATTGGGCACAGGCAGTGGGCTTGTTTCTGTCTGCATTTTGTTCACAAAGTGCGCCAACGTTTAAGCTTTTTGTTGGCGCAAGTATTTTTGTTCCACAACTACGCCCACTGCCAATGTAACTAGGGACCGACGGAAAAGCGGTGAAGAAATGGACACCGCAGACGTGCTGAGACCTTCACATAACATGGTGCGCGTACATACTGGCGGCGTTTGTTTTTTTCTACTTTCGTCGACTATTTCAGCAACCGACAATAAAACAATGATGTCTAGAAGACGTTGGTGTTTCGTACAACATTGCTGTTTTTGTTGTACAGACGCAAACACGCGCTTGACCGGTAGCTAAGCAGCCGCGGACGTTGCTCCACGCGCCGGATTATCAGCCCAGGAGAGGACGGCAACAATGGGGTGTCGCGCAGCGCACGTGTTTGAGAGTATTTCTCCCTCTCCTGCCCGCTCCTCGTAAAATGGTGTATAGGAGGAGATTTTGGCGCGGGTTTTTGAATCTCTATAAATCGAAATGCTTCATGCATACTTGCGTGACCATATGGTCACGCTGGTCCTTAATGGGTAGAATCCTAGGTGGTCGAACTTCCTGGACGCCTTCACTACAATTGAGTAAGGCATGTTGACGGGCTAGTCGGCTTTGCATCTTGAAACTTCGAAAAAACCACCTAGGGGCCTGTCCGTTGTCTCCTCGTGTCTTTGTCCTTGTGAAATTATTTGCGCTTAGGTGGTTTTTTTCCATTCACTATGGCGACTCTCATAGCGTGAGTCACTTGGGGACATAAAACCCCCATAAACCAAAAATACTATTAGTAAAGTTGCACTGGAGATAGCTATCACAGATACTACCAACCACTTCTGCCACCTGCAGGTCTTCCGAGTGCACTGCCCCTCACGGCATTGTGAGAGTCTACGTTTCTAAGATGATTGCTAGAAATTATAAGGTGTCATTTAGCGATGAAAGTAGCGGCGGTCTTTAAGAAGTGAGAAGGGAAGAGCAGTGCTGTACAAAAAAATGGTTATCTAGAATATAAATAACCACGTAGAGCCACTATTATCGTACTTGCTCATATAACGTGCTTTGACGCATCATCGGTTGCAGCAGGACTCTCACCTCATCTTCAAAAACCAGCGCTAAAAGACATGGACTGAAAGAACAAGGCACTCACACACTGCCCTGATCTGACGACAGAATATTATTCACGAATCACGTCCCTTTCACTTTTAGCGAAAGAAAGGGCATTTCTAGAGGGGAGAAAGCGAAGGAACATGTGACGGGACAGATTTTTGTCACCTGTCCTGTATAAGAAATGCTTCTTCAATAAAGTTCAGTTGTTAGTTCAGCGCAGTGTGTGTGTGTCTGTGTGTCGTTCATTCAGTCCATGTCTTCTTGCGCTGCTTTTTGAAGAAGCTAAACCAGCTCACCCAGCAAGACACTCTGCTCACTAAGGCACTAAGAAACAGAGCTAAAGAACTAAGGTAAACCGATTTTTTTTTCTCTGTGCTCTTAAATAGAGCTACACCTATGTTCAGTACAATACACGCGATCTTTAAGAATGAGCCAGTGTTTCCGTGACCTCATGGCCGCATTATTGGACCTCAAAAGCGCGCGGATAAAGGAGAGGGTGGCTAGAGACGTGTAAAGAAGGCAGCACTTGTTTAGAAAGAGAAGGCACCTAATAGGTTGGGTCGAGCAAGACTACGAGAATTCGGCGAATAGGCACTGAACTGGGCAGCTCGAAACACGGTCGTATGTTGACCGCTGTTGCTTGGGAGATCGTGGTCGATGATGTCCAGCTTTTCTTTAGCGCTGCCTTTGGAGTAATATCGACGAATTTATTGCTTGAGTACTTCTGTGTGCCGTCTCCGTTTTCTTCAACTCCTATGTATACTGGGTGTTTCAGCTAAGACCCCAATTTTCAAATAGATGACCTTTGAGTTGAAGGAACGCCTTTTTCGACACAGCACTGCCAGTGGTGTATAGTACATATGAATACATCCAAGTCGAGCTAAGTATCAGGCTGGTTAACTAATATTGATTACTTTAATTTTTGCTATTACATTTAGGCTCTTTAACTGTTCAGAGGCGTGCAGTCCAATGAAAATGCGCGTTGTGGCCCGACAAATTTGACTATATCACGCCGAAATACATTGCGCTTGAGAAAGCTTGCAGGCAGAGCAACCTCTCCAGTGCATGTAACTCGCCGAAATGGCCAAAATTTATTCGGCCACATCGCCGAGGGTAACGGTGTTTCGGAGATTCTAAAAAACTGATATAGTTATTAATTGCGACGGGCTACACGCCTCTCAATAATTGAGAAGCTTAAAGGTAATAGGCTTAGGATGCACTGTATACACCTCCTTGTTTTTCGGTAAAGCCTAGTTTCTCCGAATTGTTGCACCACGAAAAGATTCTTAAAAATCAGGTGAACTTCTCCACGCAAATGTGCTTGAAACAAACAGCAGTTTGCTGGTCTAGAAAGGTCATGAACCGTTGGAGAGTAGTGGATGTCTCGTATTTCTTCTGAGGTATATCTTTAACAAATGCTGGTTATTTAAATTCCTGTGTAATGCTTGCTGTTGTTCGTCGAGTTGAATATAATTTTCGATTAAATTTGGAACTACAGGTGCTGACTGGAATTTCATTCCAATAATAATATCCATAATGATTCAGCCTTGTTTGACGGTACGTACTATCAGCAACGAATGAAACGCGAACAAGAAAACTGAGGTGGGAACACGAAAGCGCCAACGTATTAGATCCTGTATTGGAAATACAAGCACGGTTGAATAACACTTCTAAAGAACAGTGTTCATGCCTTCGAAATTGAAATAGCAGGAGCTAGTATACAGCTTCCCCTGGCTAAGAGCTGCGCATTTTACAGTGCGTGGTTAAATTGTCTTGTTCGCGTTTCATTTCTTGCTGATAGTACGCATTTCGTATGAATGCTTTGAAGCCAGAATGGTGGATGTGTCTTGTGTGAGTTTTCTTCAATGGAAGGAAGGCAACTGGAGTGACTGTTTGTTACTGTATCACCCGGCCAATACTTCTACCAAGCACCAGAAAGCTTCTGCGTATCTATGGATCAATGCTCGGAGCTGTGATTGCCCTCCGACTCTGTCTGCGTTAACCAGTGCAAGGCCAGCGGATCGGAGCTAACAAGTATTTGACACCACAGAACTATGCACAGTCGTTCTTCGGCCGTGAGGAAATAATTGTTAACGAGGTCTTGGTAAATGATGTTTGCTGTAGAAAGCTAGTGTGCAATAAGATTAATGGTGCTTACTGAAAATGCTGTTTTTCGTAGTCATTGAAACAATGCAATGCATATCAAATTTGTTATGTGTCATTGATTCCTCAATTTTTTTTTTGCAGTTGCAAGTGACCAAGAATTCCATCCCTTATAAAAATGGTCTATAGACTTTCTATAGACTTTTTATAGACTCTATAGCCATCCTTTAGACTTTTCGTTTTGTCCATAGACAGTATATAGAAAATCTATAGCCTAAAGTCTATAGCTGCTTCAATTTCCTTTAGTCTAAAGACGGTCTATAGACTCTCTATAGACTAAGTTCTATAGCTGCCTCAATATCTTTTCGTCTATAGACAGTCTATAGACTCTCTATAGACTAAAATCTATAACTACCTCAATTTCCTTTTGTCTATAGACTCGCTATAGACTGAGGTCTATAGCCGCCTCAATTTCCTTTTGTCTATAGACTCTCTATAGACTAAATTCTATAACTGCTTCAGTTTCCCTTCGTCTATAGACGGTCTATAGACTGGCTATAGACTACGGTCTAAAGTTGCCTCAATTTCCTTCTGTCTATAGAATCTCTATAGACTAAAGTCTATAACTGCTTCAATTTCTTTTTGTCTATAGATGGTCTATAGACTCTTTATAGACTAAGGTCTATAGCTGCCACAATTTCCTTTTTCTATAGACGGTCTATAGACTCTCTATAGACCAAGGTCTATAGCTGTTGCAATTTCTTTTTGTCTATAGACGTTCTATAGACTAAAGACTATAGCTAGCTCAATTTTTTTCGTCTATAGATGGTCTATAGGCTGTCTGTTGACTAAGGTCTATAGTAGCCTCAATTTGCTTTCGTCTATAGACGGTCTATAGACTCTCTATAGACTAAAGTCTACAGCTACCTCAATTTCCTTTCGTCTATAGAGTGTACACTATAGATAGTCCACTGTCTATAGACCAGTCTATAACAATCCTAATTTTATCTAACAATGTTCTATACACTGACTTTCGACTAAGTCCAAAACAATGTCAATTTCTTTTTGCACTTCATGCTGAGGGGACCGGCATCTGGTGACCGCAACTATGTCGGGAGTCCTCCACCTCCTTCACTATTACGGAAATTAAAAAGTATTGCGTGAGGACATTACAACACCCTCCTGTATATTGTTTTCAGGAGCCTTGATGAGCTCCTTTTCGTTATAACGTGACGTATATTGTCAATACAATTAAATATTTAATGCTAACAAGTAAGCCGAGGAAAGGCAGCCGTTCTTGAAGTAAGGGCGCCCGCAAACTGTACTACATTGAACGAATACGCTTTCCCTTAAAGGAATCGCTTGACACAATTCCATTCCATCTTTCGATCGTTACTATCCAAAGCACTGAAATCAGAAACATTTCTCAACAGTTCTACATTTCTCTTTAAAACGTCCTGAAAATAAAAAGGGAAAGATGGGTGGGAGAATTCAAGGAAGCGGCCATCCCTTAGAGACACCTTAGAAGAGTCTCAAAGGGCCTGGTCTACTGCGGGTTTAACATCTGCCATTTATACCTTTGCAGTTTGTATTCACGTGAATAAGCTAGTGCTGCGACGAAAGAATCACAAAGTCAGTATTTTTTCGTTCCTACCCTTGCACCTGTTGCTTCGGAGCCGATGACACGCTGATGTCTCGCACATCAGTTTTCTAAGCACGAACACATGCAAAAAAGGCGTTGTGCTATGCAACATTATAATTATTATTTGAGCATTGTACCACATACCAATCCGCGGCAGATGCGGCGCGTATACGGACAAGCAGTTAGATTAGGTTCTATTTTCACGAAAACAATAAGGTTTTAACAGGTTAAGCGAAGATTTTAAGCTTATAAACCAATTGCCTTCTGTGGTCTTGGGTATCAGATAAGCTGCACACGCCAGGAGTGCGAGCGATAAAGATACGGCCATGAAAGGGGTTTCTGTTTCACGTTTTACCCGGTTTACCGCAAGACGGCGGAAAATCATTCGGGCTGCCAACAACCCTGTGCGTGAATGCATCGTTGGCGTTGGCGTGTTTTCTCGCGGATTACGTTTTCTTCAAAATCCAACTTCATCGTCCGCTTACGGTAAGTCTACACGTTTATATTTTATTCATTTGGTCTCCTAAACCACTGTAAGCAGAGCTGTGTGTGCAGAACAGATTATGTGCGCAGCGACAAACGTTCTATCTTCATTTCTAAGGCGGAAGCCATCGGGTTCTCGACTAATGCCGCTTATCTCTGTGCCGCTGTCTTTACTAACGCGCGGAAAGGCAGTCTGTGCGATGCCCTTGATGATAAGCCGCTCCTCGCCAGCTGTCTACTAGATTTCTCGTGTTTCAAGGCAGATGCGCGGCCAGAAATGTCGTTTTGCCTGTGAATGACGGCCGAAATGGCAATGTGGGTTAGTTAGCGCCGTGTGAGCTCAAATTACGTTGCACCTCCGAAAACGTATACTTACATGCACTCTCGTTCGGTGGTGTATTACACTTATTTTCTAATCTTTGTGTTATCGCCTCTCTGGACCATGGAGTGCTTTTCTTTTTGAGGTGCTCATTGCTTGCTACGTGTGGACGCTCGCTCGGTGTGCGTCGTGGACGCCGACGTTTCAGCAAAGGTGTCTTGTAATGCTATAGACTGGAGCGCGAGACGTTTGTCAAAGTTGTAGTCAAGCGGCGCTGGAGGAATGCTTATAGTGTGATGGGTGAATAAAATTCGTTGCCGGCGCGAATGGCTGGCGTACTCAAACACCGCGAAGAATCCACGGGCTTCATCCCGTCTCCCCTTTGTTGAACACGTATGGATTCGTCCGTGTCGCTCATCAGAGCCGTTGGCCGCCGCCGCTGGCCTGCGGGCACTTCATTTTGAAAGCTGGGTAAAGGTCGGCTCGACAAGAGGTGGTGTTGAGGGTTTGCGGGGTCGCAGCGGAGCACCAGAGAGAGACGACCAGCGTGGCAGGCTTCTAGTTCCGAACTGCCCGTGCCGGGTGTGCGCCCCGAGCACGCGCTATCCATCTTTATTTTTTTCTAGCGCGTGCTGTAACGCCGATCTCAGCGCCGGCGCTTTATAGCGTCGCCGGGCGCTATAGGGCCCCCCGCCTAGACGGAACGGCGAAATTTGCGCGCCGACGGGGCAGAGATGGAGTAGCCAGAGATGTAGAGTCCGGTAAGTTCATGTCAGGTGCCGGGAAGAGCCGTAGGGTGGAGTGCGCGGGCTCAGGTGGACGAGCCTGGCTGCTTCGAACGGGCGAATGGTGCTGGGTGCCGAGTTTACAAAGGGCATGGGGGCAGGGAAGGCCAAGGTCGGGCCGTCACCGACTATGGTGCTGCCCGCGGACACAAGTGTCGTCGGTGTTGGGACGTTGGAGCTGGTGTCGGTGGGAATGTGGCGCGCCGAGTACGTCGTCACAAGCACTGGAGTGGGCGAAACGGCTCCGTGGACGGACAGAAGCTGTGCTGCGACAGCAGCAGCTGTAACAATATTTGGCACACGTGTGACCGTCGACACAACGGTGAGAGCCGTGACGATGGCGGAGGAAGTTGCAGGGCGCAATGTCAGGTGCTTGGGTGAGGTGGGAGTGACAGTCCGGAGCGACTGGCCAGTGCTGATTGGCGTGTGGGCATGGTCAGCTGTGGGTGACTGCAAGAAGGTTGTGGCAGTGACAGGCCGTGGAGCTGAGACTGCTACATCAGACGGCTGGCTGACAGCAACAGGCACAGCTGGTGGTTGGACAGTTGCTGCACTACTCGGTGTGGGTAGCTCGACCATTCGTTGCTGAAGGTGGCTCAAGTCAGGCACCAAAGGAGACGCTTGCTGCGACAGTGTCGAGCTGCCAGGGTCAGACTCCGAGATGCGGTTGACAGTACTGAGGGCTTGGGGTGGGGCCTCTTGGGCAGGCGGTGTGGCTGCCGGGGTAGTGGGGCTGGTATGTGGCATATGCTGCAGTGGCGGCAAACTCACTTCGCCTTTAGCACGATCGCTCAGGTCAGTGACTGACGACTTTAGCGGAATGAGCGATGAGGCGGCAGGTGAGCGTTCGGCTGGCAGCGATGCTACGCAGTAGGGTACAGACGTTGGCGGAGTGGGGCACTCGTCGAGGAAGAGGTCGACTGACGGCGGCACTATTGCAGATAAGAGAAGTTGCTCACCGGGCTGTGCCGTAGATGCTGTATCGTCCGTATGGGAGGCGGTATGGCCGGAGGTGCTGAACAGGGCGGCACGAGGCGCATCTGTCGCTGAGTTCGCTAACGTGGCAAACGGCGGTGGGCCAGGCACCTCACCGAGCTGCTGAGGGAATGACTGCGGACTTTGGGCCATGGTGTCGTCGGACAGTACTGCTAGCGTGTCCGGAGTAGCAGGATGTGCTGTCGGAAGCCATGCGGCAGCCTCTGGTGCGGTCGGTGCTAAAGAAGCTGGGCCGGAGACGCTGGACTGGAGTGGCGGCGAGGCGGCGAGGGACTGCTGAGGCGGGCCGGGTTCTGATGAAGTCTGCGTGGGCGCGAGCGAGGCCGGTGCAGGGCCAGAGGCTAGCGGCGGCGAAAACGGGTCCGCTGCGTCGTAGAGCGGCGGCGGAACGTAGTAGGCGCCGAAGTCCGCCAAGACGGCCGCACGCAGCTCATCGTATGACCTGCAGCCGAAGGCAGAATAGGTGAGCCGACGCAGGAGGTTGGGCGGGAGGATGTCGCAAAGGACTGCGTGTTTGAACGGCTGGATGGTGATGCCGTTCAGGTACATCGCAGCCTCCAGTTGGGCGAACCACCCGCCGACGCCTGCAGGCCGGAACGCCGGGAGCGGCGAGTCGAAACTTGGGTGCTGCCAGTACGCCATGCTGGAACGCCGCTGAGATAGAAGGCACGGTTCGCCGGGTCACCGCTGTTGAGGATTTGCGGGGTCGCAGCGGAGCACCAGAGAGAGACGACCAGCGTGGCAGGCTTCTAGTTCCGAACTGCCCGTGCCGGGTGTGCGCCCCGAGCACGCGCTGTCCATCTTTATTTTTTTCTAGCGCGCGCTGTAACGTCGATCTCAGCGCCGGCGCTTTTTAGCGTCGCCCGGCGCTATAGTGGCTTACATTTCGTTCCGAGTGGTTCGTTCAAGAATCTCGCTCACGCGTGCACAGATTTCTCGAATACCATTTGCGCGAGAGGCAAAGTATGTGTTTCTGATCTCAGACTGCTACGTTACGAAAGCGCCGATGTAACTCACCGCTTATTTGCGCCTAAAATGCAATTCAGCTCTCGTGTTATTATAGTTGCGCCTGTTGAAGGCGTTAATTGTTTCATTGAAATACTTCCTACTTTGAGCGCGTTCAATGCTTTCGCTGATTTTTCTAGCAGCGTTAGGTTAGGCTACCTCCATGCAAGAAATACACCTCTTTACTGCGCTGTTGGGGTGCACTTGAAGGAAAAACTAAGTGAATTTCAGATGGTATTTTATTGTGACAGTAATATGTTGTCTCAACCTCGCGACTGCTTTTGAAACGGCGCAGCAGCAGCCTCTGTGTGCTGTATTAGTTTTCTGAATAATGAGCGCGGCATGGAAGCGCTGCAACACGCTTGTTTCTAAGACTGCGCGCTGATGTATGAGCATGCTCTTCTGTCTTTGTGCTTCAAGTTATAGGCGCAAATATGTGGTGAACTGGTTGCTTCTGCCTGCTGGTTTTGTATAGCTTATGCCTGTTTTGTGTATCGGCTTACGTACACCCGGCCAAATCTTTAACTGGCTCTGGTGTTGCATCGCTAAATGCACCTTGTAAAAAGGTGCCTTTCGGTTACACTGCTGGCATATTCATGCTGTAATTCGACGCGTGAGATGGAGTTTCATGGTTTCTTTTTGTTAATACAACGTTTGAGTGGAGTACTTGCGTGTTTAGATCAAAGTTATCAGAAATATTCAGCGTCTGCCACTACGAAGAGCCGAAACAAGCGGAATACGCAGCAATGGGTCTGGTGGCGCATTTGCACTTACTCTGGGTAAACGACTTGTCCGCCATGAAAGGAGTGGTAGTTTACCCACCTGATGAGGCCATATGGACCAGATCCATTGCTGCGTATGCCGCTTGTTTCAGCTGTTCATAGTGGCAGACGAATATTTCTGATAACGTTGATCTAAACACGCAAGTACTCCACTCAAACATTTTATGTTTGTAGCCGAAAGGCGCCTTTTTTACAAGGTGGATTTAGCGATGGAATACCAGAGCCAGTTAAAATTTTGGCTGGGTGTACCAGGCTTCACGCAGGGTATTTTGAAGTGCTTCTTCTATAGCGGTTATAAGAATAAATGCTGCAATATTCTCCTTTTTTGGATCCCTGTGTAAGGTGCACTGAATATGTATTTTATGGACGTGGTATTCTCAACAGCTCCTTGCGAGTCAGTGCAGATATGTGGCACAATTGTTCGAAGTTTTCGGTTACAAATAATGTAAAAGGATTGCCATACAGAGATCAGTATTGTCTGTAAGAATATTGCTATACAGAAATCAGTATCAGTACTGGATTCAAAGTAGAGTGCTCCAGGGATTAGGGGTCTTTGTTACAATGTTTTATCTGTCGTGTATTTACTGAAATGATTGAGCCGGCGTGATAGCTCTGTAGCTGTCATGTTCGTCTGGCGACCTGAAAGATGCAGGTTCGATTCCGGCCTAGGAGGTCGCATTTTAATAGAGGAAAAAATGCTAAAGGCCTGTGTACTCTACACAGGTGGCCAAAATTATTCCGCAGCCTTTCACTTCAGCGTCTCGTAGCATGTGTCACCTTGGGTCTTTGAACCCCATAAAACCAAACCAAAAGATCAAGATTGCCTTTCTAGAATAGTATAGCCAGGATATGTCTTGCATTGTAAAGCACATGTGTAGAGATGGAATGGGAATTTTTTTTCTGTTCCTCTTATATTATTTTTTTCCTTTGTGCTGTATAGATGAACATCCCCGGATGATTGACTGCAGACAACAGGCCGCAAGAACGCTTCTGAGGAAACTAGCCGGACTGTTACTTTCAACATTTATGTTAGTGTGGTGCGTTCTTATGGTGCATGTATTGCATATTCCGAGCGTGGATAGTTTCGAAATAAACTAAATTTGTAAGTATATTGATTGTGTAATTTGTGAACTCTGTTTGGTGGCCTTTTTCAATGGTTGTAGACTGTCTGTCTATAGGCACTTTATAGATAATGGTCTACTTATAGTTTAGTAAACAGAGGTCTATAGATTGTCTGTAGACAAAGGTCTATAGCACTGCCAGGCCACACACCTATGGAATGTCTATAGACATTCTATAGACATATGTCTACTGAACCAGTAGACTTTTGTCTGTAGGCTGTCTATAGACAGTAATCTACAGGAAGTCTATGGCCATAAGTCTATAGGTCGTCTATAGTTCGTCTATAGACAAGTGTCTATAGACGCTCTATAGAAAACTCTATAGGAAATGTATGGCCATAAGTCTATAGATTGTCTATAGACCTGTGTCTATAGACTTACTATAGACCTATAGACATTCAGTAGACATTTGTCTATAGACTGTCTATAGACAAAAGTCTACTAAAAGTGTATGGCCATAAATCTATAGACTGTCTATAGACCAGTCTATATGATTTGTCTATAGACAGTCTATAGACTTCATAGACTAAAGTCTGTAGACAGTCTATGGACTCTCTATAGAAATTTTTAGAAGGGCATGCAAGTCGATCAAGCCACCAAGTTGCGTGCGATTTGTAGCAGGAACTACGAGCAGGCTGGGAGGAAGCTTTTACTGTAAGTACAGGCGCGGACAAAAGTAAACGGAGCACGCAACTGTCTTCGAATATTTTTCACGCGTCACCTAATTGAAATTTCCAGCAGTGGTGCGCGCACGCCGGTAGCGGAGGTTCGTGCGCTTTCTTGTAGACAAACAACGCTTCTTCATTACAAATGGAGAAAGCGTGATCGCACTTCGAACGCAATAGCCTGCTCCGTTTACTTATGGCCACGCCTGCACATTGTTTTTGACACTGCATTGCTTTGGGATGCATGCATTGAGCTGACTGCTTGCTGTCCAGCTACTCATGTGTATGCAACAAAATTGCTTCAAGAACAATTATGGGGTAGAGCAAACAAAGACACAAGATGGACAACAAGACGGACTACAGGACAAGAAAGAACATACGACAACAAGACAGTCAGACAGACTACAGGACAACAAGACTGGCTACAGGACAACAATATGGACTACAGGACAACAAGACATACAACAGAACATCAAGACAAACTACAGGACAACAGGACAGACAACTCATACGACATGCCAAAAACATGAGAGAAGAGAGACAGATAGCACAACAGAAATTATCTGTTGCAATCCTTTTGTGTTTTTTGCCTGGGACGACATTGCATACTTCATCTTCCATCGCATCATTCTTTGCCATGGCGCTTTCAAAGTGATAGAGGTCCGGTCTTTCTACCTGAATTTGCAGAAACTCTCTCCCAGGAGGGTAACATCGTTCACCGCAGCACCTCCGCCCACCATCCGCAGACAAATGGCCTGGTTGAGCGTTTTAACCGCACTCTTGGCGACATGCTGGCCATGTATGTATCTTCCAAACACTGCAACTGGGACCACGTTCTACCTTTTGTCACCTATGCTTATAACTCCGCTGCTCAAGCCACCACTGTATTCTCTCCTTGATTTCTCCTCTACGGCCGTGCGCCTTCTTGCACAATGGACACCATTCTCCCGTACCGCTCTGATGCTTTTGAATTTACGACTCTTTCTCAAGCCGCCACTTATGCCGAGGAACTTCGCACGCCCAGCAACAGAAGAAAAGCACCTGTGATCCCTCTGCACCTCTTCCCTATTATCTTCCTGTCTCTTTGGTCTGGCTCTGGGTGCCTAAGTCGCGGCCTTTCCTCCAGACTTCTCAGCAAGTACCAGGGCCCCTACCGCGTTCTTCAGCAGACATTCCCCGTCCATTACACAATACGACCCCGCCGTCGCGACACCTACTAATGCCGAAATGATGGTGCCTTTGGCGCCCGGGGGAAGTTGTAAAACAGGCCTTCGGCTCCCGAACCATCGGTGGCTGGCGCTTAAGGCAGGAGACGACGAAATGTGAAGCAGCGTTCCGATGCTTGTGTGTGCTTTGGACTGACCACTGCCTCTGGTCTGTACCGGGACTCTTCCGCTAGTCGTTCGCGACGCTGCGCCTTGGAAGACGTCCTGCACTACGCCGCTTATGTCTGGGCTGCTGTATTGCTCCTAACAGGGCCCTTACAAAAATTTCTTTTGTGATTCTTTAGAAAGTCTTTCAAATTTACTCATTATAATGTAATGTGTTTCTTTTAGATCTGTACGGAATTTTTGTCCAGAGTTTCAATAACTAATTGGCCACCGCATTGTTATAGGAACACGGCTAATGTCCTTTAAAAGAAACACTGTAATGAGTTGCTTTAGAAACTTCTTGAAGAGTCTCTTCTAACCCTTTTCAGCGCACTCATTTCATTGTAATGTGTTGTTTTTGAATCTGTATAGAATTTGGGTACAGTGTTTCAATAACTAATTGGCCACCGCATTGTTATAGGAACACGGCTAATGTCCTTTAAAAGAAACACTGTAATGAGTTGCTTTAGAAACTTCTTGAAGAGTCTCTTTAGAAACCCTTTTCAGCGCACTCATTTCATTGTAATGTGTTGGTTTTGAATCTGTATAGAATTTGGGTACAGTGTTTCAATAACTAATTGGCCACCGCATTGCTATAGAAATGTGGCTAATGTCCTTTAAAAGAAATAATGTAATGACTTTCTTTAGAAACTCCTTGAGAAATTGTTTAGAAATTCTTTTCAGTGTACTCATTTCATTGTAATGTGCTGCTTTTGAATTTGTATAGAATTTGGGTACAGTGTTTCAATAACTAATCGGCTACCACATTTTTATAGGAACACGGCTAATGTCCTTTAAAAGAAATACTGCAGCAACTTTCTTTTAAAGCTAGTTAAATGAATTTTAGGTAAATCCATTGGAATTTCTTTTTCATTGCAATGTGATACATTTGACACTGTATAAGATCTGAGTAATGAGTTCCAATAACTAACTGGCCACCACATTCCTATAGAAGCCCAGCATGCACAATGTAAAATATATGATGTAACCACCGATTGCTGTAAGCATGCAAGAAATCATACAGAGCAACAGCACATGACATACAATCAACTAACTTTATTTAACTTGCAACTTTTACAGCAGCTTATGGAATGAAATGTTTGCAGCTTCTGGCGAGCCTTAGAAATTACCAGCATTTATGATGAAAACTGATAGGAGACATGGCACACGAGCAGTACCAGCACATTTTATTTTGAGACAATCAAGTAATTTTAGATTCATTTTCTGCGCCACATGTGCAACAAAGATCACACCTCAAAGAGAGTATGTTTTCACGAAATAACAGTGGAGTAGCGACTCACACAAATACTGCCTAGCCTTCTGCCTTCAATATTTCTGAGTATATGCCTGCCATAATTTTATTCACTTATGCCCTACATAAGGTACACAATGCTAGTAGGAGCCACAGCAAAAGGCTAGCTGCATGTTCATTCTGTGAGAATTAAAAGTTAGAAAGAAAGCACTGTGTACCTGTATGTAGTATTCTGAAAGGATATCATTTACAGCTGTCCCAAGGATTGAGTGCACAATAGAGTGGACATGATGAAGGAGTCACATTTGTTTTGAAGAGGACACGTGAAATCTACTGTCCAGAATTAAACTGCCTCTTGTTAAACAGTACACTCACCTAATTTTGGTGGCATGTTTTCTTCTCCACAGTAATGTGGAAAACACTACTACGCATGGATCACCGGGTGGTATTCACCTGCAAACTATAAATAATTTATAATTGAATTTTTCTCTCATGCTGTTTCAGTTTCACCAGCCTAACAACGAATGTAACGTTAACGTGCCCTTATAGGTCACATGAGGCATAAAAAACAGCAAATTGCTGCTTCTTCATTTGTTGTCATTCCGGCTGTGACGCATGGGGTGGTGACGCATGGGGTATGCGTCACCATAAAGTCCTTCGAAATAAAATTATTCAAAAGCATAGTCGAAAACATTATGCGCAGTTTGCGATAAAGGTGTGTTACTGTGTTTACTTTGCAGAGGTTCATAATTGCACCAGTTCGAAGTATGCTTGAAATGCCAAAAAAAAACAACCAAAGCCAGCCCCCACAAATTGCTTATACTCTCTATGAGCGAACAACGCCCGAAATGGATTACCAAAAGTTATTTTCGCAGCGAATCTCATCGGCAAATTTCCTTGTGCATTTGACGTGCGCAACTCAAGGCAGTTGTAGCTAGATCGTCATTCCACTTCTAGGCACTGAACGGCCTGAGTACTGTGAGCATTTTTAACGTGGACTTGGCAGACCATGTCTTGTTGAGCTTGGAATTATACCCTGTACACATGCACACATACACATACAAGCACGAAAAACTAAATGCCGGGAACCACTGCCACAAAGAAGCATACGTCGTTCCAACACAGTGCTTTCCGCGCGTTGGTTCCATTCATCGCAGTAATGAGCACAACGAAATCGTGAGATTAAAAACATGCAACTGCACTCCATGTCACAACTTCTTCGCTGCGGAGAGGAAGTTACGGTTTCCGTGGCTGTGTGACTGGCTCGCGATCACGTGAAAACAACGCACTCGCAGAAGCCGTTGCATCGAACTCAAACTTCTACTGCACTCGGAAGAAGTTGTCAGACAACACCCAGCAGCATTTACAGCACTTCACGAACCCCAGCACAACATTTTGGAAGCTAATTTAAAGAATCTACTCACATTCATAAGCAATCACACAAGGTCGTTCTTTCTTCCACGTTGATGCCGGCGTTGTCACGGCGTGGTGCAGGGCGCAATACGACGCCCAATATCTTCAGAACTTCAGGTGCTTTAGAAGGTCTTTCGAAGCGCGCAGGTCGCACACCAATTTCGTAGTACATCCTAAGAACCACAGCACAAAAACGCCACACAAGGCGCAACAACAGGGAAAAAAACTACGCGCGAAACGCCACCCGGATGCCGCCCGGCACCCTGCAACAAAAAAAAAACATGGCGCCGGTGCTGACGACTTTGGGATTGGACTGGATTGGCTTCGGTGTGACTTTTTTTATTTTTTTTTTGCCGCTGCTCCTGGAGGGAGTTTCGGTTTCCTTGGGAGAGCCGGTGACTCTGGGGTGCGCAATTCATATTGTGCGGCAGGACTCATAATTAGAAGAGCTGGCATTTCTACCAACGTGGTTCTAGACGCTTCTCCCTCCCTTGAGAAGGCAACGCCTGGTTCAGCGTCCTTGAGTCGAGGATCGACTATCAGACTGCGCGGTAGGCGTCCGCATGAAGCGCGCGCACATCTGCTCGGACTAGAAAAGCCAGCATTGCACCTAACATAGAGTTAATATGCACCTAACGACTAAATACTCAACGTGGGGCCATGCCAACATGGTAAAGGAATTTTCGTCACACAGTGAAGTTGACTTGTAGGCCTTACAGCTGGTCTGTTGCAAAATGTGGGAAGCGCTTAAAACAAACAATATTTATTAATTTATGTCTACAGATACTAGCGAAGATAAAAAAAAACACGTTAGGAACATAAACTTAATAATGGGCCTGTTTACTGTAGCGGCTGCCCGTCTCAACTACAGGTGTGCTCTTTTGCAAAACTCACGAAGTCAGCTTCTCTTTACAGCGGAAGGAGTCTTTACCATTGAGGTCATTTTTTTTTTCGTGAGGGGGGGGGGGGCAGAAATCGGGTGCAGCGCTGGAGAAATATATTGTCCGAAAAATGTCGCGCGCCTCTTGTGCACGCTTCTGCCTTTTGTTGTCGCGGCGATAAAGGAATTAGGCGCAACTCTGTCAAGCCATTTCTTCGCTGGTGAAATGAACCGTCACCTCGCTGCAGTCGCGACGGAACGGTGAAACGCAGCTTTGCCAGGCCTCAGTGCTGCACCCAACTCCCGACCCTCGCGAGCCGCGACGCCATGGTAAAAGTGTTTTTGAGATGCTGGAAAGGTGACTTACGAAGTTTTCCAAAGGTTCTGCTAATACTGCACCGAATTACAGTCTCACAGTGCGTCATGTGCTTGGTCTACAAACATTGCTCGTGGTAGAGCACGTGCGCAGCGTTTATGCTATAGAGAGGACGTTACGAGAAGAAGGTCCATTTTTTCGCCAAAGAAAAAAAAGTAAACAATTGGTGCAGAGGCAAATAAACAAGAACTCGACAAAAGGCGAATGCAATGACAACGTTGTACAAGGCTACTCCTATTCATGCTCATTAGTCAGTAGTGAGAGCTGATCATATTTTCTCTTTCAATGAGGAAAAAATATTCGTTACAGATATTTGTATGCTTTGTTGATCCAGTTTCCGGAGATTGCAAGTGATCGTAACGGCGGTGAGGTTGTCTCTTTACTTAAGAAAGCAAACGAATACATTGCCGCTGTTTTCTGCCAAATTTTTCTTGAGATTTTTCTTGAGGTGCCTTTCGAAGATTTAATGTTATATGCTTGCGTTGAATTATTTCTAGCTTGCTGATGTGCAGTTTGATTTAAAATTTTACCGCCTTTTAGAGCGAATTGATTTAGTGAAAACTGCGAACAATATCTAAAAATTTTGGCTCAAGAAGTCTTACCGAGAGAATGCAGCAGATTCTGTTTTGACTGCGAAAGGAGCGAATTCATTTAGCGAAAGCACGAAACAAGCTCTATAAAATTTGACTCATTTTGAAGCGATACCGAGCCATTTCTATAGAAGTTGTTTTGACTGCCAACGACGCGTGTTCATATAGAGAAGGCACAAAACAAGCTCTGTAAAATTCGACTCATTATAAAGTCTTACGGAGGAAATTCTATTTAATTTGTTTTGACTGCGAAAGGAGCGAGTTTATATAGCGAGGGCACAAAACAAGATCTATAAAATTCGACTCATTATAAAGTCTTACGGAGGAAATTCTATTTAATTTGTTTTGACTGCGAAAGGAGCGAGTTCATATAGCGAAGGCACAAAACAAGATCTATAAAATTCGACTCATTATAAAGTCTTACGGAGGAAATTCTATTTAATTTGTTTTGACTGCGAAAGGAGCGAGTTTATATAGCGAAGGCACAAAACAAGTTCTATAAAATTTGGCTCATTATGAAGTCTTACTGAGGAAACTCTATTGAATTTGTTTTGACTGCGAACGGAGCGAGTTCATATAGCGAAGGCACAAAACACGATCTATAAAATTCGACTCATTATAAAGTCTTACGGAGGAAATTCTATTGAATTTGTTTTGACTGCGAACGGAGCGAGTTCATACTGTGAAGGCACGAAAGAAATTCTATAAAATTTGGCTCATTATGAACTCTTATAGAACCAATTCTAAAGAATCTCTGTTGACTGCGTACAGAGCAAAATTTCATAGTTAGGTCTCGTTAAAGAGTAAATAGACTACTTAATGAGCTGACTCGATAGGCAGCGAGTTTCTATAGAGATCCTTTAGAATCATTAAGCTCCCCATACATGTTCAATAGAAACTCGACATCCATTTTTGTAAGGGGGGGAAATGGCAATCGGTGAGGAACCCGTGATTGTAAGCCGCTCCTTGCAATCTGTTTGATGGCTTTTTCGTGCTGCATGGTAGATGCACGACCAGAAATATCACTTGATCTAGTCGAGGGTTCGACGGCATACACCCGAAACATCCTTTGTGTTTGACCATGGTCAGTGACCAGTGAATTTTATCAAATCACTTCACCTTTTCATAACAGCCGAAATGAAAAAAAAAACATCCGTTATTTAGCACCGTGGGAGCTTGATTTAATTATCGCCTCGCCTCAGGAAACGCACACTCGCAATCTGGGGCGGAATATGCTTATTTTTTAGCTCACCGCTTTACCGCCTGCCCGGACCATAGAGAGCCGTTCATTGAGAGGTTTGGTTCGCTTGTTACGTATGGGCTCTCGCTCGGCGCGCGTCGTGAACAGCGGCGTTTGACCAATGATCTTTGTAACTTTTAGACTGTAGCACGCGACGTTTCTCAAAGTTGCAGTCAAGAAGCTGTAGAGGAATGCGAATAGTGTGATAGTTGAATAAAAGCCGCTGCCGGCCCGAATGGCCAGCCAGCACAAGCACCGGGAAGAACCTACGAGCAGCATTCCGTCTCCTCTTTCGTCGCACACTTATGGACTCGTTCATTCCTTTTATCCAAGCCGCTGGCATGCGCGCTCTTCATTTCTACGCCTGAGCAACGGTCGCCTCGACAAGAGATGGTTTACATTTCGTTTCTGGAGACTTTGCTTGAACCGCGCTCACGCGTGCACAAGTTTCTCCGCCAGCATGTCTGCGATTGGCAGAGTACGCATTTCTGATTTCAGACTGCTACATTGCGAAAACGCCAATGTAACTTGGCGCTGATTTGCACAAACTAATGTGCTGCAGCTCTCTGGGTGCGCCTGTAGTTGAAGACGTTGTTGCATTGAAATAGTTCCTTGGAAATTTTTCTAGTAGCCTTATTTAATAGTACCTGCACGCAAGAGCCACCTCTTGACTAAAAACTAAGTAAAAACTAAGCGAATTTGAGAGAGTATTACATCATGACGGTACTGAGTACAATGTATCAAGCTCACGGGTACTTTTCAGACGGCGCAGCTAGAGCTACTATGTGCTGCTAGTGTTTTCTGGATAACGCTCGCGGCGTAGAAGTGCTGCAACGCGCTTCTTTCTAAGAGCGCGCACTGATATATGACAATCTTGTTCTCTCTTTTTTCTTCATATTATGGGCGGAGAAATGTGGTGAACTGGTTCGCAGTCCGCATAGTAGGATTTGCATGGCTTCTCCCCGATTGAGTATTGGTACTAGGTTTCACGCAGCGTATTCTTAAAAGCGCTTGTTTATGTCAGGTAAAAGAATAAATGCTGGAATATTTTCCAGTTTGGGATGCGTAAGTAAGGAAATTTAAACGTGCATTTCATGGCGGCGCCATTATAAACAGCTCGTAGTGAGTCAATATAGTAGCAATGCCATACAGAGACAAGTATTAGCAGTTCATTACCACTTAGCATAACAGCAATCATCTAACATTCATGCTTTCAGGCGTAGTTTTCGTACTTTTATTCAATCGCGATAAACAACTTTTTCCATTTATAGAGTATACGAAGCACTCACGTGAATTGTTTTTCTCTTTACGCATTAGTATCCATTTACCCAAATTATCTTTCGTTTATATTAGCATCATCTTGTACTTCTGCGTGCTTACTAATTACTTTATTTAAGCGGATTCAGTTTTATCGGCTACTGTTTGTACGTAATCATTTTTGCACGTTTGTAACAAGAAGTCTCCTGTGCAGCCTTTGGCCTTAGGACCTCCTCCTGCATTTATCAAATATGTTTACGCACCGATTGGTCTTTTAGAATAAACTGATTCTGATTGTGAGTAGGTATTCAGTTCAGAGAGCAATGGCTCCAATGATTGTGATGATAGAATGTTTTATGGAAACCATTTAGAATGTGCTGCGCATTTACTGAATCCATGAACCCGGCGCCATGGCTCGGTGGTTACCTAGTTCGTCTGCTGAGTCGAAAGACGCAGGTTTGATCCCGGCCGCGGCGGTCGCATTATGGCATGGCAAAGAACACCAGTTTGTCGAAATTATCCGAAGCGCTATACTCCAGCGTCTTTCATAGCCATGAGTCACCTTGGGTCGTTCAATCCCTCAAAAGCAAGCAGAACAATCACGATTTATTTTATAGAATCGGTCAGCCAAGATGTGCCTTGATTAGTAAAGCCGGTATGTAGACATCAAGCAGAGTTTTTCCTCTTACCTTTATAGTATTTTTTGTTGTGCGATGTATAGGTCAGCACATCAAGATGATTGACTGCCGACAACATGCAGCATGAAGGGTTCCGAGCTTACTAGCCGGATCCTCGCATTCAAATTTTAATTGTATAATCTGGCGCATGTGGTGCGTATGTTGTGTAATGTGGTCCATATTCGCCAACCGGTCAAGGTAGCAAAAAGCGCCACGGCTCTTTAGAAGTACTTTTCATCAGTGTTTTAAACCACTTACACTGGTGTCCCTTCCATACATAACTTTACAGTGACCTGAATCCCAGAAATATAAATCAATGCTGATGGAATAGCAAACTTATTAACTCCCTCAGAATATCGTCGTCAGCTGGATGTGACCAAATTAGCCCCAGAATGTAAAAGAATATGATCGAAATATCAAGTAAAATATTAAACCTGTTCTTCTCACAGTCCCTCAGTAACAGTGAAGTCCCTCATGAATGCAAAAAACAAAACAAAATAATACAAACTATTATCAATTATAAATATTAATAAAATCAAATAACTACCGACCAAATTCTCTCACAAGCATCCCTTCCAAACACCTTGAGCACGAGACTGCATCAAATTTAATCACTGACATTAAATCACTAAACTACTTTTACTAGCACCAACGTGCGTTTTGGAAGCTACTATCATGCTCGCCGAATGCACTCACAACATTCGTCAAGACATGGGCAATCGCTTACAGATGGATGCCATATTTCTCGATTTTCCTGAAACTTTTGACCGTGTTCCGCATAATTATCTGCTAGCCAAACTGGCCTTAAATGGAATACCGCGCACATTACTCATCTGGTTAGGGCCGTTTTCTGATTGAGCGTGCGCAATTTACATTCTCCAGCTGCTGCAGCTCATCGCATACTGGCGTTACATAAGGTGTTCCTCGGGGCGCAGGATCATCACCGTTGCTTTTCTTAATCTACGAAAATGATCTGCCCACTTACAACAACCAAATTTCGACTTTTCACTGATGACTGCGTCGTTTATAACATCATCCATGCCCCTGAAGACACCATTAAGCTACAAAAAGATATCGACAGAATTCTGTCACGATATGAAAAATGGCACAAACACCTAAGTAAATGCTAAATAATGTCCTTCTCTCATACGCAAACCTTTATTAACTGCACATTTAGTATTAGTTCAAATCCAGCTGCACGAACACGAACTTCCTCGTACAAATACCTTGCAGTTGACCTGAGGTCATCCTTATCAAGGGTACCTCATATTTGTTCAATATGCTAACAGGCCTCACGCACTCTTGGTTTTCTACGACGGAACCTAAAATCAGAACCAACTTAAATAAGACAACTGGCTTATTACGCATAAGTACGCCCAAAGCTCGAATACGCTTCATCCATCTGGCACACTTCACAAGGATGCCTTACAAATGAATTAGAAGCCGGTCAAAACCGAGCTGCGCGGTTTATCATGTCAGAGCACTCGCGTGATACTAGTGTCCCTGTACTAAAATGAGCCCTTTCTCTCCCAAGTCTCCAATCACGTCGCATCGTGTCACGCCTATGCCTCCTTCATTCCTTTTTCTGCCACCCTATTAACAGGCGCCATTTGCTACAGCCGACATCGAGAATATCCCCGTGTCTAAACCACAGTCATCCCATAGCTCTCATGATAGTCCGCATGTCAGCGATGAATGATTCATGCTTTCCAGATACAATAGCCCGATGGAATGCCCTGCCAGATAATATTGCTTCATGTACTGAGGGAGCAATTTTTTGCACTAAACTAGCTCACCTCTGGTTTACGTGACGTTTTTGGCCTTAGCAAATAATTTGATCCTGTGCTACCGTCTGTTCTCATAGTTTCTTCCTTTGTTCCTTTCTATTGCTTTTTGTTTGTCTTATTGCTGAGCTGGTATAAATATGTTGTTACGCACTGTTGTTGCCTGTTGTTGTTGATCTAATGGCCACGGTCCCTCATGTCTCCAATAAATGAAATGAAATGAAATATTAAACCATGAAATGACTATGGAGAGTCTAAAGACCTATGCCTACTGGACCAGTAGGCTTCTTTCTATAGGCTGTCCGCATGAAGAAATCAACAAGAAGTGTACGGCCACAAGTGTAGATTGTCTATGGATTGTCCATAGGCCTGCGTTTATTAGACTTTTGTAGACATTTGTCAATAGGCTGTCTATAAACAAAACTGCTAAAAAGTGAACGGCCATATATCTATAGTTGTCTAAAGAGCAGTCTATAGGATTTGGCTATGGACCAGCTATAGACATCAAGGACAAAAGTCTATGTGCAGTCTATGAACTCTATGAAGAAATTTTGTAAGGGCGTTAGAAGTCGAGGCCAATTTCCATCATGTCTATGAGGTTCCACTGTAAGCCCGCCTTCGTGAGGAAGCGTTTCTGGAGATAAGCGTCCGCAGAACATTTAGACAATAACAGTCCCACATCACAGTGGTGGAGAAAAGCATCACAGTGGGGGAACTTGTCAGCTGTTGATAGCCCGTTTTTTTACAGCGCCTACGTCGAATAGATATATTGAGAGTCGATCCGGTCCGAATACGGTGACGTATACCTCTCCCTACTCAGTCAGAGTAGTTGCGAGATGGCATGGACACGCCGGAAATAGTAAGCGGATGTGGTGGGTGTGGGAAAGGTCGCGGGACGTGTGGTCCCTCAAGATGTGTCACAGAATTCACGTGAAAGTTATCGGGCTCATGATAATTGAATATAATGTAGCGTGTGCGCATAGGACATGAGTACTGAGAGCTGGACAGATGAATGAATTATCTTATTTCGAAGGGAGAACGGGGGGCCTTACGCTGTTCTGGACCTGAAAAGAAGTCGATATTGAGGATAATTGAATTAAACTTTGGAACCAGCGGAATAGAACCTATGCAAGTGCAAATCGCTTGAAGTTCCACTGCCGGAGCGGTGCGCGCGAATTAAGATGAAGCTGGGCGGGTTTATAGGCAGCGGTTAACTCGCCGCTTTGCTGTGTAAATAGAGCCGACGCTGATACCGGCGGGTAAACTGTGGGTCGATTGTAAGCTACGGTCAGGGGGAAGTGACTTTAAATGATGGTGATATAGAGTCTGTTTGCGAGATATGTTGTGGCCTGCATAAACTAATCAATAATACAAATTAGAGGCAGCCAGAATGTCGGCGGGTGAAGCGTTTTTTTTTTGTCCAGGTGTACTGTCCTCGCCTGTAGGCAATACTACGAGCCGTATGAGAATGTACGCTTATAAAACGCACACCTATGCGGCGGATAAGGTCGGGTTACAGGAACTGACTTTCGGATGGCTGTTAGCCTAGGGGTGCCGGTCCTGAATTTATCAAGAAAACGAATCCGAACTGTTTCTAGTCGAGAGTTCGGACAATTATCTACGGTAAATTTAAAAGCAGGAGCTCTGGGTAAGACTGCTTTATTTCTTACTCAAATGCAACATGACTTCGTAGGCGATATGTCCGGAACAAGAGGAAGAGGGTGATATGTCAAGTTAGCCAGTCCGTGCTGGCTGCACGCCGGTTCATGGACGTGTCTTTGTGGCAAGACCAGAAAGTGGTGTCATCGGCGTACTCAAGAGCCCGTATAGAGGGGATGTTCTCAACAGCGTGCGTAGAAGGAATAAATACCGTTTGAATAATGCTGGTGCAAGATTTTAGCCCTCGGAAATTCCTTTTTGGCAAAAAAAACAGCCAAGGGGTTTCCTGAGAATGCGAACACTGTAGGCTTGCTTGCCTAAGAAAGCAGGAATGAAGAAAGAAAAGCGGTGCGGGAGGCTTACAATTTCGAGCGAGTGAACCATGGTGGAATTAGGGCTCATGAGAATATAATATAATGTAGCGTGTGCGCATAAGACATGGGTACTGAGAGCTGGACAAATGAATGAATTGTCTTATTTGGAAGGGTTGAGATCACAATGTCAACAATGTGAACTTTTGGTGAATGGTGGAGTATGTCAACAGAGAATGAGGCATGAACATCCTCCACTTCAATTTGTGATACGCAAACCGGTTTGTGTACAGAGCGAAAATGACGTCCATCCCTTCCAAGGTATGGGGACAACTATTGAAGCCTTCCATTCCCCTGGCTGTTGTGGTGATCATCAACTGCCGGCTCACACTCCTCGGTGCAAAATCTGCCGTCTAAAAAGATTTCAACGTTCATATCAACTATATCTGATCTTCGTTGCAAATAAATGGCATCTCTCGATTATTCGAGATTCCTGCGATGATCTGAGCACTCAGTGCCACTAGCACGAAGTCAAAACTGCGCACACTAGAAAAGTTTGCCCATATTTATTTGATTCTGACGGTGGAGTAGTTTGGGAAAATCTCACCGATTAAACCTCTTCCAGGGCGCTGTGAATAATACCATCGTTCGACAGAATTTTTCAGCGGGTACAGAATAGCAAAATTTCAATTTAGGACAATGTTTAGCAATTTTTCGCCAACTGCTCTTATGATAGCCTTGCTAGCTGCTGCTCCGTTGCTCAAGTTTTTTTTCTACCTCCGAGTGGTTTCCGCTGCCCAGCTGGTTTCCATTGCGCGAAAGGAAATTGGGCGAAGCACCACAAAGATGAGCAGTGGGCTATGCAAATTGTGACCGTTCTGTATAATTAGTCATCGTCATGACCAGACATCCTAAACTGGTAACGCGACTCGACAGAAAAACAGGAAACAAAAAACTGCAAAAAAAGCAGAGAGCCTGATGTTTTTAGGCCACAAGCTGCACTTGAAAAAAAAACAGTACAATTTCATAGCAGTGCCTAAATCTTCGTTTGAAAGAGGTCCACATAGGAAGCTCGTAATGAAAGAGCCTCTCATCGACCACTGCTGTACCAGGGGGAAGGTTAGACACGCCGAGATAATGTGGTCTTTTACGCGATTTGGAACTGTGTCGAACAAACTTGGGCTATATTGGAAGAAAACGATGCGGTTATAGGTTGCTACAAAGTCAATAATTCACGAGAATATTCCTAGGGACAGATGGAAGTCCAGTCGTCTAGTTCCGCTCCTGAAAATAGGAAAATGGCCTCTTGATCTGACATCATACCGGCAAATGCGCTGGCTAGTTGCGTTGGCAAAGTACTGGAAAGGAAGCCACTTACACGTATTGAGTGGTACCTGGAGCGCTACCGCATATATCCGGTTATAGTGTCCGGGTTTCGACGGGACGCTCTTCAATTCACAACGTGGTCGACCTGGTGTCATCCATCAAGCGACAAAAATATTTGAAGCGCTTGAGCGCGGCATTTTTCCTGGATATGAAGGGCGCATACGACTATGTAACTCACGAGGCTATTTTGGGCGCTCTGGAAGGTGCCGAGCTTGGTGGTCGCGTATTCTGGTGGATACGCAGTTATTTATGCAACAGATCTCTGTTTATGCAGACTGAGGATGGCCCAGCATCTCCTCATTTCACTTCCTGTAGAGTCCCACAGGGTGGAGTGTTCAAAGTCGTCAAGTGTTCTTACGGCCTACCTTAAGCTGCAAGGCCTACAGATTTCAACCGAAAAGTGCTCACTTGTTGCCTTTACACGCAAGAACATGTCTCATTATACAGTATGCACGAACGGCACAGCAATACCCTACTTAAAGAGCCATCTGTTTCTGGAACTAATCATCGACCGAAATCTATCATGGACCCCCAATATTTCATACATGAAAAAGAGACCGACAGCGATATCTCACGTGCTCAAATTTCTTGGGGGAAAGTCCTGGGGAGCGACATTGCAGTCGATGATGCAGCTCTACGACGCCTTATTCATGGGATTTCTTTGCTACAGCCTCCCTGCACTGGAAACATTCTAAAAACAAATATACGAAGTCTCCAAAGCGTCTTAAGCTGAAGCTCTCCAGACTTGCCTAGGATTGCCGAGATGTGCCTCTACGGCCGCTTCTTTACTCATCGCCCAGGAGCACCCCATCCTGCCAGTGCCATCCTGCCGCACTGCTAGTCTTCCGCGCAAATCGTTTACTGACACCCTTGATGCACATCGCGCCATTCTGCCGTCGCCGTTTGCACCCACCTCTAGGCCATCCTCGCCGCTCTGGAGCCTGCGCAATCCCTGTGTGCTCCTTTCAATACCTGGCATCAGGAAGAAGACCGATTTATCGCCGATAGTACTAAAACAAGTCACTCTTTAAAATTTTCATGAGTAATATGCAAACCGGGTGAACGTCTACGCCGATGAATCAGTGAACCATAAAAGTTCTTCGGGCTCCGTGGTCATCCCTGCAAGGACTACAGAAATAAGAGTTAGGATAGCTCACCAGACTTCCTCGACAGGTGCAGAACTCACCGCCCTTAGTGTCGCCGTTGAATGCATCAATCAGCAGCGCCCTCAGCAGTTTTCCATTTTCACCGATTCTAAAGCTGCCGTCCAAGGCTTGCAAGCTGCTCTTCGCTGCAGCCCATGAACAACTGGTCGCGGAAATTCGACAAATGCATCACTCTGCCATTAGTACAGGACATGACATTATCTATCAATGGCTACCGGGGCACAGCGGCATAGCAGGGAATCACCGCGCGGATGAGGGCTCGCGAACTGCTCACCAGGACGGCGATTTTATGTCGATCCCCCTTTCGAGATCAGACGCACGGGCAAGCTTGGCGTACTTGCGTGGGACATCACGTTTGCGGCGTGGAATTCCGGCCAATTTTCCAACTCACGTTTAAAATCCTTGGGCCGAGATCTGACGCTCCAGCTTCCATCCGGCCCATCACGACGTGAAGAAACTCTACTGTGTGGCCTGAGGCTTGGTGCAGCTTTCACCAACCACTACTCCTACTTGATCGGAATGGCTGATAGCCCTGCATGTGCCATCTGCGAATATATCCCACATTCTTTGTGGCTGACCTGCCTACAGCGCCGAAAGGCAGACTCTCAGTCATGCGCTGGAGCTCCTGGATCCACGCCCACTGACGTAAATGAAGATTCTCGGCCACTGGCCGCGGCAGTCGTCAGCGATGAAGGCCTCCAAGGCACTGGTCCGCTTCTTGCGTTCTGGCCTGCATTATAGGCGGTCACTTCAACGAACGCTGACTTTCCACATGACTTCAATTTTCTGTTAATCTCTTTTCTCGTTTTTTTTATTCAGTCAACCCCTTTCCCCCTTGTAGGGTAGCAAACCGATTTTTCTTCGGCTAACCTCCCTGCCTTTCCTCTTATTCCTCCTCCTCCTCCTCTGGAGCGCATAAATTTTAAACATTCATTTCGCACAAAAACCACTGGGCTCCGCGTTTTTTCTCGTATAAAGCTAAAGATGCTGTTCTCAAGGAAAAGTTGTGCCCTAACGTCGCTGTTTCAA